>NW_028318607.1:542500-877500 GCF_062004578.1 Staurois parvus
AAATCATTGGATTCAGGTGTTCCAATCACCTCCATGGTCACAGGTGTATACAATCAAGCCCCTAGGCATGCAGACTGCTTCTACAAACATTTGTGAAAGAATGGGTCGCTCTCAGGAGCTCAGTGACTCCAAGCGTGGTCCCGTGATAGGTGGTCACCTGTGCAATAAGTCCATCCGTGATATTTTCTGGCTACTAAATATTCCACGCTCAACTGTTAGTGGGATTATAACAAAGTGGAAGCAACTGGGAACAACAGAAACTCAGCCACCAAGTGGTAGGCCACGTAAATGGACAGAGTGGCGTCAGCGCATGTGCAGAAGTCGCCAACTGTCTGCAGAGTCAATAGCTAAAGACCTCCAAACTCTATGTGGCCTTCAGATTAGCACAAAAACAGTGCATAGAGAGCTTCATGGAATGGGTTTCCATGGCCGAGCAGTTGCATCGAAGCCTTACATCACCAAGTGCAATGCAAAGCGTCAGTTGCAGTGGTGTAAAGCACATCGCCACTGGACTCTAGAGCAGTGGAGACATGTTCTCTGGGTGACGAATCACACTTCTCTGTCTGGCAATCTGATGGACGTGTCTGGGTTTGGTGGTTGCCAGGAGAATGGTACTTGCCTGACTGCCTTGTGCCAGGTATAAAGTTTAGTGAAAGGCTAATTATGTTGTGGGGTTGTTTTTCAGGAGTTGGAGTAAAGGGAACTCTTAAGGCGTCAGCATACCAAGACATTTTAGACATGTTCATGCTCCTAACTTTGTGGGAAGAGTTTGGGGATGGCCCCTTCCTGTTCCAACATGACTGCACACCAGTGCACAAAGCAAGGTCCATAAAGACATGGAGGAGCCAGTTTGGGGTGGAGGAACTTGACTGGCCTGCACAGAGTCCTGACCTCAACCCCACAGAACACCTTTGGGATGAATTAGAGTGGAGACTGCATGCCAGGCCTCCTCCCCCGACATCAGTGCCTGACCTCACAAATGTGCTTCTGGAAGAATGGTCCAACCTTCCCATAGACACCCTCCTAAACCTTGTGGACGGCCTTCCCAGAAGAGGTGAAGCTGTTATAGCTGCAAAGGGCGGGGCCAACTCAATATTGAACCCTACGGACTAAGACTGGGAGGCCATTAAATTTCGTGTGTGTGTAAAGGCAGGCCAACCAATACTTTTGGCAATATAGTGCATATATAATGATTGTCAGCAGGATGGGAAGTAAGGAAAAATCTGTTATGAACCCAGTGAGCAGTAAAAAAACAAACAAAGGTTTTAATCCTTCTCCACTCTATTCAAAATTATAGGAAATGTTTTTGGCTGAATTTACACTTTAGAGCAGAACGAAACTCAATTCTGCTGCAGGGATGTGATGTCTGCAAGCTGCCATGCAGACGCAGTCATCCTCTTAAAGGATAAGTTCACCTTTTAACAAAACATAGGTCCCCTGCTAACGGTCACAACGGGATGGGACAGGGGGGTGGATGGCGGGATGGGGTGCGCGGGCCAGTCCGATCGTAACATGTTACACCATGAATATGGGTGTAAGATGTTACGAAAGGTGAACTTTATCCTTTAAGCTTCTTCTGGATGTGGTGTCTTCGGCCATCTTGGCTGGCCCAGGATGACATAGCTCATATGCATGGGAGTTCAATCACCCTGACACCTGAGTAGCGCAAGCGAGGTTCACACTGCAATCAGATTTTGATCTGACTTTCAGTGCAATTACTGCATATAATGCAGCTTGGATGTGGTTTGTATATTCTATAAAGCCAGAATTGCACCAAAGAAGCACATGACCCTCTTCCAAATTGTTCTGCACTGCGTTGATGTGAATGGGCACTCTGGGAAAACAATTGTCATGAGATTCTATGCGACTCAAGTTGCATCTGAAATTGCACTAGTGTGAACCAAGCCTAAGTGTACACACAAAAGAAGAAAGCAAGTGGGATGTTAGAGACATTTATTGCAGAACATGCCAAGTATGTCAAGGAAAACCTTTCCTGTTGACCGTTTTTATTCAAATAGATCCACTTTATGGTAGAGTGAACCTTCTTACACTAAGGCCTCATTCGCACCATATGTGCAGAAAACCTGATGGAAACCGATTTCACTTGCAGAGATATCCGTTTACATCACACACGCTTCAATGAGCTTTATACATGTGCAGATTCCTGCGCTGAAAAAATCTGCACATGATACCAGTGTTGTGGTGTGAACAGGTCCCATAGATCAATTGATTTTGTTGCGCCCTTGCAGAACGCGTGCAGAAACACTGACGTCTCTAGTGTGAACGAGCCACATCTCTTATTTGATGGATAGCAAATGATTAATTTCACTAACTGATTTATAGCTTCTTTTTTGGAATTACACAATATTTAAAAAATTGTTACAAATGAAAATCTGCTTTCTTCAAGGAGTCCTCATAGCTCCCCTTCAAGTACACCCACCAGACGATCCAACAGCTTAATCAGAGGGGGCCGGGGAAGAAACCAGGACTTTTTAATGGAGATCCAGCTAACCAAGGTAAGGTTTTCATTTGTCGACTTAAGGGCTGATTTATTAAAACCGAAGAGTGCAAAATCTGCTGCAGCTGTACATGGCAGCCAATCAACTTCTAACTTCAGCTTGTTCAATTTAAGCTTTGGAAAAAAAAAACTGGAAGCTGATTGGTTTCTGTGCAGAACTGCACCAGGTTTTGCACTTTTTAGTAAATCCACCGCTTAGTGACTTTACCATAGCATTCTGTTTTTCTTTCTACATGCACTTTGTATATCTTGTAACTAATTGTATGGGGAAGACCATTAACATTCAGTTATCACATTTACATATATTTAGGTAAACTAGATTACGTTGGCCTGTGCTGTTGATGGACTCCTGAGGCAGAAACTAGGTGGCAGTTGGAATGATAGAAACAAAGACATGGTTGGTCGAAGCTGAGTGATGGACATTTGGAATAGTCTCTAGTCTTCACAATCCTTTCAATTGCCTTAAAGCCTAAGTTTAGCTATAACTTAAAACAGAAGAATCAACACAAGGGATATAACTTATAGTTAGTATGATGTGTCCCTTGTCCAGATTCTTCTGCTTTCCGTAAAAATCTTGCTGTGTTGGTCCTCGTCTCCTTGATGGAAAGGAAACTGTATCTGAGGATACATGGGAGCAGCTCTGAAATGAGGAAGCAAAGCCCTGCTCCTCTATCAAAATGGCAGCCTCCACTCAGAGACATTGCGGAACCGGGCATGGTAAGTCAGCACTAGGGGAAGACAAGCTGCAGGGAGACCACATAAAATAGACAATTATTGCAGACACCTGTTTAACACTTCCCTCTCTTTCCTCCCTCTCTCTCCCTCCCTCTCCCCCCTCTCTCTCCCTCCCTCTCCCCCCTCTCTCTCCCTCCCTCTCCCTCCCTCTCCCCCCTCTCCCCCTCTCTCCCCCTCTCTTCCTCCCTCCCTCCCTCTCTCCCCCCTCCCTCTCCCCCCTCTCCTCCCCTCTCTCCTCCCCCCGCTCTCTCCTCCCCCCTCTCATCCCCCCCCTCTCATCCCTCCCTGTCTCCCCCCCCCTCTCATCCCTGCCTCTCCCCCCCCCCTCATCCCTGCCTCTCCCCCCCCTCATCCCTCCCTCTCTCCTCCCCTTCTCATCCCTCCCTCTCTCCTCCCCTTCTCATCCCTCCCTCTCTCTCCCCCTCTCATCCCTCCCTCTCTCCTCCCCCTCTCATCCCTCCCTCTCTCCTCCCCCTCTCATCCCTCCCTCTCTCCTCCCCCTCTCATCCCTCCCTCTCTCCTCCCCCTCTCATCCCTCCCTCTCTCCTCCCTCCCTCTCTCCTCCCTCCCTCTCATCCCTCCCCCTTTCATCCCTCCCCCTCTCATCCCTCCCTCTCTCCTCCCCCTCTCTCTCATCCCTCCCCCTCTCTCTCATCCCTCCCCCTCTCTCTCATCCCTCCCCCTCTCTCTCATCCCTCCCTCTCTCTCTCATCCCTCCCTCTCTCTCTCATCCCTCCCTCTCTCTCTCATCCCTCTCTCTCTCTCTTTCTCTCCTCCCAGTGCCCCCTTCTCTCCCCCCTCTCTCTCCCCTCTCTCCCCTCTTTCCCTCTCTCCCCTCTTTCCCTCTCTCCCCTCTTTCCCTCTCTCCCCTCTTTCTCCCCTCTTTCTCTCTCCCCCCCTCTCCCCCCCCCCTCTTTTTCCCCCCCCCTCTTTTTCTCCCCCCCCTCTTTTTCTCCCCCCCCTCTTTCCCTCCCCCCCTCTTTCTCCCCCCCCTCTTTCTCCCCCCCTCTTTCTCCCCCCCTCTTTCTCCCCCCCTCTTTCTTCCCCCCTCTCTCTCTTGCCGCCCCCTCTCTCCCCCCTCTCTCCATCCCCTCTCTCCCCTCCCCCCTCTCTCCCCCCTCTCTCCATCCCCTCTCTCTCCCCCCTCTCTCCATCCCCTCTCTCCCCTCCCCCCTCTCTCCCCTCTCCCTCCCTCTCTCTCCCCCCTCTCTCCCCCCTCTCCTCTCTCTGCCCCCCCTCTCCCCTCTCTCCGCCCCCCTCTCCCCTCTCTCCCCCCTCTCTCCCCCCTCTCTCCCCCTCTCTCCCCCCTCTCTCCCCCCTCTCTCTCTCTCCCCCTCTCTCTCTCCACCTGCCTCTCTCGCCCCCCCTCTCTTGCCCCCTCTCTTTCTCTCGCCCCCCCCTCTCTCGCCCCCTCTCTCTTTCTCTCGCCCCCCCTCTCTCTCGCCCCCCCTCTCTCTCGCCCCCCCTCTCTCTCGCCCCCCCCTCTCTCTCGCCCCCCCCTCTCTCTCGCCCCCCCTCTCTCTCCCCCCTCTCTCTCCCCCCTCTCTTTCTCTCGCCCCCCTCTCTTTCTCTCTCGCCCCCCCCCCTCTCGCCCCCCTCTCGCCCCCCCTCTCTCTCGCCCCCCCTCTCTCTCGCCCCCCCTCTCTCGCCCCCCCTCTCTCGCCCCCCCCCTCTCTCGCCCCCCCCTCTCTCGCCCCCCTCTCTCTCGCCCCCCTCTCTCTCGCCCTCCTCTCTCTCGCCCCCCCTCTCTCTCGCCCCCCCTCTCTCCCCTCCCCTCTCTCCCCCCTCTCTCTCCCCTCCGCTCTCTCCCCCCTCTCTCTCCTCTCCCCTCTCTCTCCCCCTCCCTCTCCCCTCTCTCCACCCCCCCTCTCTCCACCCCCCCTCTCTCCACCCCCCCTCTCTCCGCCCCCTCTCTCCACCCCCCTCTCTCCACCCCCTCTCTCCACCCCCTCTCTCTTTCTCTCTCTCTCTCTCTCTCTCTCTCTCTCTCTCTCTCAGTACTGCCTATTTTTCATTGAACTGATCATGGTGGCAAGGACAACTGTTTCCTTGTCCCAGTAACCTATCCCTAGGCTTTCCCTAAATTACTATACTCAAATCCATCCTAATAACTGTCACACGTCTCTATACACAGGTGAAATTCCAGCATGAAGTTTATCCCCAGGCTGATCTGGCCACAGTACCCACTTTATCTGAACAGCCGGTGTCACGCAGGTTTTCATCGTCCAGGATTTAGAGATTAGAGATCGTTTGGCTACTTCTCAGATGAATAAATTCCTTCATCTTTACAAGCAGCAAGGAGATGCCTCGGAAAGCCCACTCCAACATGGTAAGATGCAGCAGTTACTGTACTTTGTGAGACTTTGAGGTACTGGTTACCTGGATCTTCCAAGTGTTGCCATTTCTTTCTTGTGGAACATCACATTACTAATTTTGGGGATTTAAACTTGGCAATTTAGGAACTCCAAAATTTAATTCTGGTTCCCAAGTTTAAAGGATACATTTACCTTTGGGAACATGCTACACGTTTCATCCGTTTTTGGGGGGAACATGTAATATGTTTTCACTGCCGGAGCCGCTGTCCGCTCAGCTGCATAGAGCGACAGCTGGGGGGGAGCTTCTTCCCCCTCACTTGCTGTCACGATTTAAGAAGAAAAATGCGGGCATGCAGGATGAATTCTGTGAATGATAAAAACTACAAGTTCCGACAACCTTTGCGGCTGTCGGATTGAAGTTCTCCATGAACAACCACTGTGCTGTTGAGCGCTTTGGTAGTTCAATGTCCCTTTCAATCAGTGTGTATCTGTTTGCCCATACGACATATGAGCACACAGGTACACTGACAGGTCTGCAGGAGTCCTGCATGGTACCCATGATCAGCTGATCTCAGGTGCAAATGCTTTCTAGGCTCCTAGTAAAAAAGATAAATAATAAATGCAAATTTTTTACCTGCAAAAAGTTGTGAATTTATGTATTTTAAGGTGAACTTATCCTTTAAAGCGGAGTTCCACTTGCAAAAAAAAAAAAAAAAGTCAGTAGCTACAAAAACTGTAGCTGCTGACTTTTAAAATACAGTCACTTACCTGTCCCTCGGTCCAGCGGTGTCCTCACCATGGCTGGTTTCACTGGCCGTCTTCTCTCCCTGGTGTCGGCATCTTCAGTGTGGGCACCCAGCTGTGACAGTTTGGGGCTTCACAGCTGGGTGCCCACTGTGCATGTGTGAGAAGCGCTGCGCTTTGTGAATGGCCCCGTAGTCTTCTGGGACCTGTCACATTCCCAGAAGACTACGGGGAGGGAGGGGGAGAACAACTTCCGCTTCCGATTGCCCAGGCGATCACAGCAGAAGTGGGAGCGAGTACCTGTCAAATTTGGGTACCCACTCCCCGAAAGGTGCCAATCCTTAATGAGGAGCAGGGGATAAAGGCTTAAAGCGGAACTTCCCTTTTGGGTGCAACTTCGCTTTAAGTGCTAACATCAGATTTTACACTTCTACTCTACATTGTTCATGCATACCAATGAAGGGAAACAGAAGTTACAGTATATTTTCTAAGGTCGAACAATGTTACTGGAAAACAAAATGTTTCAGAGCTAGGAAGTAAGAACTGAATTTTAGTGTATGATTTGTCATAAAAAAATAGTGTAGCGCTCTTAACATATAAAGAAATATGTGCCTAATACACAATATTGAATCCTAAAATAAATAAATAAATAAATAAATATATTAAATTCCTCCATAAACAATAGTGACAAACAAATAAATAGTGCCAGACTAGGATTCCAAAAAGAAATCTATCACCCACTTGAAAAATACGTGTACCCACATACACATGTTTTATACAAATAATAAGTGACTAATAATTAACACAAATATATATATATAGTGCACACACACCTACTATATTAGGCAATAAAAAAATTCCAAAGAAGCTTTATCCAATAAGGGAACTCCACATATAATTCACAGTGCTCACACAGTGCAAAAAAAGTGTCCTCTCTGTTGGAAAATAATCAATGTCCTTTGTGGAAATAAATGGAATCATGCAATGTGCAATAGTGATAAATAAATCCGTGATTGTGTAAAAAAAAAAAACTCCTAATAGCGGCTAGATTGCCTCCTCACCTCCTCCCAATGACCCCAAGGGGCCAACAGGCTTGCAGGATCACCCTGGATCCTTGATTTATAATGGCCAGCAGCTTCCTTCCTTCCCTGGATCTCCTTAATGGGGCTCCTATTGCCCCTGATCAGCCAAGGTAGTTCTTATCCCTCTCTTCCCAGACTTGCTCCTTGATTGCTGATCGCCTACATGACCAACTTTGGTCTGGACCAAGATTCTGCTTATCGACCTTGCTGCCGGCACTTTGCTGAACTCTGCTTGTTCCCGACCCCTATTGATGCACAATATGGAGGAATTTAATATATTTATTTATTTTAGGATTCAATATTGTGTATTAGGCACATATTGCTGAACTCTGCTTGTTCCCGACCCCTATTGATGCACAATATGGAGGAATTTAATATATTTATTTATTTTAGGATTCAATATTGTGTATTAGGCACATATTTCTTTATATGTTAAGAGCGCTACACTATTTTTTTATGATTTATTGACACTGTTTTGGTATCAGTTTTTGAGTGTTGGCAGCTTTAGACTAGGTTGTATACTTTCATTTCATAGCGCAGGAGGATCTCTGACCATTAGTGTATGATTTGTATTACGGATATAGGAGAATGGGTCAAGGGGTGAATACTTTTGCCTGCTGCAGAGTCATTTGTTGTGCTGTTCTGAATTAAACATACTCGCAACAAGCCTTTTATTAGGAACATCTGTACACCTGCTTATTTATGCAGTTATCAGCCAATCATGTGGCAGCTACACAGTGCATACAATCTGGCAGATACCAGTTGGAGCTTCAGTTAATGTTCACATCAAACTACAGAATGGGGTAAAATGTCATTTAAAGATGAATTCCAGATATGGATATTTTATATAGAGTTCCATTAATTGAGCTTGGACCAGTGTAGCTGCCATACCTGGCCAATGCCCCTGGTAGCTGGAAATCGCTTTATAGACTTTGGTTTTCACACAATCTCCACTTGTTTCTGGTTCACATACTGAACAGCTGGCCTGCTGCATTTTGAACACAGGAGAGTGGCCTCTCAGCACAGCAATCATTCATAGAACATTTTGCATCTTCTGAATGAATGCAAAGCTTTCTATGATTGGACTAGATGGGGAAGCAGGACAGTGATGTCACACTCTCCATCTAGTCCAGTCAGAGAATGCTTTGCATTTATTGAGAAATTGCAAAGCTCTCTTTGACTCCTTTCCATGCTGAACAGCCGACCTCAGGTGTTCAGAATGCAGCATGGCAGCTGCTCAGTGCAGGACCCAGGAGAAAGTGGAGATCACTAAAGTAGCGATCCACCAGGGATCGTTCTTCAGAGGACACCACAAGTGTTAACAAGCCCTAATGGTGTGAAACATGAAGAACATCCAGTGAGCAGCAGTTCTGCAGGTAGAAACACCTTATTGGCTAGACTTTTTGAGCTGACAGAAGAGCTATGGTTTCACAGATGGTAGGCCAGTCTCCAGATATGAACCCTCTGGAATGTGGTAGAATAAGAAATTGGTAGCATGAGCATACAGCTGACCAATCTACAAAAACTGGGTGATGCAATCGGGACAACACGGATCAGAATCTTAGATGTTTGTAGAATGTAGAATCCTTGCAATTAAGAACTGAGGCTGTTCTGAGAGTAAAGGGGGACCCTACCCAGTATTAGTATAACGATCCCAATATATGGCTTAGTGAGTATATTTATTGAGCTAAGAAGAGTGGTTTTGTTGTGTTATTAAGCAGAAAGTTTCCTTTGTATATTAGACCAGTAAATCTGTACTTATGTTGTACTTCTGTAGCTGAAAACTGTTTCTAGAGACAGCTAGATCTTTTCGTGGGGCAGAGATTCCGTTTTCCTTGGATGCAATGTTGACTTTTTATCAGGTCATCAATCCTATATCCAAAATAGTCCAAAACCACAGCTTCTGTTTCATTGTACAGATGTGGAAGTGACTTATCTGTTTATCCGGTTATTACACAATCACATCTGCAGCTGCAGTAGAAAGGCAAGGTTGTGTATGTGCAAAGCAATCCCATCGAAGAGGATTCACAGTGTGGTGACTTAAAGGGGACTTTCTCTGTTAAGGGGAACTCTACTTTATTCACTGTAGAAAAAAAAAAAAAAACAACTCAAAGCTAGGTCTATGGACAGCAATATGACATAAGTACTGTTAGGGCTGTGGAAATTTTTGAAAAAACTACTTGTCCAGGGACTAAATTGGGGTTCCAGTCTAGTTGTCCCTAATGACAATCTACATGTCCTGATACAAAAAATTTTTTAACCAAAACCGTATTTAAGTTGGAGGTGGTTTTAGGAATGTCTGGGGCTTTTAAAATCAAAAGGGGCTCTATGGCGACTTAAACGTTTAATATTTGTAACACTGCGCTGTTTATTTCCTCTTCCCATCCCTGCCTGTCTCCAGCTTCAAACCCAGGGACTAGCAGGGAGGGGAGAAACCTTGCAGTGTTTTGAGCACTGATTGGCTGCTTGTCAGGAAAGGGGGGTGACAGGCTTACCCTTCATCCTTTTCACTGCCAGAGCCGTTTTTGCTGGGTTTTTTGCACAAGTTTAAAAATAATTTTAGGCTGGAAGATTACACAAAACCCCCAAACATTGTATATTTTCTGAAAGCAGACACCCTAGAGAATAAAATAGTGGTAGTTCCAATTTTTTTGTCACATAATTTTACCGCAACATTTCAGTAAAAATACACTTAGGTTAATTTTAGGGCACAAAAAAAACAAATTACCCTTTTTGTTTTGTAAAATATAAAAGACGAGGTTGCACCGAGAAAATAGATATCCAACATGTCAAATCTTAAATTTGCACAAAAAGTTCCCTGTGATTTTTGGTGACATGTTCTCTTTATTGAGACATCCAAGGTCTAAAAGACCCTGTATTCCACTGAATGTAATGCGGTGCACATCGCACTGCAGTACATTCTATCCAGGCCTTTATGGCTGGGAAATCTGTCAACAGGGACCAGGAAGTGACACCATAACGTCACTTCTGGGTCAGGACATGAAGGGGAAGGGAGCGGACATGGGCTGTGTGAAAGCAATTGGACAGCAGCGCAGCCGCTCAAATGCTTTCACCTGACAAGTGAGCCCTGCTGCTTGCCCGGCTACAAAAAACTTCATGGAACTTCATGTCCTGGGTGTTAGGCAATATAAATTCAACATCCCTGACAGTATTTAGACTCTGTCGAGCTGCTATTCAGAATAGTTCTGATTGGACTTGGGCTTTAAAGCCCAATTTAACTTTCAGTTTGAATTCGTTAAATTAATTTCAGCTGTATCAAAACAAAAAGTGTTCATTGTCTTACTCTCTTACTTTCTAATGCAGCCACAATCTGAATAGAAAAGCCTGTTCCCTGCCAACATGCTGCAGATTGCCATCTATGTGAAAGAACTGGCCCCTAGTGAGGTCCGACATGTCCTGCTGAGTTAGGCCGCAATCGCTCCTGATTTATTATTTATTTATTATTTATTTCAGGTACTTATATAATGATGGGAGAGCTCTGACTCAGCAGCGGTGTGTCAGACCTCTTAAGTGAGACCACTGCTTCCAAACAGAGAGCAAGAGTCCCACTCTGCAGCTGATTGGGGTGCAGGCTTTTTTACTTGGGCTGTTGGTTTTCTTTTTTTTTAATTTCTAATTTTTAATTTCTATGCAATTCACATGCGATCCAGGTGCCGTGTATTTTCAGCCCGTTCATTTAATGGGCTAAAATCGCGCCGGACTGCACCAACTTTACAAAATGCACAGCAACAGTAATACATTAGTACCATGCGATCTGTTGCAGGCGAACTCACTGTGTTTGCGACTTGCGTTTGGGGTATTGATGAGCTAACACCGACACCCACAGAATATCGCAAACGCAGCTTGTTCTGGTATGAACTGACTCTACACATGTTTGTGTTGATACACCAGGAACGTATTTAGATATTTAAACCAAAGCTCAGTTGGGCTTTCATTAACCTTTCATATTGGATACAACCCTTTTTTGCCCGAACCATAAACTACAGTCTTGTATTTCTGTGCTGGAGACCATTAGCAGCTCTGATGTTTTGCTTTTATTAGTTGTCATTATTGTAAATTGTATTATTATTACTTCTAGCTGACAATCAAAGCCTTACATGTTCGCCCAGAGTCTGTGCTCTCGCCACAAGAATGTTGTCTGCGAGTGACGCTCATGCCGCTTCGCCTCAACATCGACCAGGTAAATCCTAGCAGGCTGAAATGATTGCTGGTGTAATTACGTGTCTGACTAGGAGAGGGCAGCAGCGCTGCAGTGGCGCAATAAACAAAATACATTATAGCGTACCGACACTCAGGATGTGAGTAGGAGCGATGTTTATCCAGTCATAATCATAATTTATTTTCTGATGAGTTGTTTAAAGAATGGGGAATACCCAGAATCTTGGCTGACCATTACCGGTCTGTAAAAATAATAATAAAAAAAAAAAAATCTGGTGATCTTTGTTTTTTCAACTTTATTGAGCTGTTCGGAAATTTTTAACTGTTTTATTTCATTGGGAAAAAAACAAAAGAAAATACAGTTAAAATCAGAAATGGTGTCACTCTCCACTACCAATTGCAAAAAAGTGAATAAATAACAGTCCATCTTCGAATGGGTGCATAATATTATCGCTGCAATTATAATATTGCTACAAATATGTCCTTATTAAATCCTTGACCTTGACACTTCTTCCAGTGCTGTGATACAAAATTATTTAATTTTTATTATTGTATTGATTTTACCACACAGCATTGGTAATGTTTAAATATTGTGTGTGTGTGTGTATATATATGTGTATATATATGTGTATATATATATGTGTGTGTGTGTGTATATATATATATATATATATATATATATATAAAGTGCAGCGCTGAGTATAGTAAATTAATAGGACAAATATGGATAAAATTAATCCTGGGTATTTTAATATATATATATATATATATATATATATATATATATATATATTTCAAAACCAAGAAAGCCCGCAGCCATTGCAGCTCAGAGAGGTCCCAGTCAGAGTGTAACGGCGCAGGCTCAGTGTAGCGCAGCCGCTCTGAGTCCACAGACGTATTCCTTGGACGGATCACTACCACATGGTGGAAACCAGCCCACCCGGAGGATAGTGCTTACCAGGAGCACGGAGTAGGACCCCCTAGTGAAAGAGGACCATCTACACCAGCCTCACACTAAACAGAGGGAGGATCACCCCACTATCGGATGACATCAGGATTTTATATATAAACAAAAGTTCATTGATATGCGCGTCCGGTGAGTGCGCATTACCTTACCTCTACTACACGAACACCGGAATTCTATGTCACCTGAGCACTTTATATTCATGCTGCTTTCCTGGACCATTTTTCTTGTTTCTGAACTTTTATATATATATTTATGTTATATATATATATATTTTAAAATACCCAGGATTAATTTTATCCATATTTGTCCTATTAATTTACTATACTCAGCGCTGCACTTAAATATTGTAGCATACACCATAGTAGCTCACAAGACCCCACAGTAAAAGAAAATGCAGGTTGTGCCGTTAGATCACGTGGTTGGTTTACAACCTTCTTAGTGAAAACAAGTACAGTTCTACTGCTTTTGTGGATTTCCAGGCTCTTCAGTTCACCTCTGTTGCAGAACACATTGCTGGTATAATAGGGGACTTCTATGCCATACGTTTCAGCCACTAGCTCCTTTATTTATTTATTTATTTTAATTCAATAATTTTATTATATTATAAATATTATTATTATTTTATTTTTTATTATTATTTCGTAAGAACTTACAAAAATACCTGAGCATTTAAGACAAGTTATCTTGAAAACACGCAAACGTATCACAAAGAATTCTGAAGTTCAAAATGGCAAATATAACAGAATAAAGAGGCTCATCAGCCTTGTGAATCATAACATACAGGAGTAATCGCACCTAATTTACAAGTGATGACAGCTCATAATAATGCCATTAACCCGAGGCCAGGGGTAGGAATAGAAATAAGAGTGAAGAAATGGCAAACCCAGATATCCCTCCTGCGCTTAGGGATGGACTCTGTATGGATAGGACCACATCACAAATTTCTTGGGATATGCACGCCTTGCTGCCCTCAAATGACCGAGGTAGTCCAAATATACTAAGTAGAGAAAATCAAACAAAGGGCACACCGGCCTAGTGCATTACCTTACAAAAAGCATTTATTAAATAATAAAAGTAGGTATTGTACTCAAAAAATGACAATACAGTCAAAGGCACATCGTGAAAGAACAGCTCTGTCCAATCCGTACTACGTGTCTGTCCGTAATGGGAAATCTGGACCTCCAACAGACTTACGCGTTTTGAGGACTTGGCTGAGTTGGCTCTGAGGAAGAGGCAAGCCCTCGAAATGCGTCAGCCTGCTGGAGGTCCAGAGTTATACTTTTCATTACCTGAGGCGATTTCTTAATAACTTCCAGTTGTAGCTCTTAAATGGGAAGTAAAATCTCCCTAATAGGGATGCAGACAGCAACAAAAAACTGACAAAGGCTTCCTCTAGAAAAAGCATTGGCTGGAGGTTCTTCTTAAAGCTGAACTCAACGGAAATGTCAAAACTACCCTTGTTGTGAAGTGCTCTGTTTTCCTTTGCCTAGGGTACCTCTTGAAAAGCAGGTTTATTTCCCTTCTCTCTCAATTTGCTCACTTATCCCTCACTTTGCTTGCAGCTAGCGTTTTCCTCACTACAATGCAGGATTGCTGGTTCTGCATTGTACTCTATGACATTAGAGTGCTACCAGCGGTGATAAACAATATGGGGGCACCAGTTGCACAAAGAGGGAAAGCCTGCGGGAGCAAGGGGTATGGTAAGTAAAAATGCATTTAAAGGTACCCTAGATAAAATCAATTAATAAACCCTTACAGTGCAAGGGTAGGAATGAATTTTCCCCGGAGTTCAGCTTTAAGTCATTCAATAACACAGTGCAGAAACAAGTGCAGGACACAGCAGTTTCCTTTAGCAGCTTGACGTTTCTTTTATTGGGAGTAATGGGCTTTATGCCAGAGATCCAGTTTTGCTTTAGTTTTCTTTCCTCTGTTCAGTGGTGGAATTAAATAAACAGTCAGCATTGCCCATAGCAGCCGGATTCTCACTTTTGCTGTTTTGTGCTGCACAGGGTCAGTGAAAAGGTGGGTCTGGTTGGATGCTGTGCTGGTGCTCCTTTTGTCTCTACCTGCTGTTTTATGCCCCATCATGGTTTATTTTGCAGGATGCCTTGTTTTTCCTGAAAGACTTTTTCGCAAGCCTGTCTGCAGAAGTGGAAATATTGGTGACCCCGGACCCTGAAGGTAAAATGATTCAAAGAATCAGATTTATATTAAAGAATAAAGTCGCCCATTGATGAATCGAATCTAGGCTGGTTCATCTATGGGCAGGCTGTTTGTACTGAATTCTATCCATTGACTGTGATCATTGTGTTCTGTCACCAGGGAAGGCTCTCCACCGGCAGAACGTAAGAGCTGCTGGAGGCATTCCCCTGTCAACATTGACTGCAGGGGAGTTGAAACATTTTCTTCCATGGTGGAAGGAAAGAAAATTACATAATCTATGGACTGCTTTAGTTTAGTGAAAAATGTCTTTATGTTAGATCAGTACAAGGAACAGTACTTACTATCAATGTGAAGTGTCCCTTGCACAGATGGCTGCTAAAATCTGATGTCTTCTGAACCCGAACCCCCGCCCCTGCAGCAGCAATCTCCTGGTACTGCTGGGGTGGTAAAAGAACCAAGGGACCTGTGACAGGCACTCATCAAGAGTGCCGACTATGACCGCCCTTTCCACCCCCCTCCTCCATTCATAGAGGTTCTACCATAGCTTCCATGAATGAAAAGCTACCTATGAATGGAGGACGGGTAGATGAATGAAAGGTCTGACTCCTTCATTCATAGATAGGATATGTAGAAGAGTGATGGGGGAAAAAGACCAAGGGGACCACTGAGAACTTTAACAAGATCTGCCTAGAGTTCAGCTATAACATTGTTAAAGAAAGCTCCATGTTTAATTATATTTTACAAATGCATTTTCTAAAATCTCATCACACTACTGTTCTGGGCATTTACAATGACTCTTCAGATTTTTGTTGTAGTGTGATACAGGCCATGCTGCATCAGCTTTATTATAAATACTAGAAAAAGCCCACAATGCATTGCTAGTAGTCAAGTGGTCAATGATTGTCCAGGGAAGAGCCATGCTGTAGAAAGAAAGGGGCATATAGAGAATGTATGATCATGTGCCTTACACATTGTAGGGAAAAGAGCCTACCTGCTGTTTGTTCAAAATTCAGAAGACAGAAAATGTAGGATTTTATTCTTTTAGTTTGGGGGGAAGTTGTGCTAACCCATTGGGGGAAGTGGGGGAGTAGGATCACATGTATAAATATATACATGGTTCATATAGTGAACGTGGTGCAGAGTTATTCACTTTAAATTCATTACAAAGAACAAGGGGGGATCCAGGGAATATCTAGTTGCCGTCAGGGGACCAAGACAGATTTTTTTTTTTTTTTTTCCTGCTGGAATAAATTGGACCATGGTTTATATAGGATTTTTGTTGCCTTCCTCTGGATCAACTGTTGGTATAGTATTGTGTATATGAAGGTTTACTGTTTTATTATTTTATTGGTTGGACTTGTCTTCTTTTCTTTTTTTCTTTTTTAACCTTACTATGTAACTATTGGGGCACAAATGACAAAATTAGGAATCGCCTGTATACAGTGGGGATCAAAAGTTTGGGCACCCCAGCTAAAAATTTGTATTAATGTGCATAAAGAAGCCAAGGAAAGATGGAAAAATCTCCAAAAGGCATCACATTACAGATTAGACATTCTTATAATATGTCAACAAAAGTTAGATTTTATTTCCATCATTTACACTTTCAAAATAACAGAAAACAAAAAAATGGCATCTGCAAAAGTTTGGGCACCCTGCAGAATTTATAGCATGCACTGCCCCCTTTGCCAAGCTGAGACCTGCCAGTGTCATGGATTGTTCTCAATCATCGTCTGGGAAGACCAGGTGATGTCAATCTCAAAGGTTTTAAATGCCCAGACTCATCTGACCTTGCCCCAACAATCCGCACCATGGGTTCTTCTAAGCAGTTCTCTAGAAAACTGAAACTGAAAATAGTTGACGCTCACAAAGCTGGAGAAGGCTATAAGAAGATTGCAAAGCGTTTTCAGATGTCAATATCCTCTGTTCGGAATGTAATTAAGAAATGGCAGTCGTCAGGAACAGTGGAAGTTAAAGCAAGATCTGGAAGACCAAGAAAAATATCAGACAGAACAGCTCCCAGGATTGTGAGAAAAACAATTTAAAACCCACTTTTGACTGCACAATCCCTCCAGAAAGATCTGGCAGACACTGAAGTTGTGGTACACTATTCCACTATAAAGAGATACTTGTACAAATATGGTCTTCATGGAAGAGTCATCAGAAGAAAACCTCTTCTACGTCCTCACCACAAAAAATCATCGTTTGAACTTTGTAAATGAACATATAGACAAGCCTGATGCATTTTGGAAACAAGTTCTGTGGACCGATGAGGTTAAAAGTGAACTTTTTGACTGGAATGAGCAAAGGTACGTTTGGAGAAGAAGGGGCACAGAATTTAATGAAAAGAACCTCTGTCCAACTGTTAAGCATGGGGTTGGATCAATCATGCTTTGGGGTTGTGTTGCAGCCAGTGGCACAGGGAACATCTCACGAGTAGAAGGAAAAATGGATTCAATAAAATTTCAGCAAATTTTGGATGGTAACTTGATGCCATCTGTGAAAAAGCTGAAGTTAAAGAGAGGATAGCTTCTACAAATGGATAATGATCCTAAACACACCTCAAAATCCTCGGGGGATTACATCAAGAGGTGTAAACTGAAGGTTTTGCCATGGCCTTCACAATCTCCTGACCTCAACATAATTGAAAATCTATGGATGGACCTTAAAAGAGCAGTGCGTGACAGACAGCCCAGAAATCTCAAAGAACTGGAAGACTTTTGTAAGGAAGAATGGGCAAAGATACCTCAAACAAGAATTGAAAGACTCTTGGCTGGCTACAAAAAGCGTTTACAAGCTGTGATACTTGCCAAAGGGGGCAGTACAAGATATTAACTCTGCAGGGTGCCCAAACTTTTGCAGACGCCATTTTTTTGTTTTCTGTTATTTTGAAAGTGTAAATGATGGAAATAAAATCTAACTTTTGTTGACATATTATAAGAATGTCTAATCTGTAATTTGATGCCTTTTGGAGATTTTTCCATCTTTCCTTGGCTTCTTTATGCACATTAATACAAATTTTTAGCTGGGGTGCCCAAACTTTCGATCCCCACTGTATATGAAACATGCATTTTATTTCTTCTGTGGTAGATTTACTTGGAGACACAATAACAGTTTGTTCTTGTTCATGAATTTTCAGTAAAGAGGGCACCGGGTTCCGATGTCACATGCAGTCTGCCAAAACATCTAAATGTGCATAATCGAGTGCCGGTGATTTCAGTGATAGGTCAGAACCAGCCGATGAAAAACGGTGACGTGAATTTTACTGAGTTCAGTGACGGCCCAGACGCTTTGAAGGACGATGCTTCTTTCAACGACCAGCCTGTATTTTTCCGGTATGTTCCTTAGGGGGGGGTGAGCATTTTACATTTGTGCACATTGTATGATACAGTTAATTATACACATAATTTCTGCTGTAGTATTTTGGCTTCCATGGTGTGCCAGTTCAGTTATCATATTTTGGGTCATTTGTTTATAAGATAGGACCTTGTGGAATTTAATCTCCCAGTACTTTAAAGTGATTGCAAACCTACATTTTTAATTTATTTAATAATAAACATGGTGCACTTACCTGCTCTGTGTGAGCCCTGATCCTCCCTTTCTGGGGGCGCCCCGCTGGTGCTCCTGGCTCCTCCTCTTCTTCACATTTGACCATATGAAGCTGCTCCCTATAGTGAAATATGTGCAGGCTGAATCCCAGGCCACGCTACCGGTGTCTATAGACACAGACAGTGCAGCTCAGCCCTGCACCACCCCTTGCTCCATTGTCACAGAATATGACTTACAGCAGCAGGAGCCATAGGAGCTCCCGCTGCTATCCATCTGCTCTGTGAGGAGGGAGAGAGTAGAGACAGCCGCTACTCTTGAGTCACAGCACTGGATCAAGATCGAGCTTAAGTAAAGATTGGGGGGGGATATTGGGGCTCTGGGGGGGATCTTGTGGCACAGAAGGTGCAGAGAATGCATTAAAGTGATTCGAAAGGCATAAATAAAAAAACAAAAACAAACATGTCTATACTTACCTACTCTTTGCAGTGGTTTTGCACAGAGTAGCCCAGATCCTCTTTTTCTTGGGTCCCCTGCCGGCAATCCTGGCTCCTCCCTCCTATTGGGTGCCCCACAGCAAGCAGCTTATTATGGGGGCACCCGCTGCACAGAGCTGGGGCTCAGCCCCACCCTCTCTCTCTCTCTTCTCATTGGCTCTCTTGCTGTGATTGACAGCAGTGGGCTGTCTCAGCCAATGAGAAGAGAGAGAGGGTGGGCCTGATCCCCACCTCCGTGTGTGAATGGACACATGGAGCACGGGTGCCCCCATAACAAGCTTCCTCTTCTCATTGGCTCACTTGCTGTGATTGACAGCAGCGGGCTGTTTCAGCCAATGAGAAGAGGGAGTCCTGGGTTAGCCGAGACTCCAGTGCACATCGCTGGATTGAGAGGGGGCTTAGGTGAGCATTGGGGGGGGGGGGGCTGCACATAAGTTTTTTACTTTCATGCGTAGAATGCATGAAGGTAAAAAACCTGGAGGCTTTACAACCACTTCAGTGCCTCATTCTCATGGGCGTACCTATACGTACACCCAAGTTAAGAGTCGTCTTTGCCCACATAGAATGCACAGATGTTCCATGCATCTGCATGCAGACAGTCCCCTTCATGTTGATTGGACATTGGTGCAATTGCATGTCCCCAATTGCACACCGTCTTAGTTCGGGGACACGCACACTCTCTCAGCTGTCAAATTGGTACCAGCGGCTGTGTCCCTGCAGCCTCTGCATCCCAGTAGACATGGATGTGGCTTCCTTACGAGGATGCACAGAAAACCTGTGCATTCCCTGCGGAAAAATAGTGCCCATCATATGGGTGTACCGAAAGTTATGCTTATGTAAATGAGGCCTTATAGGTGGAATAAGATATATTTATTATTGTTTAGGTGTGCAGACCTTATTATATTAATTGTTTGGATCGCGCAGACCTCTATAGTTTCACCTCCACCCCCTAGTTTGCAGGTTTACGCAGTGAAGTAATCCATGTGTCTTGATCCCCTGATTTCCTTTTCCTTTTGTTCATCCTTAAAAGTAAGGGATGGAGGCACAGCACTGAGTTTTAGCGTTTAAGTCCTGTTTACAGTTCCCACCAGGGACAGTATTTGTATAAAAGTTATGGGATTTCATATTGGTAGGTTTACTCCTGCAGACCTAGTTGTACTAATAGGTTAATTAGCTTTTGACCTAAAATGTATCTGAAAATGAGGGAAGATTGAAAATTTTGTGTCTCTGGAACAGGAACAGAAGGAAAATCTTTTAATGGGGGACACTTATTTTAGAGACAGCTGTCTAAAAATGGATTACTCTCATTTTGGAGAGATTTTCTCTCACTTCCTGTTATGTCAGCAGGATGGGAAGTAAAGGGAAATCTCTCCAATGGGACACACATGGGGAAAAAAAATGTCAAGCTTTAACCATTCCCTATTTATCTATAATAAAAAATATAAAGTTTTGACCTTCAATACACTTTATTTGGCAGTGATGAGTGCTTGAAATAAGAACATTATGCTGACCAAAAAATGGGCCAATTCACACTTGGATTGCCCATTAGGTAAGTTGCACAGGAAAATGCAGGATCCCACTCCTACAGATGAAATGTAGATGTCTCGTCTCCCTCTCAGGGACATCTGTCCCTATAGAAAGCTTAAAGCCTAAGGCTAAACAGAGACATTGCAATACATGTGCAATTCTGTCTTGTATAAACCTCTGTAATGTGCATTTACTAATCACCTCTTTCATCTGTTGTTCAGAGAATTCCGATTCACCTCTGAAGTTCCCATACGGCTGGATTATCATGGAAAACATGTCTCAATGGATCAGGTAGGTGTTAACTTTGGGGAGGACAATAATGTTTTTGCAACCTGTTCTGCAGAATATGACCCAAGAAAATCAGATGGGCTTGTACTGACCGGGCACCAATGAAGAGGGGCCAGATAGGCCAAGTGGTCTGGAGGGAGGTGGGTCCTCCTTTCCACTGTTGTCTGAGCACCAATGAAGAGGAACAAAATAGGGTAGGTGGTTGGGGTGGAGGAGAGCCCTCCCTTCCACTGTTGTCTGAGCACCAATGAAGAGGGACCAGATTGGGCAAGTGGTTGGGGGGGGGATGGTCCTACCTTCCACTGTTGTCTGAGCACCAATGAAGAGGGACAAAATAGGGTAGGTGGTTGGGGTGGAGGAGAGCCCTCCCTTCCACTGTTGTCTGAGCACCAATGAAGAGGGACCAGATTGGGCAAGTGGTTGGGGGATGGTCCTACCTTCCACTGTTGTCTGAGCACCAATGAAGAGGGACAAGATAGGGCAAGTGGTTGGGGTGGAGGATGGTCCTCCCTTCCACTGTTGTCTGAGCACCAATGAAGAGGGACCAGATAGGGCAGGTGGTTGGGGTGAAGGTGTCTGAGCAGAAATGAAGAGTGATGGGAGTCTAATACATATACTGAAGATGCTATAAAGTACACCATACACAGGATGCTTTGCTGTGGATGGTGATGGGGTTGGAATCATAGGAGCCCAGAACATGCAAGCCCACCCAATTCCTATACTGGTCAACAACTGCAGAAATCCTGACAACGTGGAGCTTTTCATCCTGCCCTTCTTGAGCCCCTCTCTAACTGAAGTGCCTATTCTGCCCCTCAGCCTAGCCCCTCATTTGTTCCTGTGATAACTATGGAATTCTATTTCATTTGTTGACTTTTCCTATCACTTCCTTTTTGTCTCTCCAACACAAGAAGTAAGGAAATATACCCCAGTGAGATACAGCAAAAAATAAACTGACGGAGGTTTTAATCTTTCTCTATTCTATCCAGAGCTAAAAAAGGTGTAGTTACACTTGTATTTGTATTCTGATTTAAATACTTTATTTTGCATGCCAAGGTTTGTAATGGAAAAAGGTTACACAACGTAGGGTACTAATTGGTGCCAGGAAAGTGGACAGTCAGATCAGTGTGAACATTTATGGATGATTCAAGCAAAGATTATATAATACTTTTCCAATCACCAACGTCTTCCAGCCAAGACTCGTCATCCTGTGTTGGATACATTCCATGCTTTTTTTATGTGGGCTTCTCATATGTCACGTCTTTTGTTTGTGTTCCTAGGGTACGTTAACTGGAATATTGATCGGCCTGGCCCAGCTGAACAACTCAGAACTAAAGCTGAAGAGGCTTTGCTACCGCCATGGGTAACATATTTTGAATAAAACATAACTGTAAATCTGACCTGAATTGGCAAAGCACAAATTTGATTGAAGCAAATTGGCAAGCAAAAGCATGTCTATTTGGTTAAGAGACACTAAAGTGGTTGTAAAGGCTCAAGGTTTTTTACCTTCATGCATTCTATGCATGAAGGTAAAAAACCTGTGTGCAGCATCCCGCCCTAATACTCACTCAAGCCCCCTCTCGATCCAACAATGCGCACTGGAGTCTTGGCTATCCAGGGACTCCATCTCCTCGTAGTCATTGGCTCCTACTGCTGTCAATCATAGCCAGTGAGAAGAGAGGGGGGGGCAGGGCACAGTCGCGGCTCCTTGTGTGAATGGACACACGGAACAGCGGCTGGGGAGTGCGCATGCTTGGGTGCCCCCATAGCAAGATGCTTTCTGTGGGAGCACCTGACAGGAAGGAGGGGCCAGGAGTGGCGGCGGGGGGACCCGAGAAAAGGAGGATACAGGCTTCTCTGTGAAAAACCTCTGCACACAGCAGGTAAGTATAGACATGTTTGTTTGTTTGTTTTTTTTTTTTGTGTTTTTGTTTTGTTTTTTAATGTAAGCCTTTAGAATCACTTTAAAGTGCTACTAAACACACATTCTTTAATTTACATTATCCATTCTCTTTCTGTATGGATGATGGCACTGTAATTATCTTAATAAAAACATCTAATTAGCTTTTTTTCCTAATAGCTATACAGCTGTCACATGACCCAGCTCTTTCCTAGCCTGTCTGAAGGGAAACAGTGGCAGAAAGAACTTCTAGTCCCATGCTGCTGGTCACATGTTAAAAACAAAACAGGGATACAGACTAAAAATAAGTAAAATCAGTAAACCGCTTTAAATTGTCATGCAAATATATATTTGAAATTAAATCTGTATTATTTTATGACAATAACATGGTGTGGGCGGACTTATGCCAGTCACAGGCTGTGTCGCACCCCTCCAGCCTGTGCCTTTGAATACCAAGGAGGTGAAGACTCCATCAATAAAGATGTAATATCCCACTGCCATTCTGTTTAGCTGATTTGTGGGCATGGAGGAGGAGGAAAGGTGTGGGCTGTCATTTACCACTGCGAATATGCCCATGTGTGATTCTATAGTCACATGGGTTGCTGAGATGTGATGGGAGGAAATGCTCAATACTCAATGCTCTGCCAACACAGCTCTGCAAAATCCCCAGTTGAATTGGGGACATGGACAGGTAGGGGAGACCCAACAGCAAGTTCATAGTGAGTATGAACAGCATGTAATAGAGCATTTAATAATGTGGGTTTAATGACACTTTACTCAATTAGAATTCATAAAGGGAGTCAAATACAATACAGTATGCTCGCTAAAATTGTCTGTGGTCCTGGTGGTCATAGAAACAATTCAGTAAAAGCCAAGGAATAGACACCCTGAACTTAAGCAACCACCATCTTTGGAACTCAATAGCCTGTACACAGTTAATTGAAACAATTAAAAAAACAAAATCAATATTTTATTGCTTGCAATACAGTGGGGAAAATCATCAGGCTTCCCCACTTACAAAGAAATGAAGGGTTCATATTTTGTTTATCATAGGTGTATATTAAATGATAGAGACATAATATCAATAAAAAATCCCCCAAAAAATACAATATAAATGTTATAAATGAAGTTGCAGTTCAGTGAGTAAAATAAGTATTCGATCCCCAAGCAAAACATGACTTCGTACTTGGTGGAGAAACCCTTGTTGGCAAGCACAGAGGTCAGACGTTTCTTGTAGTTGGTCACCAGGTTTGCAAACATCTCAGGAGGGATTTTGGTCCACTCTTCTTTACAGATCTTTTCTAAATCCTTCAGAATTCTTGGCTGTCGCTTGGCAACTTGAAGTTTCAGCTCCCTCTATAAATTTTCTATAGGATTAAGGTCTGGAGACTGGCTAGGCCACTCCATAACCTTAATGTGCTTCTTCTTGAGCCACTCTTTTTTGGGTCATTGTCAAGTTGGAAGACCCGTCCACGACCCATCTTCAGTGTTCTGGCTGAGGGAAGAAGGTAGAAGGTTCTCATCCAAGATTTTACAATACATGGCCCCTCAATGCGGCAAAGTCTGACTGTACCTTTAGCAGAGAAATGGCCCCAAAGCATAATGTTTCCACCTCTGTGCTTGACTGTAGGGATGGTGTTCTTGGGGTAATTTTCCTTCTCCAAACACGGTGAGTTTAGTTAATGCCAAAGAGCTTAATTTTGGTTTCATCTGACCACAGCACTTTCTCCCAATCCCTCTCTGAATCATTTAAATGTTCATTGGCAAACTTCAGACGGGGCTTTACATGTGCCTTCTTGAGGAGGGGGACCTTGCAGGCGCTGCAGGATTTCAATCCATGGCGGCATATCAGTTTGGTGACTGTGGTCCCAACTGCCTTGAAATCATTCACAAGCTCCTTCCATGTAGTTCTGTGCTGATCCCTCACTTTTCTCATGATCATCCTTACCCCATGAGGCGAAATCTTCCATGGAACTTCAGACTGAGGGTGATTGATGGTTATTTTGTATTTCTTCCAATAATCGCTCCAACAGTTGTCTCCTTCTCACCAAGCTTCTTGCTGATGGTCTTGTAGCCCATTCCAGCCTTGTGTGGGTCTACAATCTTGTCCCTGATGTCCTTTGAGACAACTCTTTGATCCTGCCCATGGTGGTGCCCAAGAAAGAGATTCTGTGGACAGTTGGCTTTTTTTTACACACATAATGAGTTGTCGTTAGGAGCACCTTCCTGAATTGACCGGACTAATCTGCGTACTACATGAGCACATAGCCAGTCTGTGGGAGCCAGAATTATTGTTGGCTGGTAGGGGATCAAATACTTATTTTACTCACTGAACTGCAACTCAATTTATAACATTTGTATCGTGTTTTTTTTTTTCTGGATTTTTGGTTGATATTCTGCCTCTAGAATTTAAAATACACCTATGATAAAAATTATAGACCCTTCATTTCTTTGTAAGTGGGCAAACTTACAAAATCTGCGGGGGGTCAGATAATTTTTTTCCCCATTGTGCCTTGCTATCAAATACTTCTAACAATATAGAAATCTCAGTCTATCATCCTTCACCACACCCACTATATAAAAGGCAATGTTGTCTTTATCACTTTATGCCATTCCGGTCATCACTCACCTACTGAGTTTGGGTCATAAACCCCTACATAATAAGGGCCAGTGTAATCGAGCGTAATAAAGTCCAGGGTATCGAGCCCAAACTCCGTTACCCTGTAATCAACCACACCTGGTCCACAAGAATACATGTAAATGGGTGATAGTAGCCAAAGCAACCCAGGTAGACTAAACAAGCAGTCCCAAATTACACAGTAGCCCTAATGTTCAAAAAAGTTCCATGGATCGGTAGTAAGTTGGTAAATCTTTAGACCTCGAGAGCAACATTTATTAAATGTTTGCTGTAAAATGTAGCTTTCCTGTTATCCAAATGCATATAGTGCCTTTGCAATAACTTGCAAAAGAGACACTTGGATAGGGGGGAGGTGAAGCCAATATTCAGAGAAATGTAACGTCGTTAGGATGATGAGTTCTAGTTCCCCCAATCCAATGGACATGTTCCCTTCCTATAAATTCCTGCATGCTACACAGTGCTGTATGACCTAAATAGACCTCTGCTTTTTTGTTTAGTTGACAAACGTTCTTTATTGGTTTTACATTCAACAGTACACTGCTATTAAAAACCTGTTTTTAATTCGTTTTATTTTTTATTTTTTTCCTCTGCAGCCTATTGGGTGTTGATAAACTTTTCTCCTATGCCATTAACGAATGGCTGTCAGACATTAAGAAGAACCAGTTGCCAGGGATTCTGGGAGGAGTGGGGCCGATGCATTCTTTGGTTCAACTTGGTAATTATATTGTGTTTTAGGATGTTCAGATTACAGGAAGTGGACGTGTTCCTAAAATTTTGAATTGAAGTGACCCTGTACGTTTTTTTTAACCTTTAAAAGAATAGTGTACATGCCCACCTTACCTGCTGCCCATGCTGCTGAACGTTCTGATCCTGAGAAACCTTCTGCTGGAGTCCACAGAAAAAAAACATATTTTCTGGATGATCACAATGGACCTTCCAGCTGACCTCCACATCATTACAGGAAGAATACCATAGTGACATAGAGATCAGAGAACGGAAACGGTGAGACCTGCATGAAAAGTCTGTTTACCTGAGGACTTTAGCAGAAGATTTCTCAGGATTGAAGAGGATCAAAGGGTGTTCAGTGGCGGTAGTAGCAGAAAAGATGAGTACATACACAGAGCCACTTAAAAAGAGAAGCGTGGGGAATAGGATTAACCACTTCCCGTCCGGCCCATGTAGATAAACGGCCAGACGGGAGCGCTGCCGAAGCGGGTGGACATTTCTAAACATCCCCTCGCTTGCATTGCCTGTGCGCGCTTCCTGGGAGTGCTTGGCACCGCGGTCAGTGCCCACTTTGTTCAGAAGACACAGCGGAACACAGATCGCTGTATGGAACCTCTGTGTGAGGTCCCAATTCATGTGATCACTGATTGGCCAAATAGTGATCACATGAATAGTAGTAAACTAGATGTCACTTCCTGACATCATTGCTTACTACATGTGAAATCTGTGAATGATCACAGAGCTCACATGGTGCAAGGCTATTCACAACAGCCTTGTACCATGTGACAAGCTGTGACCAATCACAGCTCGCCCAGTATTTTTCAATGGCTGCAAGAATGCAGCCAGAGAGAAGGAGAAATGGTTGCTTTTACTGCCTTTATGGGTGTAAAAGCAATCCGTGTGTATAAAAAAAAAAAAAAAAAAAATCATCATCATCCCCCACAAGTAGTACAGTGTCACTATGGTGACACTGTACTGCTAGGGTGACAGTATGTTAAAAAAAAAAAAAAAGTGAAAAAAAATTTATATTTGGTTATAAACTAATTTTTTTTTTTTTTTGTTTTTGTTTTTTTTTTACTAAAAAGATAGATTAACACATTTTGGCCAAGATTTATGAAGAAAGATTATTTATTTGCAAAATTTTATAAGTAAAATATTTTTTTTTCAAAATGTTTGGACTTTTTCATTTATATAGAAAAAAACTAAAAATCCCAGTGGTGAATAAATACCACCAAGATACAGTTTTATCTGTCTCAAAAAATGCTAAAAAATTCATATGGGTACAGTGTTGCATGACCGCGCAATTGTCATTCAAAGTGTGATGGCACTGAAAGCTGAAAATTGGCCTGGACAGGAAGGGAGTGAAAGTGTCCGGACTTCAAGTGCTTAAAAAAAAATAAACATACATACATACATACACCCATACACCTCCTAGATGGCAGCAGCATTGATTCAGTGCTGTAGCTGCCCCTGCTGGCTCTACACTGAGAACTGAGCAATCAAAGGCTGTTGTTCACTCAGTTCTTAGATCTGCTTTATTTTGTAAAGCGCTGAGCAAACTGTTGGCGCTATATAAATCCTGTATAATAATAATAATTTTTTTGTTTGTTCTACCAGTGGGTTGAATGAAAAAAAATTATACTGATATTGGGGAGACTTCCCATCCACCCGAATACACTGATCACTGCTTTAGTATAGATGATGATTGGTAGAGCAACTTCTGTACAACTATCCTGCCCTTGTACTGATCAAATTTTGGCCGGTCCTTGCTGAACCATCTGAACTTCGATCCATGTGTGGCCGGCTTTAGACTGGAAACCTCAACCTTGAATACAATAGGACTTTTTTTTTTCTCTTTGACATTTTTCCGATGCTTACGTTGTACTCTTAATTGTTATTACTCGCTTTCATTCACACTCCATCCTTTTAGTGTTGTGTGTGTGGTAGGTGGACCGTGACATCAGTAAGATACTTCCTTGTAAGGTGATTATTCTATTTATAATTCTTTATTAGGAGATGGCAGTTGTTTTCAATCTCAATGATGTCCAAGCTCCCCTGCAAGTTGAAAAGCCAAAATTTCTTTCATGCTGATTACCTGTTGGGATCTTTTGGATTAAAGCCTGGTTTGGTGGTATTGTGTCTCAAAATATGCATTCTCTTTCAGTTCAGGGTCTTAAAGATTTGGTGTGGCTGCCTATTGAGCAATACTGCAAAGATGGCCGTATCGTACGGGGCTTCCAAAGAGGAGCTGCTTCGTTCGGCACGTCTACAGCAATGGCTGCTCTGGAACTCACCAATAGAGTTGTCCAAACTATTCAGGTATTCCTATTTCTGTATATAACACAATACTTGCGTTTCGATATAACAACACTCAAAAATGAAAATACAATAAAGCAGAGTAAAAGCAGCTTGCGCATAAAAGGCGATATTGCAGATATAAACAAAAAAAATGCAGCGCTAATTAAAAAACATAAAAACGTCAAAATAAAAGTCCATATGAGTCCTCAAATAAATGAAGTAAGATGCAAGAGAAGATTCTGATCTCGTGAACAGTCACCATACACCTGAAAAAATTAGACCCTTACGAGACAATTTGACCGTATAACACCGGTCAGTAAGCGCAGTGTGATAAGAAATCAGTATGGCAGGTAATCAGTAGAAATCCTCTCCCAGATATAGGATAATTCCTCCTCTTTAACCTCCTTAGTGGTATTCCCGAGTGTAGCTCGGGGTAAAATTTCTATACCAAAAGCGGTAACCCCGAGCTACACTCGGGCTTACCATGCGGCGCTGCTCTGGGGGTCCCTGCAGCACTTACCTTGTCCTTCGCTCCCGCGATGTGTCCCCTGCAGCATCCCCGGCCATCTCCTCTGGCCGATGCCGGCATCTGGCTTCTGTGTTCCGGTCCCTGTGACGTCGGGACGTACGGGTGCCGGAACCGGTGGGAAATTTGAATTTTTTTAAAAAATGTCATTTTTGCTGTCATTGCTATTTCAATGCATTTCACATACATTTTGTCCCGAGTGCTTTGTCCGGCGCCCTGCCTGCATTTTTACTGTTCTTTCTGCCTGGAAACTTAGAAAAGTCCATGGCGTCCAAAAAGCGTCCCTTTACGTCAAAAGCGGTTTTAGACCGGCTAGAGAACAGCGATAGTAAATCAGAACCACTTGCAGAATTGAGTGATAATGATTCGTGGGGGAAATTCGTCATCAGACACTGAAAACAATTTTGCGACTTTGCTCAGTGATGTGCGAATTTGCCTCTGTATTTCAAATTTCAGTGTTTTTGGTTTGATTATATTATTGAATTAAATTTATTATTATTATATTATTATTTTTTATGATTATTTATTCAATTATAATTTATGATTTCGTGTTTCAAATTTTATCATACCCGGGATGTTTAATAGACTCTTGTTCGGACAGATTTCAGTGAGTTATTCCTAAAAATTACAGCCTACAATAAAAAACTACATATTTCCATGCAAAAAAATGGTACCGCTTTCAGCACAAAAAATCGGAAAGAATCATACCGCCAAGGAGGTTAAAGATCTTCAAACCTTGAAGAAACTCCCATCCGACAATCAATTCTTAGATGTGGAGGATTAATTTGTTTTCTTTCTGTTTTCACCTGGTGATCTGACCAGTAAAACACTCCCTGTATTAGAGTGCCCTCACTTTGGATGAAGGGGTGGAGAGGGCAGATTTGAGCAACAGTATTGTCAGTCTTTACGTCCTGCCAGGTCTGCATCTCCTGTTCACCTTGCCCTGTGCTGCTCCACTTTGGTACCATGTTTTTTAATTAGCGCTGCATTATTTTGTTTATATTCCTATTTCTGTGCTGCCATCTAGAACTCATTTTCCTGGTTCACATGTACATATACACTCACTGACCTCTTTATTAGGTGCACCTATTTAATTGCTTGGTAACACAAATCACTAATACACATTAGAAATCTAATAATGGTTTACCAAACCTAAGAACAAGGACCGAGTACCGGTAACAAAGTAAGGTGTGACTGCTGGTCTGCTATGCAGAAAACAAAGAAATATACACTCACCGGCCACTTTATTAGGTCCACCTGTTCAATTGCTTGGTAACACAAATTGTTAATCAGCCAATCACATGGCATCTAGATGTGGCAAAGATCAAACCAAGCATCAGCATGGGGAAGAAAGAGTGTTTAAATGACTGTTTGTGGCATGGTTGTTGGTGCCAGACAGGCTGGCCTGATTATTTCAAAAACTGCTGATCTGCTGGAATTTTCACACACAACCATCTCTAGGGTTAACAGAGAATGGTCCGTAAAGGAGAAAATATCTAGTGAGTGGCAGTTGTGTGGGCGAAAATGCCTTGAAGAGGTCAGAGGAGAAAGGGCAGACTGATTGCTGTGATATTTAGATGGTAAGGTAAAAATTTGCCATAAACAACATGAAAGCATTGATCTGGATCCGGATTTTATCAACGGTTCAGGCTGGGGGTGGAATGGTGTGGGGGATTTTTTCTTGGAACTAGCAAGGTGTACCTAATAAAGTGGCTGGTGAGTGTATGTAGACTAGGGGCGGACTGACCATTTGGAAACTCGGGCACTGCCCGAGGGCCCGGGCTCAGTAGGGGGCCCCATGAGATGCCCCTGGTACCTTTTTCATAGGCTTTTTTGAGTTTGGGCAAGGACACAGGGGCCCCATGATCCCCTATTGCCCGGGGGCCCCATGAGTTGTCAGTCCGCCCCTGATGTACACATCTGGTTGCATGCTATGGGTAAGTGGTTATATAAATATAAACATTTAAAAAGTAATGCTGTCTTCTGCTGGTTTGCTTTTTCTCTCCCTGTGCTGATCAGGCTGCAGCAGAGACCGCCTATGACATGGTGTCCCCCGGGCCGAGTCCTATAGAGCTGAAAAGAGCGAAAAGATTTTCTCACCACAGATTGGTGCATCAGCCTGTCGATCTCAGAGAAGGCGTGGCCAAAGCCTACACTGTGGTTAAAGAGGTAAATCATCCTACTGGGTTTCAGCCCGGATAGCCTTAGCAAACTCGAACTACTCTGACGGGTGTGGCCCATGAGGTGATGTATTACACATATGGTGGTCCTGCCCGAAACTGCTTTTTGTTTGGTCTAGACTCTTCATGCTTCTCCACACCCTGTTTCATCTCATTATCCACAAGTAGGCTAAATATGCCCTGCTTCATTGCCCAATCCCAGGTCTTCATGCTTCTCAACAATGATTGGCCATATTCCTTTTTCTGGCAGACAAACAAACAATAGCCAAGGCCTGGAAGAAGTTCTCAGCCTCCATACAGGAAGTCAAAGACCAAATGACCCTTATGTTGGTTCATGGTAAAATGTCCAGCATCCTCAATGATTCCCAGCCCAAGTCCCTTAAAACCCGGGACCAGTGGCTTAATTATACCCTACCATCTCTGGACCCAGCCAGCCTTACAGAACTCGTGGGATCCCTCTCCCCCCTCAATCTGGCCTCTTCCATTCTAATTATTCTCTCCTAACTTACAAGGCTCCAACCTCCCCCTTCTCCTTCTTTAGCACCATTATCTTTCTATCTTCTCGAATTGCTCAGCTCAGCAATAACCAATCGCCAGATGCTGAATATTTCTGGTCTAACATCTCAGAGTTTACATTTCTCTGTTATTTCCTCCATATCAGATCTTGTTTTAATGTTTTCTCATGTCAAAGCCCCTGTGTGGGCAGGACATTTGTCTTGACCTTTGTCTTTTTCTCTAAAAATCTTCCTATAATCTTTGAATGAGGAAGAGGTGAAACATACAATATATCTAGCAGCTGTTATGCTAGTGTTTTGTATTACATTAGCACCTTACATTTCTCATTTTTTTTCTCAGTTTATATATATCAGCAATATCCTGATTTTCATATAGACTAGGTCTTCTTTGGAAGTATATTTAAAGCCAAAGTGGGGAAGGATTAGAAACCCTGTCAAGTTTTTATAGCTCTGCTGGGGATGTTCTCCCTCCTGGTGACCATTGCTTCTGGTACAGAAAGTGGAGGGAAATGAAAAATGATTGAGTTGTCTCAACAACAGAAATAGTGGGGAAATCTTCCGATGGGTCACCTTGGTTTGGGGACAATTGTTTAGTAGGGGTTTCCTTTCACTTTGAAGCGATCTCATCAACCTTCGGGTTTCTGAGACAGGAAATAAAGGGAGATCTCACCAATGGATAAAAAAACTTACAGTGCTCGTAACCATTGCCTACTGTATCCAGGATTTAAATGTTTCGGCTTTACAAACACTTTTGTTTATAGAGTTCCCAAAAATAAAAACAGCGAGGGTTGAAATGTAGGTGCTGACTTTACTTCCCACCCGCCCACAGTACATATACAGCAGGCAGCATGGGCAGGCTGGATCACATACACTTACGTCATTCAGCTTTCTCATGTTATTAGCACGCATTTGCCCCCGCTGCTGATCTGCACTGTCCCTGGATTACAGCAGGACTTTGTCAACAGGTCCCGGCCAATGATATATGGCTGAGACCTGCTGATCGCTTATATCCAATCACAGCACAGAGTCATGTGTTTTATTATTATTATACAGGATTTATAGAGCGCCAACAGTTTGCTCAGCGCTTTACAATATAACGGGAGACAATACAGCAACAATACAGTTCAATACAAGAGGGATAGGAGGGCCTGATCCTGGGAGCTTACAATCTAGGAGGGAGGGGCTAGTGGTACAAAATGTAGTAACTGGGGGGGATGGACTGGTTGGAAGTGTAGAAGATTCCATTATTAGCTGAGGGCAGGATAGGCTTCCCTAAAGAGATAGGTTTTCACAGATCGCCTAAAAGTGAGCAGAGTAGGCGATAGTCTGATAAATTGGGGTAGAGAGTTCCAGAGGATGGGGAGGCTCTGGAGAAGTCCTGGAGACTAGCATGGGAGGAGGAGAGCAGGGAGCTAGAGAGTAGGAGGTCATGTGAGGAGCGGAGAGTACGGTTTGGGTGATATTTGGAGACCAGATTGGTGATGTCATTTGGGGCAGAGTTATAAATGGCTTTATATGTTATTGTTAGTGTTTTGAATTTTATCCGTTGGGCAATAGGAAGCCAGTGGAGGGATTGGCAGAGAGGGGTGAAGGACACTGAGTGGAGGCCAGTGGAGGGATTGGCAGAGAGGGATGGAGGACACTGAGTGGAGACCAGTGGAGGGATTGGCAGAGAGGGGTGGCTGATACAGAACGGTTAGTAAGGTGGATGAGTCTGGCAGCAGCATTCATGTTAGACTGAAGAGGGGATAGCCTGCGATGAGGTAGGCCAATGAGGAGGGAGTTACAATAGTCGGGGCAAGATATAACAAGGGAGTGGATAAGTTGCTGAGTGGTTTCCGAGGTTAGGAACGGGCGTATCTTGGAGATGTTGTGGAGGTGAAGTCTACAAGATTTGGACAGTGATTGGATTTGGGGCTCAAAGGACAGATGGGAGTCTAGGATTACACCTAGTACCCTGGCATGAGGGTGTTTACAAACAACATAGGGTTCTGTACACAGTTCAGTAGACTGGCTGTTTCCTCTCCCTGCAGAGCAGGGAGGAAAAACAACCAGATCTGTTAGTAAAAGCAGCACTTTTTACACACATTTCAAGTGGTAGACACTATAACTTTCACACAGACCAATGAATATACACTTTCATAGAGTTTTTTTGTTTTTTGTAACAGAATACATTTTAGCCTAAATTTATGAAGAAATGTGATTTTCTTGATTTTTATTTTTTATTGGATGTTTTATAACTGAAAGTAGAAAATATCTAGCTTTTTTTTTTCACAATTTTCTCTGTATAATAAAAAAAATAAAAAACCCAATGGTAATCAAATACCACCAACAGCTGTGTTTCTGTGAAAAAAAAAAATGATACAAATTTTATTTGGGTACAGTGTTGTATGACCAAGCAATTGCCAGTTAAAGTAGCGCAGTGCTGCATAGCAAAAAATGCCCTGGTCACGAAGGGTGTATAACCTTCCCGAGGTCAAGTGATAGAGGTTCAAGTTCCAGGGCTGTCATCCCCCTTTCATGGTTTACATGGATGTTTTTCTGAATCTCCTCTGTAACTTACTCTTATTAACTGTTGTTAATAGATCTGTTCTTTATCCACTTCCTTTCATAGAGTGACAACGCTGTTTATTCTGCAGGGAAATCTTGCAGCATTGTTGTCACCGTGTTGACAGAGGTAGTTTTGGACATTTACTCTTAAATGGATTTTAACCCCTTGACGCTGACGTAACACAAATATGCGGCCTCACAGAACTGGGCTTTTTTCCGTGGGGCCACATATTTGCGTACCTGTCTTTCTGCTGTGAGCACGCAACACGGTGCGCTCCCAGCACCAAGACCGCAGTGTCACTAAGAGAATCGAGTCCTGTTCTAACGATTCCCAATTCCAGGTCACTTGATCGTTGTGATGGCCTCTGATTGGCTATCACAGTGATCAGTCACTGTACAGCCCGGCCCCATTGTTTTTTCTTCTCCCTATGAATGGAGGAGAGAGATACATTGTATCTCTAAGTCCTGGCATAGAGGGGGAAAAAAAATGTTTGTAAAAAAAAAAAAATGACATAAATATTAACCATTAGCTGCCCGGCCTATAGCCGTTTGGCGGCCGCAAAAATGCTTTAGCTTTCCGGGTGCACGACATTTGGTGTCCTCCCGCACATGCGCGGTTGCAGAGCGGCGCGATCTGTCACCGGCCGTGTACCTTGGACACGGCCGATGACAGATCTGAGTACCAGCCCCCGATGCTGGTACCATGTGACCTGCTGTGACCAATCACAGCAGGTCACATGACAGTTGTATACAATGGATGGCTTCATTCATGCCATCCATTGTATACTAGTGCCTAGCTGTGAATGGTCACAGCAGCTCACATGCACATGTCATGTGATTAGCTGTGGCCAAATCACAGCTAAGCACAAAAAAAAAAAAAACCCCTGAATGAATCTATTTCATTCAGGTAAATGCTCGCTTATAGCAAAGTAATTATTTGCTATAAGCAAATTGTGTAAAAAAAAAAAAATACTGATCACTTTCCCAAAGTAGTACAATGTTACTATGGTAACATTGTACTACTTTGGTCATAGTAAAATATGAAAAAAAATCATAAAAAAATAAAACAATATTTAATAAAAAATTAAAAATAATAAAAAAAAGTGTGTGTGTGTGTATGTATATGTATGTATGTATATGTATGTATATATATATATATATATATATATATATATATATATATATATATATATAAATATCAATTTTTTTCTTTTTTCATACTGTCACCAGTCAGTGTCCCTGATCACCGCCATGCCAGTTATATGATGACGCTGTGAAATAATTTTTTTAATTTTTTCATTTTCTGAAAAATTATGACAAAAAAAATACAACTTCAAAAAACTCGCCATTCCTCTTATGAAGTACGTCGGACTGTCTACTTTGCACAAAGGGGTCATTTGGGGGATATCTGTACTGTCCTGACATTTGGGGGATATCTGTACTGTCCTGACATTTGGGGGATATCTGTACTGTTCTGACATTCTTGGACCTCAAGAAATTAGATTGGCTGTCAGTACTTCAGGATTGATCAATTTTCAGATCTATACCATAGTTTGTGAACTCTATATCTTTCCTACAAACTAAATAATACATCCTAATTTGGGTTATTTTCACCAAAGACATGTAGCAGAATACAAATAAATAATTGTTCTTCATAAATTTAGGCCAAGATGTAAACTTTTATAACAGAAACAAAGAAAAACTTGGTTTTTTTTCAAAATTTTTGGTCTTTTTTTATTAATTTAGCAAAAAATGAAAACCCCAGCGGTGATTAAATACCACCAAAAGAAAGCTCTAGTTGTGTGAAGAAAATGATAAAAATTTTAGTTTGAATGACAATTGCGCAGTCATACAACATTGTACCCAAAGTGTGAGAGCGCTGAAACCTGAAAAATGGCCTGGGCAGGAAGGTGTAAAATTGCCCGGCATGGAAATGGTTAAAAAAGAAAATAGAAAAAATACTTAGATCAAGATTTGATCTAGTTCAGTGCCAGGGTAAGTGTTTGAGTCAGGGTCAAAGGTCAAGGTTAAAAGGTTGGGGTCAAAGGTCAGGATTTAAAAAAAAAAAAATGGTGTCAGTGTATTTTAGGTAGAAAAAAACCAAAACCAAAATATGCACTATTGTTTCTGGGCTGTACTACGGGTACAAGCAACAAATAACATACACATATATGGTATCACCGTGATCATCAAGAGTTGGAAAATGTATTTTGGGTTGTTCTTTGGTGGTAGGTTATGGTTGTAACAAGAAACACACAGCTAAATTTAAAAAAATGATTTTTTTTTTTACTATTTTGGGCCAGTTTTCCTTTGATAATAAAAAAAAATCACAAGCTATCCATTACCATTTACCACCAAATGAAAGACCAATTTGTCCTGAAAAATACAAGGAATAATTCACCTGGATGTACAAAGTAGTTGATGATATGTACGGTTTTACTAACACATGTCAACATTGCAAAATTGTGCTTAGGCATTTAGATTTGTTTTACCCTTAGGCATGAAGGGGTTAAGTAATCTACAAACAAATGAAAGCATAGCTCCAGCTAGCACAATTCATTGGGTGGTTAAACTCTCCCAGCCAACCACCATCTATGGCTTTCTAATGTGGCTTTTTATCTCCCTGCAGGGAATAACAGACACCGCTCAAACAATCTATGAGACGGCAGCCCGCGAGCATGAGAACAGAGGGGTGACGGGAGCCGTAGGAGGAGTCCTTAGACAAATCCCACCCGCAGTGGTTAAGCCTCTTATTGTAGCGACGGAAGCCACCTCCAATGTCTTGGGTGGAATGCGCAACCAGATCCGGCCAGACGTTCGGGAGGAGGAGTCACAGAAATGGCGGTTAGAGGAAGGTTAGTGCTGGTTGTGCTCCGTGGATGAGGACTGATCACGGAATCCAATGGCCTCAAAGGACTGCTTTTTGGGTTTAGTTTAGTTTTCTTGGCAAACATGACTCAGGAACGGGTGACATTTTGTTAAAAGGCAACCCCCTCGGCACTTGCTTCTTCTGCATACTCCATCTGTATGGACTCGTGGAATGTGGAAATGAGTTGACGAAGCCGAGCGTTACTACGTAAATTCTCTTTCCTGCTCAGCCCACCTAACCTCATTGGATGTCCCATCTCTGGCTGGGCCTGAACTTAACATCCGCTTTTTATGTTACCTGCTATAAAATGAAAAGCTCTTTATTTTGGCGAAAGATCCCTAAGAAAAAAAAGAAACAGAATTAATTTCAAGGTTTCTCGATTTCCTTTGCTTTGCACTTGGTTAAGTTTCAAACCAATCTGCTCCATGTTCTGTGTACAAGTCAAGTGGCCGAACACAGCCGCACCCCAGAATACAAAGTCTTGTGTCACATTTAGTCTGTACATTTGTAATCTGTTTATAGTGTTAATAAAATTATTTGTGTTATGGTGAAAAAAAATGATTTGTGAAACAAAGTCAGGAGACTGGATTTCTTTGGGTTTCATTGTGTGCTGATGCCCTTGCTAAGGTCAGCGAGTGCCTTTTCTAGATTACAGCGGTTTCTGGATAGAGTACAATTTTATTTTTTTTTTTAAGCTCACGTTTTTTCTGCCTTTATTTGACCTTTGCTGGTTTCTCTCCCCCTCCTCGTTAACATGCTAAATAAATAAAATGTTTCCATTTTCATTACATACCTTATTTCGGACCCCTGATATAATCTGGCACTTGACATGATCTGATGAAGGGACAAGTCCCTAAAACATGTTATCAAGATGACCGGCTTCTCTCCTTTGGTTTGATGTGATTTGAGTGCTCCACTAGGCTTCCAGTTTACCCTCACCAGCCCCTGTGCAGGCGGTCTCTCACCAGACATAACAACCGGATCTGGGGCTTGTGACTTCCGGTGGATACGCCATTTTAGTGATCCCAGCAGCTGCCATCCACACACCCTTCCCACTGTCCTGAGGCTCTTGGGCTGAACAACCTACTGTTGGGTCCAGGATCATGTGTCATCCTCCAGCTTCTGGGAAAATGTGTTTCTTCTCTCCTCTGGTTTGGTGATGTTTCAATCTTGGCACTCCTACATGTCATGCTTTCTAACCCAACATTAAAGTGAATTTCGATTTTAACGGTTCCTGGACTTGTGACTCTATGGACTTCCACAGGATTGGGAGCGCTCTGTTATTTGCTGTTCTAGCTACCAGAAGCATTATGACGATGCAGATTATTGAAATTTTTTGTAAGTTTTGAATAGAGTAGGGAATGTGTTTAAACCCTTATAGACTTTTGTATACTGTCTGTGCATCCTACTGGGAAGATTTTCCCCTCACTTCCTGTGCTGGAGACTTAACAGGAAGTAAAAGAAAAATCTTAGTTGCCACCAGAACAGGTGTCTCCAGTGAAAGATTCCCATAAATCCTGATCGGGTGACACTGTAAAACTTTTCTTTTACCTTTTAGTTCTGAGGACAGTAATCATCAGGTCAAACAAATGGTGAATCTCCATGATAATGAGAACTTTTTATTTTTTTAGAGAGGGGAAGGTCTCCACAATACCCCCAACCTCAATGTTCCCCACATTATCCTAACTTGAGTCTGCCATTCAAGGCTTGAATTCTGGCCAATCCCTGCTAAACTGGCCACTGCCCCATCCTTGGCATCATTGAGCGGAATTGTGGCCCATCATTGGTGTTAGTGGGAGGAATAGTGCTCCATCATTGGTATGGAGGAATAGTGTCCTGCCATTGGTGTCAGTGGGAGAAATAGTGCCTCATCATTAGTGTCAGTGGATGGAGTAGTGCCCCATCATTGGTGTGAATGAAAGAAATAGTGCCCATCATTGATGTCTTTGGGAGGAATAGTGCTCCATCATTGGTGTCAGTGGGAGGAATAGTGCTCCGTCATTGGTATGGAGGAATCGTGTCCCGCCATTGGTGTCAGTGGGAGGAATAGTGCTCCATCATTGGTATAATTGGGTGGAATAGTGCTCCATCATTGGTGTCATTGAGAGGAATAGTGCCCCACCATTGGTGTCATTGAGAGGAATATTGCCCCACCATTGGTGTCAGTGGCAGGAATTATGGCCCATAATTTGAATCAGTGGATGGAATAGTGCCCCTTCATTGGTGTCAGTGGATGGAATAGTGCCTCACTATTGGTGTCATTGGGATGAATTGTGCCCCACCATTAGTGTCATTAAAAGGAATAGTGTCCCATCATTGGTGTCAGTGGGAGGAATTGGGCTCCATCATTAGTGGCAGGAATTATGGCCCATTGTTGGTGTCAGTGGATGGAATAGTGCCCCAAGGGCCAGATAAAGGCAAGCAATGGGTCGTACAGTGAGAAAAATAATTATTTGATCTCCTCCCAGATTTTCTAAGTTTGCCCACTTAAAAAGAAATTAAGGATCTATAATTTTTTATCGTAGGTGTATTTTAAATGAAAGAGAATATCAACCAGAAATCTGGAAAAAAACATGATACAAATGTTATAAATTGAGTTGCAGTTCAGTGCGTAAAATAAGTATTTGATCCCCAAGCAGGAGAAGACTTAGCACTTGGTGGAGAAACCCTTGTTGGCAAGCACAGAGGTAAGACGCTTCTTGTAGTTGGTTCCCAGGTTTGCACACATCTCAGGAGGGATTTTGGTCCACTCTTCTTTACAGATCTTCCTAAAATCCTCAAGGTTTCTTTTCTGTCGCTTGGCAACTCGAAGTTTCAGCTCCCTCCATAAATTTTCTATAGGATTAATGTCGAGACTGGCTAGGTCACTCCATGACCCTTAATGTGCATCTTTTTGAGCCACTCCATTGTTGACTTGGCAGTATGTTTTGGATCATTGTCATGCTGGAAGACCCATCGATGACCCATCTTCAGTGTTCTGACTGAGGGAAAAAGATTCTCATCCAAGATTTTACAATACACGGCCCCGTCCATTGGCCCCTCAATGTGGCAAAGTCGGCCTGTACCTTTAGCAGAGACACAGCCCCAAAGCACAATGTTTCCACCTCCGTGCTTGACTGCAGTGATGGTGTTCTTAGGGTCATAGTCAGCATTTTTCTTCCTCCAAACACGGCGAGTTGAGTTACTGTCAAAGAGCTCAATTTTGTTCTCATCTGACCACAGCACTTTCTACCAATCCCTCTCTGAATCATTTGGGTGTTCATTGGCAAACTTCAGACAGGCCTGTACATGTGCCCTCTTGAGGAAGGGGACCTTGGGGGTGCTGCAGGATATCATTGATTGTGGTCCCAACTGCCTCCCATGAAGTTCTGAGCTGATCCCTCACTTTTCCCATGATCATCCTTACCCCATGAGGTGAAATCTTGCATGGAGCTCCAGGCCGAGGGTGATTGATGGTTATTTTGTATTTCTCCGTTTGTGATTAATAGCTCCAACAGTTGTCTCCTCACCAAGCTTCTTGTTGATGGTCTTGTAGCCCATTCTAGCCTTGTGCAGGTGTACAATCTTGCCCCTGACTTCCTTTGACAGCTCTTTGGTCTTGCCCATAATGGTGAGATTTGAATGGAAGAAAGATTCTGTGGACAGGTGTCTTTTATACACATAAGCTTTCATTAGGAGCACCTTCTTAAATTGACAGGACTAATCTGTGTACCACATGAGCACGTATCCAGTCTGTGGGAGCCAGAATCATTGTTGGTTGGTAGGGGATCAAATACTTGTTTTACTCACTGACCTGCAACTCAATTTGTAACATTTGTATCCTGTTTTTTTCTAGATTTTTGGTTGATATTCTGTCTTTATCATCTAAAATACACCTATGATAAAAATTATAGACCCTTCATTTCTTTGTATGTGAGCAAACTTACAAAATCTGCAGGAGATCAAATCATGATTTTCCCCCACTGTATCTGGCCCCCAGGCCACAGTTTGGAGACCACTGCTATGGAAGGCTGGGCCATGTAGATACTTTTTAACAGCAATTCTAAATAACGTAACAACTAAAACAGCCACCAGGAAGTTCAGATCATAGTAGCGCCCAGGCTGTCACAATAGGAACGGATAAAAACCGTCGTGCCTCACTGACACATGTCGTGATCAGGGGCGGACTGACAACTCGTGGGGCCCCCGGGCAATAGGTGATCATGGGGCCCCTGTGTCCTTGCCCAAACTCAAAAAAGCCTATGAAAAAGGTACCAGGGTCATCTCATGGGGCCCCCTACTGACCCCAGGCCCTTGGGCACTGCCCGAGTTTCCAAATAGTCAGTCCGCCCCTGGTCGTGATGTGTTTGAGCTGTAAAAAAATATTTTTTTTTTCTTCTTCGTTGAATCACTCCAGTTGTGAAATGTTAGGATTTTTGAGGCCTACGAGGACCAACGGCTGTTCCCACTCTGGAAGCTGCCATGTGACCCTTAGTTTATATGTGGTATACTGTATATGTGACCTACAGATAGCCTACATATGAAGCCGTGCTGCCACCTGCAATGGTCCCGTTTGTCATCACATACACATTCAGGCTAACCTCTGTCACATAGAATCTGTACTGTCCTCAGGAAACTATTTTCTCTTTGCGTTCTGTAACCTCTATACACCAGTCTCAAGTGTGAATATGTTCCCATTTTAACCACTTGCCTACCGGGCACTTATACCCCCTTCCTGCCCAGGCCAATTTTCAGCTTTCAGCGCTGTCACACTTTGAGTGACAATTGTGTGGTCATGCAACACTGTACCCATATGACATTTTGGTTTTATTTCTTGTGCTATAAACAAAAAAAGAGCAAAAATTAGAAAAAAAATTTTTTCTTCATTTCTATTATAAAATTTTGCAGACAGGTAATTTTTCTCCTTCACTGATGTGCATTGATGAGGCTGAACTGATAGGTGGCACTGATATGCAACAATGATGGGTACAGGTGGGACGCACTGCTGGGCACCGATCACCAGGGCACTGATCATCAATACACTGATGATCGGTGCCAATCCCTCCTCTGACAATGGCAGGTTATCAGCAGTACTTTCCTCACACTTTGACAGCGTGAGGAAAGTGCAGCCGATAACCAGCAACTGCATTTACTGGAAATCTGCTGTGTCATTGGACACGGCTGATCACGGTGATCGCCGAGGGCGCATTCTGGGAAGACGTCATATGACGCCCTCCCAGAACTGGCTGGCTGCAGTGAAGTATCATTCAGCTATCTGCGGTCGGCAAGTAGTTAAAGGGGATTTTTTTTTTTGTATTTGTATTTGTAATAATTCAAGCTCAAAGTGGTATTAAATCCAACCGAAAAGATGTAAAATATTGCAGCTTACCCATCATTAGATGTGCTGGCTGCATTAGTTTTCTTTTTTTTTTTTAGGCTTTTTGCCCATCCTATTTTCACCTGGTGATCTGGCCTGTAACACACTTCCTCTATTAGATTGCCCCCACTCTGGATAAAGGAGCACAGGGGGCACCTTTGGACAGCAGCACTGTCAGTTGTTGGGGGGGGGAGGAGGAGAGTGTTGGATGGACCAGCAGATTTAGTTACACTAAACAAATTGAAGCCAAACTACAGTAAATACTTTATAATGCGTTACAGCAAACAGGTGTTTTGTTTTTTTTTTGGATAAAGATTTTCCATAACTAAATAAAAGCTGATAATTTCTAAGCACCCCTGCTAGTGTTAACTGGTCTGTCTCATCTCTGTAACTAATACATTCTGAAGGAGAGTTTATTCTTTTGAAAAACAGACTGTCTGGCCAGATCACCAGTTAAAAATAAAGGAAGGAAAGTCTAGAATAGAAAACTAATGCAGCCACCACATCTAAGAACTGGTAAGCTGCAATATAACCAGTAAGTAAAAATCAGAATTTATTTTATAGAGAATTACCTAAAACATTATATTTATGTGCGTGTGTGTATATACAGTTGTGTTCAAAATAATAGCAGTCAGACATCACTAACCGGATCAATCACTGTTTTTGGTAGAAATGATATTTCTACATGGCAAATAATTTCCTATCAGGTGTAGTAGAATAATAGAAATCCAACAGACCCAACAGTCATGATATGCATGCTGCTGATTCTGTGTCATTGAATCACTCATTGAAAGGGGCATGTTCAAAATAATAGCCGTGTGGAGTTCTATTAGTGAGGTCATTCATTCTTTGAAAAACAGGTGGCAATTATTGCCCTTATTTAAGGAAGGAAGGCAGCAAATGTTGTACATGCTGGTTACAGTGCATTTCTCTATGAAATTCTGAGGAAAATGGGTCGTTCCAGACATTGTTCAGAAGAACAGTGTACCTTGATTAAAAAGTTGATTGGGGAGGGGAAAACATATAAAGAAGTGCAGAAAATGATCGGCTGCTCAGCTAAAATGATTGCAAATGCTTTAAAATGGCAACCAAAACCTGAAAGACATGGAAGAAAGCGAAAAACTACCATTGGAATGGATATTATTATTATTACTATTATTATTATTACTACGAGTTTATATAGCGCCAAAGGGTTTGCTCAGCGCTGTACAATAGGGGGGGGGACAATACATGGCACAGTACAACAACAACAAACAATGTACGAGGGGTAAGAGGGCCCTACTCTTACGAGCTTACAATCTAGGAGGGAGGGGGTAAAAGGTACAGTAGGAAGTGGCTGAGGGGGATGAAGTGGTGGGAGAAATGAGGGAGGATGGCCGTTAGGTGAGGGTGGGGTAGGCTTCCCTGAAGAGATGGGTTTTGAGGGAGCGCCTGAATGTGAATAGGGAAGGCGACAGTCTGATGGATTGGGGCAGTGAGTTCCAGAGGATGGGGGAGGACCTGGAGAAGTCCTGCAGTCGTGCATGGGAGGAGGAGACCAGGGAGCAGGATAGAAGGAGGTTCTGTGAGGAGCGAAGGGTACAGGTAGGGTGGTACTTGGTGATAAGGTTGGTGAGGTAGTCAGGGGCAGTGTTGTGAACGGCTTTGTAGGTCAGGGTTAAGGAGTTTGGATAGAAGAATAGCCAAAATGGCGCGGACTCAGCCAACAATCAGCTCCAGGAAGATGAAAGAAGGTGTGACGTTCCCTGTGAGGACTGTTACAATTAGAAGACGCCTATGTGAAGCCAAGCTATCTGCAAGAAGTCCCCCCACTGTTGGGAAAAAGACGTGCTGAAGAGGTTACAATTTGCCAAAGAGCACATTGACTGGCCTAAAGAGAAATGGCGCAACATTTTGTGGACTGATGAAAGTAAGATTGTTCTTTTTGGGTCTAGTGGGCGGAGACAGTTTGTCAGACGACCCCCAAACACTGAATTCAAGCCACAGTACACTGTGAAGACAGTGAAGCATGGTGGTGCAAGCATCATGATATGGGGATGTTTCTCATACTACGGTGTTGGGCCTATTTATCGCATACCAGGGATCATGGATCAGTTTGAATACATCAGAATACTTGAAGAGGTCATGCTGCCTTATGCTGAAGAGGAAATGCCCTTGAAATGGGTGTTCCAACAAGACAACGACCCCAAACACACCAGTAAACGTGCAACATCTTGGTTCCAGACCAACAAGATGGACGTTATGGAGTGGCCAGCCCAATCCTGGATCTTAATCCAATAGAAAACTTGTGGGGTGACATCAAAAATTCAGCTTCTGAGGCAAAACCAAAAAATAGAGAACTGTGGAATGTGGTCCAATCATCCTGGGCTGGAATACCTGATCACAGGGGCCAGAAGTTGTGTGACTCCATGCAACACAGATGTACAGAAGTTCTCAGAAACAGTGCGACTACAACCAAATATTCATGAAGTCATTCAAAGGAAAGCAAAATCTTCAAACATTTCTCAGTTTATATAGTGAATGTTTGAGTTTGTTCAAAAAAATAGCAGTGTTTATATTCTTCTTTACAGTCTAATATTCACTTTTCTTAAATTTTTTTAGAGGAACAACACAAATTTGATATATTTTTCTTCATGTTGTGATTTGGAATAGAATGTGTCGTGTTCCCAATGTATTTGTGTGGATGGAAATAAAAGCTATTAGAAGGATTTTGAGCTTTATTCACTTTTTTCAACACACTGCTATTATTTTGAACACAACTGTGTATGTGTGTGTATGTATATATAATTTTTTTTTTTATTTTTTAATCAGAGGCTCTAGAGCATAAAATGGTGGGTTTTGCCCTTTTTTATAAATGTCACACTGTATTTCCGCAGCAGTTTTTCAAACGCAAATTTTTTTTTTTCGAAAAATACAGTTTCCTTGCTGCTAAATATTCCACAGGCGCCTGTTAGTGGGATTATAACAAAGTATAAGCAACTGAGAACAACAGCAACTCAGCCACCAAGTGGTAGGCCACGTCACATGACAGAGCGGGTTCAGCGCACAGTGTGCAGAAGTTGCTAACTGTCTGCAGAGTCTATAGCTAAAGACCTCCAAACTTGGTGTGGCCTTCAGATGAGCCCAACAACAGGGCGTAGAGAGCTTCATGGAATGGGTTTCCATGGCCGAGCAGCTGCATCCAAGCCTTACATCACCAAGTGTAATGCAAAGCGTCGGATGCCGTGGTGTAAAGCACGCCGCCACTGGACACTAGAGCAGGGGAGATGTGTTCTATGGAGTGACCAATCACGCTTCTCTGTCTGGCAATCCGATGGGCATGTCTGGGTTTGGAGGTTGCAAGGAAAACGGTACTTACCTGACTGCATTGTGCCAAGTGTAAAGTTTGGTGGAGGGGGATTATGATGTGGGGTTGTTTTTCAGGGGTTGGGCTTGGCCCCCTAGTTCCAGTGAAGGGAACTCTTAAGGCATCAGCATACCAAGACATTTTGGACAATTTCATGCTCCCAACTTTGTGGGAAGAGTTTGGGGATGGCCCCTTCCTGTTTCAACATGAATGCACACCAGTGCACAAAGCAAGGTCCACAAAGACATGGAGGAGCCAGTTTGGGGTGGAGGAACTTGACTGTCCTGCACAGAGTCCTGACCTCAACCCCATAGAACACCTTTGGGATGAATTAGAGCGAAGTCTACAAGCCAGGCCTCCTCCCCCGACATCAGTGCCTGACCTCACAAATGTGCTTCTGGAAGAATGGTCAAACATTCCCATAGACACCCTCCTAAACCTTGTGGACGGCCTTCCCAGAAGAGTTGAAGCTGTTATAGCTGCAAAGGGCGGGGCCAACTCAATATTGAACCCTACGGACTAAGACTGGGGGGCCATTAAAGTTCATGTGTGTGCAAAGGCAGGTGTCCCAATACTTTTGGTAATATAGTGTGTGTTTTACTCTCACTCTTCTCATCCATCATCCTCGGAAAGTTTATTATAAGCAAAGTGTAGCAGCGGGGCCTGATTTCAAGGGAAGAGCGTTCTGGCGGGAATGTGCGACTCCTTCATAAATAAATGGATATATTTTTAGCAGGTCCGTGACTATTGGACAGAAACTTTTCTCAAGGTTAAAACATTGTGTTTCTTTGTATGAGCCATAATACTGGCATGGTTATTTTAGTTACTCTTTAAAGGATAAATATTTTGGAGAATAGGAATAACTAAGAGTCCTTCCACAGCGCTTTAAAATGTGGTATGCTTTTTTCCATAATGTGCAGTTTTAAAGAGTAACTCCACTTTTGTTGAGAAAAACAGGGATTTTAACAAACGTTATTGCAGATTCCTACCTTTTGTTATACTGAAGATATAGCTGTTAGATTAATGCAGGGCATAGATGGGTCGAAAATCGGCTGATTTTTCGGGCGAAAATAAAATCGGCCAGTTTTCTGATGGTTAGTGGGCGAATTGTTCGGCCGTTTTTCGGTATTTTGGCAGATTTTTTTTATCGGTAAAGTCGGAAAAAAATCTGCCGATTTTGCCGATAGGCCGATTTTCGTGATAATTATGGGCAAATCGGCCGATCTTTTTACCGATAAAAAAATCTGCGCATGAGCAGTGACCTGCAAGAGGAAGACAAAAAGAAGAAGAGGAGGAAGAGGAAGATGAAGAGGAGGAAGAAGAGGAGGATGAAGAAGAGGAACAAGAAGAGGAATTCCAGTCCGGCAAAAAGTGTCCCTGCAGAGAGCTCCGGTATTTCTTTGACAGTTCTTTGACATTTATAGCGGTTGCAACAATGTATCTATTTGTTTCAGACTAAAAACATCTGTATCCTAAATAGATACATTGTTGCAACCGCTATAAATGTCAAAGAACTGTCAAAGAAATAGCGGAGCTCTCTGCAGGGACACTTTTTGCCGGCTGTAGAAGGGATGAAAATCGGCTGATTTTTTTTTTTTTACCGATCCTGGTAATGTCGGCCGCTTGAACGACCGATTTTTTTTTTTTTTTTTTTTTTATAAAGAAAAATCGGCCGGTTTTCTCCCCATCTATGGCCTGCATAACTCTGCCCATGGACGCAGAGAAACAGTTTGGGAGTGATTTCATAATTATCAATCAGCTGCTGCACTTGCAGGACTCTGAGGAAAATGGCAGGGTCTGCATCCCTTTAGACATGATTTCCTATTGGGAGTATCTCACCAAAAATTACATTTTGCAGAGGATGCCAAGAATATGACCTGTATCTTAGTGCAGATGTCTGGGAAAATTTGTGAGCCAATCACTCAAACACGAAATGGGATTTCTGGGGGCGTATTCTACACAGTCCATTCAAATGAATTAGCTGAAAATCACACAGCACTGAATCCCATAGGAATCATGCAGGAACGCGGACCATGTTCCTGTGCAATTTCAGGTGTGAACCATCCCTTAATTCATTGTTTGTTTGCTTTTTGGTTTTCTGACTCCCAGCATGCCCCTGTGCAACATGGGCATGTAACTCAATAAAACGCACCAAAAATGCAGATACGGTGTGCTTTTGATGCTTTCCCACCAACTTGCAATTATGGAAGGCACATTTTTTGATACATATTTTTCTGAATACGAATAGTTAAGGGCCCTTTTACACTGGTGTGCTTAAAAATTTGATATACTTTTTTTCAAAAATGCATATGGCGTTTTAAATACACTTTTAGCCCTGGTTCACACCAGCGTGATTTGTCCTGCAGTTCGACTTTTCATGCGATTTTGAACGGTCAAACTCCATTTGCAGCAATGGAACTGTTCAAATCATTGTGACCCAAGTTGTAGCGACTTTGAAAAAGGTTCCCAAACTACTTTTCTGTGTTCTGTGACTTGAGTTAAATTAGGTCGCAAGCCTGAATGATATCGCACATCAACATTGCACTGATCTGCAGCTTTGAAACCACACTGAAGTAGCGCGATTTCAAAGCCGTGCTGGTGTGAACCAGGGCTTAATGCATTTTTGGTGTGCTTTCAGGTTTTCTAACTCCCAGCATGCACCTGTGACAAAGAAAAGAAAGAAGAATCCAAAGAAGGAAAAATCCTTCACCAACTACCCATATATACAGACTTTACTGGCACATCACAAGATAATACCATCTAAAATTAAATAACTTTATTACAATGTCACTAAAATATGATAACACATAATTAAAAAAATACATATCCAGAGAACTATATCTTGGAGAATAAAACCATACATCTACCCTTTACTGGACTGGAATAATTGCTAACCTCAACTCTTATACACACATATGTACAGTATTCAATATATGTAAAACAGACAGGCTCTTTTAAATCCAGATTTCTGTCAACGTGTTTCGCAGTAAATTAGCTTCATCAGGACAAAGAGGTTGTGTAGACCAAGGCTAAGTATATAAATAAAAAATAATGCGTAAGGCCAGAATAGTTGCCAAATGGTTAGCACTTCTGTCTGGCAGTACTAGGATTGTTGGTTTGAATCCCAACCATGAAACCACCTAACTGGTTTCCTCCCACACTAGGTAGGTTAATTGGATCCTGTCTAAATTGGCCCTAGTATGTGTATGTATGAATATGAGTTAGGGACCTTCTATTGTATGTTAGGGACTGATGTGAATGTACAATATATATGTAAAGCGCTGCATAAATTGATGGCGCTATATAAGTACCTGAAATAAATAAATACTAGCCTTGGTCTACACACCCTCTTTGTCCTGACGAAGCTAATTTAGTGCGAAATGTGTTGACAGACTCGGATTTGGAAGAGCCTCTCTGTTCTACATATATTGAATACTGTACATATGTGTGTCTATAGGAGGCTACAATTCACACAGGCTCACCAAACTTGGACAATAGAAGATTGTAAAAATATTGCCTGGTCTGATGAGTCTCGATTTCAGCTACGACATTCAGAGGGTGGGGTCAGAATTTGGCATAAACAACATGAAAGCATGGATCCATCCTGCCTTGTATCAACGGTTCAGGCTGGTGGTGGTGGTGTCATGGTGTGGAGGATATTTTCTTGGCACACTTTGGGCCCTTTAGTACCAGTTGAGAGTAGTTTAAATGCCACAGCCTACCTGAGTATTGTTCCTGATCATGTCCATCCCTTTATGCCTCCAGTGTCCCCATCTTCTGATGGCTCCTTCCAGCAGGTTATGCACCATGTCACAAAGCTCAAATCATCTCCAACTGGTTTATGGAATATGACAATGAGATCACTGCACTCCAATGGCCTCCACAGTCACCAGATCTCCATCCAATAGAGCACCTTTGGGATGTGGTGGAATGGGAGATTCGCATCATGGATGTGCAGCCGACAAATCTGCAGCAACTGCGAGATGCTATCCTATCAATATGGAACAAAATCTCTGAGGAATGTTTCCAACACCTTGTTGAATCTATGCCATGAAGAATGAAGGCAGTTCTGAAGACAAAAGAGGGCCAAACCCGGGACTAGCAAGGTGTTCCTAATAAAATGGCCAGTGAGTGTAAATTATTTACTTTCTACATTTTGGCAGTGTTTCCTCCACTCTTGGGGGCCGTGTGACCCCATAGCAAGCTGCTATGTATCCAATCACAGGTGATCAATACAAATGTTGGTTATCGGCATTTCCTTTCCTCAGCACTGTCAAGGAAGGTCGATAACTGACTTTCCTGTGACGGGACATTTACACTGATAAGCAGGACTCTGATAATCAGTGCCCTGATTACACTGTTCAACAGGTAAAAAGTTTTGGGCATAAAATGAGCTAATCTTACATAATTTTGGGGTGCTGAAAACGAAAATGACCCTAAAAAATGTTGATTGGCTCTAGTTTCCATGATATATTCACCCATCTAATGACGTAAGCCATTCAAAATTATGATGCAACTTCAGCTGCATATTGCGCAATTGATACTGGTGACCAATAGAAAATTGCATGTATACTGAGATGATGCAATATTAGCCTTTAATTGCATCACTTCACTGCATAAAAGCTGCAGTATCTGTAGCTGATTGGAGTTCGACAGCGTCTTTACATTTCGTTTTCTGCTTATATAGGCTACTCAGTAATGCCTCGAACTTGTGTGAATAAAGCAGATAATTTCTGCTATATCTGCGGTGAAATAACTTTTATCTCACAAAAAAGGAGGATAACAGGAATGATTAAGAAAGCCTACAACTTGTATTTTGGCTGCAAGATAGGAGACCAGGACAAGAGCTGGGCACCACATATATGCTGCAATTCTTGTGGGACGGCACTGGAGCAATGGTTGAATAGAAAAAAGGCATCTATGCCTTTCACTGTGCCAATGATTTGGAGAGAGCCAACAGATCATGTTAGTAATTGTTACTTTTGTATGGTGCCTCCAATTGTAAAAGGGCTAAATAAGAAGAAAAAGTTATCTGTGCACTATCCAAATATTCCATCGGCAATACGTCCAGTTCCTCATGGAGAGGGGCTACCAATTCCTAAAGCACCAGAAGCCTTTGTGGTTGAGTCAAGTGAGGAAGAACCTGAAGCGTGTAGTCACGTGCAGTTGTAAGAGATAGCCCTTTCCTCGAATACAAGAGAAAAGCCAAGAGAAGCAAAACCGACACAAACTGAAGACAAAACTAGTGAGAATCCTAAGTATTAAAATGATTCAACTTAGCTTATGGCTATAATTTTTCTTGGTAATCCTATGCAATATATTCTGCCATTTAGGCTTTGTTATGTAGTCAATATCACTTGCTTTATATTTGTGGAAAGACATCTATCTATATAATTATTGTGCATTATGTAGTCATTACGCCTATAGTAGAAAACTTTCCGTTTACAGAAAAACTAGAGCCAATTGACAAATTTCATTGTTATATTTGAACTCAGAATGTGAAATTCATTAAGAAATGGATCCTTTTGTTTCCAAAACTGGCAAAAAATTAAAATTTGTTGAACAGTGTTATCAATGCAGCTTGATCAGTGCCAAGTGCCCCCAGCAACTGGATCAGTGAATCACCACGATTAAAAAAAAAAAAGATAAAAATTCCAGTATATATACCATAGTTTGTAGGCATTATAAGCTTTATACAAACCAATCAATATAAACTTATTGGGATTTTCTTTTTACCAAAGATATATAGCAGAATACATTTTGGCCTAAATTTATGATGATATTTGTGCTATTATACATATGCAATTAAAAAATTAAAATGATCAAAGTAAAAGAATCATCTTTTATTTTCACAATTTTTAGTCTTTTTTCATTTATATAATAAATAAATAAAAATCCCAGTGGTGAGCAGTTACCACCAAAAGAAATCTCTATTTGTGTGGAAAAAAATTAAAATTTTGATTTGGGTACAGCGTTGCATGACTGTGGAATTACCAGTTAAAGCAGCACAGTTCTAAATAGCAAAACAATACCTGGTCATGAAGGAGGTAAAACCTTCCAGAGTTTACATGGTTAACAAGTGATAAGAGAAACATGGAGGCTGATGCTGCTGACCTTTCCTTAGGAAAGCCATGGCTATTATTCTCTCTCTTGTTTTCATATATTGAATCATTACCTAGAATAATCGAGCAGATAAAGACTTTTAACTATTCTCTGACTTTTTCACTTTAGTGATCTGGAAATTTTCAATCAGGGGGGTGGCATAATTTCTAGGCAACTTTCATTTTAGGTAGAAGGCCAGCAATGGCAGTTTCTGTATTTCTACAATGGCAAACTTACTTTAAGTACAGATTTTTATTTAAATACATTTGTAATTTATTCATATGATGTCCTCCCATTCTTGCCTTGCATTTATGCTGATTGGTGGTGAGCTGTGTCCCTCTTCCGGCTCCTCAGTCACGGGTCTGCTGACCGCTTGCTCCCACCCCCTGCTCCGACGGCCATACTGGAAACTGATCCGCCTCAGAGAGACCCGTTGAGCAGCGTCAGCCCAGCGCTACACATTGTACTCACCCCCACGGTCTTTCCACTCACGAAATGCGTGCAGGCGAGTGTGAATTTTGAGGCCTGGAGTCTTGTATTGTATTCCTAAAATATGTGATAGTTTGTATGTAAATATTTTTTTTTTTTTGTTTAGTAAAAGCACATTAATACACTGCAGAGATCTAAGCTTCCTTGGGTTTACTGCAAGAACCTTTAATAGACACCAAAACAAACCTCATTGCCTACATACCTTTGTATTTGCAGTTCATAAAGTACTGATGCCAGAAGGCCAGTACAACAACCACCCAGCAAGTATTTTCAGTTGGAGATCAGCAATGGCAGCCAATGTAACTCCCTTCAGGCTTTGGTGCAGCACAGTCCACTACCAAAAAAAATATTGGCGTGCCATTATATGATATGATAATTATGTAAAAATTAGAATTGGAAAATATCTACCCTTGTAGGTGAGATATCCCCCCCCCCCCACTGCAAGGGTTAAATGCTTATTTCTAGGGGGTACAGGAACAGACATTGTTACTTACTTTGTTCCTATCTTTGACTGGCTAAAGTGCTGCCCTCTACTCCCTGAAACTTTGGTCTGTGGAAAGTCCCACAGAATCATCATGTACTATGCAGGGATATTATCCCTGTACGGTTTGTGGTGGGGGCAAGTGTCTGACTGCATCCAAGAGCTCCTTGGAGAGGAGGCTGCCAGGGGCCTGTCCCACCGCTGGAGGGAGCCTACTGGAGCATGGAATAGGAAAACTATTTGCTCTTTATTCTGGCACCCCTAGACACACACAACAAACATTTAACCCTTGTACTGTGGAGGATCCCACTACAGGGGGAGATTTTTTTTCTAATTTCTGGTGTTGGGCTTTAACCAGGCCAATTCTTAACACTGCAGTGCAGCCCGGCCAAAATGAGCAATCGAGGGAGAAGGGCCTTGGCCAGGAAGGTAACCAAGCACCCAAGGGTCATTCTTAAAGAGCTCCAGCCTTTCTCTGTGGAGAGAGAAGAACCTTTCAGAAGAGCAACCATCTCTGCAGCACTCCACCAATGAGGCCTATGGTAGAGTGGCAAGACGGAAGCCACTCCTCAGTAAAAGGCAGCCTGCCTGGAGTTTTCTAAAAGGCACCTGAGGGACTCTCAGACCATGAGAAACAAAACTCTGTGGTCTGAGGAAAAAAAAGATTGAACTCTTTGGCCTGAATGCCAAGCATCATGTCTGGAGGAAACCAGGCACCGCTTACCACCTGGCCAATACCATCCCTACAGTGAAGCATGGTGGTGGCAGCAGCATCATGCTGTGGAGATGTTTTTCAGCGACAGGAACTGGGAGACTAGTCAGGATTGAAGGAAAGATGAATGCAGCAATGTACAGAGACATCCTTGATGAAAACCTGTTCTAGAGCTCTCTGGACCTTAGACTGGGGCGACGGTTCATCTTTCAACAGGACAACGACCCTAAGCACACAGCCCACATAAGAAAGGAGTGGCTAAGGGCCAACTCTTTGAATGTCCTGGAGTGGCCCAGCCAGAGCCCAGACTTGAACTCGACTGAACATCTCTGGAGAGATCTGAAAATGGCTGTACACCAACACTCCCCATCCAACCTGATGGAGCTTGAGAGGTACTGCAAAGAAGAATGGGAGAAATTGCCCAAAAATAGGTGTGCCAAGCTTGTAGCTTCATACTCCAAACAACTTGAGGCTGTAATTGGTGCTAAAGGGGCTTCAACAAAGTACGGAGCAAAGGCTGTATATATGTACTTATGTATATTTCATTTTTAATAAATTGCAAACATTATAGGGTATTGTTTGTAGAATGTTGAGGGGAAAAATAAATTGAATCCATTTAGGAATAAGGCTGTAACATAACAAAATGTGGCAAAAGATAAGCACTGTGAATACTTTCTGGATGCTCTGTACGTTGAGGATTTCAATTGGTATACTGGGATCGGGCATCAGCCTGCAGCTACAGGGATCAGCCCGGTATTGTTTTTTTTGGACAGTCATGCTCTTTTGTGTAAAAGCAATCCTAGCAGCTAATTGCTTTTACAAGCGGTAGAGGGCCCCCCCCCCCCCCCCTCCTGCCACCCTCTGGTGTCTTTCCGGGCTCTCCCATCCTACCAGGTCTTACAGTGGTTAATTTGAATGCATGCTAGAAAATGGTACATATTTCACAATTCTAACAGCACACCATATACAGCCAGTAATGTATGTTCGTTTTTTATTTTCAAGAAAGAACATTTGAAACATGCAGGAAAATACAGCTAAACACAGCAAAATCTGTGCCAATGTTCACAAACACAATACAACACTCCTGAACTGGTTTTAAAAATTATATTTATTTTTGCAACACAAGCTAAAGCCCTGTGAGAACTGTCATCCATAAATACTTACCAAGCAAATTAATAGGAACATGTGTACATCTGCTTATTCATACAATCATCTAATCAGCCAATCAGATGGCAGCAAACAATACATAAAATCATGAAGATACAAGGCAGGAGCTTCAGTAAATGTTCACATCGAACACCAGAATTTGGGTAAATGTCAGTGGTTTTTGACTCTAACATGATTCTTTTTGCCAGACGGGCAGATTTGAGGATTTCTGTACTTGATGATCTCCTGGGATTTTCACATATAGCAGTCTCTAGATTAGAGGTGTCAAACCTTTTGACTTTCCTGGGCCACATTTGAAGAATAGGAATTGCCTTGGGCCACACATAAAATGCACTAACAACAAGAATAGCTGATGAGCAGAAAAAGCTGGGCAGATCACCAAAGTTACCGATCACTGATATAAACAATGTACCTATCTGAGTAATAACTTTTTTAATTTTTTTGTAATTTTTTCTTTTATTACAAAAGTAAAAGAAAGCAACATAAACTTGTGCGATATTTAACGCAATTGACGCTGTTTTTGATAAACTAACCCATCAATATCTAGTTGGATGGATGGAGTAGCAATTCTCAATGAATTCTCAAGGTACTCCTCAGATATTTTGGTTCTAATTTTGCCCTTCCTGTGCTTCATCCTTGAAAATAGATGCTCAACAATATGGATGATCTGAATGAGGCATGATGGTGAAGAGTTTTTCTTTGGGAAGATAAAACGTATAAAAGTCTAATAAAGAGTCACTGTCACATTTTTCGGCCGCATGTGTTTGCTAAATGTAAATTGTATTTTTACAAAAATTTTCAAAATAAACCAAAATTTTAAAGTAGGTTTATGGTTTTGTGTTGGGCTGGATTCATAGGCGTATTGGTCCGCAGGATGGATGCCCTTGGTGTAGAGTTTACTCAGTATAGTGTAAAATACAAAAAACATCCAGTAAGTGGCAGTTCTGTGGATGGAAAAGTCATGAAGAGCAAGACTAGTGTGAGCTGACAGAAAACCCACTTTTTACAACTATGGTGAGAAGAAAAGCATCTCAGAATGCACAACACATCAAACCTTGAGGCAAGTGGACTACCACAGAAGAAGACCATATTGGGTTTCACTCAGGTCCACCAAAAACAGAAAGTTAGCCAAAACTGGCCAGCCAAAGACTTGGAAAAAATGCAGCCAGAAATGATAAATCTGGATTTTTTTTTTTGCTAAGGCACACAGATTTCGGAAGACCTAACACTGGATTTGAATCCAATATAATACCTTTGGTATGTGGTAAAATGGGAACTATGCAGCATGAATGGGCAGCTGACAAATTGGCAGAAATAAATTGATGTAACCATTTCTTTATGAACCAGAATTTCAAGGGAATGTTTGTGGAATGCCGCAAAGAATTGAGGCTGTTTTGAAAGCAAAGGGGGTCCTACCCAATATTAGTATAGTGATTCTAATGAGAAACTATAATCCAGGTTAAGGCGAGAAGGGACTAAAGGAACCAAAAAGCCCCTCACTGAGCCAATGTGTAGCTCAGTAGAGACCTCATAGAACCGAAAGTATTCAGATGTCCCATTCCATCACATATGGTGATTATTCCTCACTGGTAGGATAGTAGCTGGAGCCAGGAAAATTATCCCTTTATACACCAAAGGCCAACTGTGCATCCAGAACTACTGGTGTATAAAGCAGATAGAGCCCAATATTCTAGAGGCATTTATTGGCCTACTGGTCATAATCAACAAAGTCTATTTGGAGGGTTTTTTGGTTCCTTTGGTCCCTTCTCACCATAACATCCTTTGTTATACTTTCTCGTTGAGTCCCAAGCCTTACGTTATAGAAGTCGTGGTCTTCACACACTGCACTGATGATGGCCAACAAGCCAAAAACAGCCGTATGCAATTTGGAATAAAAGACCCTATAAATGTATCTGTATTATACACCAATTCTGGATGTACAGTTGGCCTTTGGGGTATAAAGGAATAATTTGCACAACTCCACCCACTATCCTCAAATCGGTAACAATCCTCTGATATTGCGATATGTGATGGAATGAGACATATGAGTGTCTTCTCTTCATAAAGGCTCTTCTATAGTGTTCCTAATAAATTGCATGGTGGGTGCAATGGCACGTATTTATTTATATTATTTTTTTTCTCTCCACCTGTTTGTCACTTTGCACTTTTGCCTGTGCTTTTTTTTACTTGGATGGAGGAGGGATGGGTCCTTGGGTCTACCCTGAAGTCTAGGGGAGGGGATGTGTGGCCATTAGGGAACGTCTTCCCCTGAAGTGGGGGATTTCTCTTTGGGAGGTTCCCTCACCTAGTACTCGATGATTGGCTTTGGCTGACTGTGAGGAAAGTGGTCCGCCAGGCATTTTGGCTAGGGTGACCAAGTGTTAGCTTTGCCCTTCTCAGGTCCCTTGCACCCCGGGGGGTCATGATAATGTCCTACTTTTTCTGGAGAAGGACTAGAGACACACTTTTAAGTGCACTTTTTTTGTGTGCATTTTTCACATGATCTTTTTTTGTTCATGTAATTGGTGTTTTTGTTTTTGCACACCACCAACAAATGCTAGCTGGATGTAGTTTGGATGAGTATGGGGTTTTTCCATTCTTTGTGCTGCATGTCCCTATACACCATGCATGCATAATGGCTCTGAATATCAATCTCCATATACAAATCATTTCAAAAACTATACATAGACGCAAGATTAATAAATATATTAGATTGCCAATATTATTGCCATCAATATCACATGAAATACTATGCTGACATGTAACTTCATAAATCAGCCCTTTGGATTTTAAATAAACTGAAGCAGAGACCAGCACAAGGAATTCAGTTGTCGTGGGGCATATCCCCTTTATGGTTCCAATTTTCTTGAAGTGTATGTCCAGACAAACTTTTATGTTCTTAATTTTGGATGGCATGGCAAAGGATTATGAAACCTGCTGCCTTGTGCTCTGCTTAGGTAACCATAAAACATACAATCTCTTTGCACAATTTCCTTTAGATCCACCATCGACTATGCAGTGCAGTGCAAGGGCCTACCTAATTTGTTACAAACGCAATGAATTGTTTAGGTTTCTCCTCAAATTACATGGTATTGGTAAGGCTAAAAAATATTGTGCAACCAGATTGTATAGTGTATGGCTAGCTGTAGATAGATTTCCTGCTGTCCTGCTGACAATGGTTTTACCTGACAGGAAATAAGTGAAGATCTTCAACAGTAACACAGAAATAAAAATGCTTTTTTACTGCTAGAGTTGGGGAGGACTAGAACCCTTGTCAACTTTGTATTGCTCTCTGTAACCCTGTTGCAGGGTTCCCCTCCATTTTCCGTCTGATGGAACCATTTTCACCATGATATACAGTACTGTACAAAAGTTTTAGGCAGGAAGAAATGCTGTAAAGTATAGAAAATATATATATTTTAATTGTTTATTTTTTATCAATATTCAAAATGCAAACTGAGAGAACAGAAGAAAAATCTAAATCAAATCATTATTTGGTGTGGCTCCCTGTTGGCTTCAAACCAACATCAATTCTTGCACTTGCACAAAGTCAGTGATTTTGGATGATTAGAGTCAGGTGTATGATTAACCAATTGTACCAAGCCGGTGCTAATGATCATCAATGTCATATGTAGGTTGAAACAGTCACTAACTGAAACAGAAACAGCTGTGCGGGAGGCATAAAACTGAATGAGGAACAGTCAAACTCTGCTAATAAGGAGAAGTTGTGGAAGACGGTTTCATGTCACAGGTCATACACCATTTCAAGAGTGAACACAGCAACAAGACACAAGGTAGTTATACTGCATTAGCAAGGTCTCTCCCAGGCAAAGATTTCAAAGCAGGCTGGGGTTTCAAGATGTGCTGTTCAAGCTCTTTTGAAGAACCACAAAGATACGGACAACTTTGAGGACCGTAGACACAGTGGTTGGCCAAGGAAACCTAATGCAGCAGATGAAAGACACATCATGCTTACTTCCCTTTGACATTGAAAGATGTCCAGCAGTGTCATCAGCACAGGACTGGCGCAAACCAATGGGATCCAGGTACACCCATCTACTGTCTGGAGAAGTCTGGCAAGAAGTGGCCTTCATGGAAGAATTGTGGACAAAAAGACATACCTCCAATGTGGCAACAAGGCTAGATGACTGAGCTATGAACTAAAACATAGGAATTGGGATGCAGAAAAATAGCAGCAGGTGTTCTGGCCTAATGAGTCAAAATTTGAAGTATTTTGGCTGAAGTAGGAGGCAGGTCATTTGCAGAAGGGCTGGAGAGCGGGACAATAATAAGCGTCGGCAGGCAACAGTGAAGCATGGTGAAGGTTCCTTGCAAGTTTGGGGCTGCATTTCTGCAAATGGAGTTGGAGATTTGGTCAGGATCAATGGTGTCCTCAATGCTGAGAAACACAGGCAGATACCTATCCATCATGCCATTCTATCAGAGTGGTGTGTGATTGGCCCCAAATTTATTTTGCAGCAGGACAATGACCCCAAACATATAGCCAGTGACATTAAGAACTACCTTCAGCATAAAGCAGAGCCCTGATCTCAACTTCATGGAGTCTGTCTGGGATTACATGAAGGGACAGAATAATATGAGTCAGCCTACATCCACAGAAGAACTGTGCTTAGTTCTCCAGGATGTTTGGAACAACCTACCTGCCGAGTTCCTTCAAGAACTGTGTGCAAGTGTACCTAGGAGAATTGATGCTGGTTTAAAGCCAAAGGGTGGTTACACCAAATATTGATTTTATTTAGATTTCTCTTCTGTTCATTTACTTTTCATTTTGTTAATTTAGGAAATAAACTATTAAAGTGTTACTAAACCCACAACAGTAAACTCAGTCTGTATATGCAGTAAAGCGTGCTTGCTATACTCACTGCGGAACCTAAAGGGTAAATCCTTTGCATTGTGTAAAAAGGCCATTTGATCCTGACTTCTCTGTTCCTTCTCTTTTTCAAATGTAAAATGTCCACCTGATAAGACAGACTGAACCTGTAGCCACATGCACATGCTCAGCTTAGTGTGTATAACTAGAAAGTGTTTTTCTTTTTCTTGGGAGAGTGCATGTGATCAGCACAAGGCCAGTCAGCACAGGGCCAGAGAGAGGGTCAGGGGTTATGCATCCTCCTAGAGTAGAAACAAAACTTCTCCTGAAAACTTTAACCAGTGCTCGGCTAAAGTCACAAGACTGCTCAAACTGCTGAGGAGAAAATGTATTTAGCAGTTTATATTTACTAACATAATTGCTTTTCCATGTTCTGCATACTGTGGGAGGCCAGATATAGTGATTGCAGGATCCGGGGAGACCAGATATAGTGAATGCAGGGTCCTGGGAGACCGAATATAGTGAATGCAGGGTCCGGGGAGACCAGATATAGTGAATGCAGGGTCCTGGGAGACCGGATATAGTGAATGCAGGGTCCGGGGAGACCGGATATAGTGAATGCAGGGTCCGGGGAGACCGGATATAGTGAATGCAGGGTCCGGGGAGACCGGATATAGTGAATGCAGGGTCTGGGGTTTAGTAACATTTTAATACTTCTTCTATTTTTTAAAGCATTCTTCATTTACAGCATTTTTTCACAACAGCCTAAAACCTTGGCACAGTAGTGTACTTGCCAACATATTCACCCCAGTCCTTTCGAGATATTGACCATGCTCGGTAACTCAATTAAGGGTGATGATGTGATTTCAGGGCACAGCATCATCGGGACAGATCATTTAGATGCAGGACTGTTCCAGCAAATCCAAGAACAGTTTGCATCTATGCTGTTTATAGTAAGAGAGAGGGAAATATCTCCAATGATCACAGTATGAGTTTTAATCCCTCCCCATTTGATCCAAAACTAGAAAAGTTTTGGCGGGACATATATTCCTCTGGGGATCACACACAGAGCCTCTGTCCTCCATGTACAGTGCAGGGTCCGGTGCGAGTCTTGGAGTACAGTGCAGGGTTTGGTCTCTGTGGCGGTCCCAATGTACAGTGCAGGGTTCAGTGATCCCTGGAGGATACATCTACTCCGAAACTGCAGGACCTGGAGACATTAATCAACTTCATTGGGAAATGCCCTACAAGTACCGTAGACCACTCTAGAAATAGATGGTCATCTACAGAGGGTGAGTTTTATTCCATGTGGGGCACTCTGAGCACTGATGTATGGAGCACTATGAGTAAGTTGAATAAGTGAAGCACTGTACTCAAGGAGGAACACAAGCACTGGCACCTATTTTGCACTTTGGGACTTTAATGGCAAATCATGTTTTGAAATTTGTGATAGTGTAGGGATTATGCACATATACAATGTTTGATTTGCAGATGTGGGATTATAACCAATCGCAAAACATGTTGTGAATTTTTGAGATTGTATAGAGGTTATGCACATATGTAATATGTATGTGTGTGTGTGTATATGTATATGTATATGTATGTGTATATATATATATACACACAGTGGGGCAAAAAAGTATTTATTCCGCCACCAATTGTGCAAGTTCTCCCACTTAAAAAGATGAGAGAGGCCTGTAATTGGCATCATAGGTAGACCTCAACTATGAGAGACAAAATGAGAAAACAAATCCAGACAATCACATTGGCCGATTTGGAAAGAATTTATTTGCAAATTATGGTGGAAAATAAGTATTTGGTCAATATCAAAAGTTCATCTCAATACTTTGTTATATATCCTATGTTGGCAATGACAGAGGTCAAACGTTTCCTGTAAGTCTTCACAAGGTTGGCACACACTGTTGTTGGTATGTTGGCCCATTCCTCCATGCAGATCTCCTCTAGAGCAGTGATGTTTTGGGGCTGTCGCTGGGCAACACGGACTTTCAACTCCCTCCAAAGGTTTTCTATGGGGTTGAGATCTGGAGACTGCCTAGGCCACTCCAGGACCTTGAAATGCTTCTTACGAAGCCACTCCTTCGTTGCCCGAGCGGTATGTTTGGGATCATTGTCATGTTGGAAGACCCAGCCACGCTTCATCTGTAATGCCCTTGCTGTTGGAAGGAGGTTTGCACTCAAAATCTCACGATACAAGGCCCCATTCATTCTGTCCTGTACATGGATCAGTCGTCCTGGTCCCTTTGCGGAGAAACAGCCCCAAATCATGATGTTGCCACCCCCATGCTTCACAGTAGGTATGGTGTTCTTTGGATGCAACTCAGCATTCTCTCTCCTCCAAACACGACGAGTTGTGTTTCTACCAAACAGTTCTATTTTGGTTTCATCAGACCATTCTCCCGATCCTCTTCTGGATCATCCAAATGCTCTCTAGCAAACTTCAGATGGGCCCGGACATGTACTGGCTTAAGCAGGGGGACACGTCTGGCACTGCAGGATCTGAGTCCCTGGTGGCGTAGTGTGTTACTGATGGTAGCCTTTGTTACGTTGGTCCCAGCTCTCTGCAGGTCATTCACTAGGTCCCCCCGTGTGCTCCTGGGATTTTTGCTCACCGTTCTTGTGATCATTTTGACCCCATGGGGTGAGATCTTGCGTGGAGTCCCAGATCGGGGGAGATTATCAGTGGTCTTGTATGTCTTCCATTTTCTAATTATTGCTCCCACTGTTGATTTGTTCACACCAAGCTGCTTGCCTATTGCAGATTCAGTCTTCCCAGCCTGGTGCAGGTCTACAATTTTGTTTCTGGTGTCCTTCGACAGCTCTTTGGTCTTCACCATAGTGGAGTTTGGAGTGTGACTGTTTGAGGTTGTGGACAGGTGTCTTTTATACTGATAACAAGTTCAAACAGGTGCCATTGATACAGGTAATGAGTGCAGGACAGAGGAGCCTCTTAAAGAAGAAGGTACAGGTCTGTGAGAGCCAGAAATCTTGCTTGTTTGTAGGTGACCAAATACTTATTTTCCACCATAATTTGCAAATAAATTCTTTCCAAATCAGCCAATGTGATTGTCTGGATTTTTTTTTCTCATATTGTCTCTTATAGTTGAGGTCTACCTATGATGCCAATTACAGGCCTCTCTCATCTTTTTAAGTGGGAGAACTTGCACAATTGGTGGCTGACTAAATACTTTTTTGCCCCACTGTGTGTGTGTGTGTATATATATATATTTTTTTTTTAATTATTTTATTTTTGGTTGTACACCCTCAAGACTTCTGCAATTATTTTAGTTTTGTTTGATTTGTAGCAGATATATTAATTAATATATTGGACACATATCCATACGCGCATGAGCACTATTTGCCATTAAATTACAACAACAGATGTGAGAAATCCCAGAAGCTAGAATTATTTCTTTAAATGTGTTTATACTGCAGTCCCACTCCTGCAAATCTTCAAACTGCATTTTTCCACCAGTGAAGAGTTTTCTTTATCTTTCCAAGTATGGCAGTAAAACATCTGGTGGAAGTAGACAGTGTGAAAAACATCAGGAACAACTCATCTCTACAGTATATACAAAAGATAAAGATAACGCCATGCAAAAAAACCAAAAACAAAATGACACAAAATAAATAATGTAAGCTTATTCAGAAACCATGTTTTCCACAGCAGAGTGTAAACTCAGTACGTTTTAGCCCACCAGTAAGTTTTACTGCTTTAAAATAAGTTTCTGTTGCCCCATGGAGATCGAAGTCCGTACTGTGATTCCAGAGTAGCTTACTGGCAAGGATGCTCTTCTTGGTGGTCTGAATTTAGCTAGAAACTGCCTGAAGACTTCTTTGGCTTTTTTTCGGAAATGATTGCCAACAATGACATAGAGGAGTGGGTTGATACAGCTATTGCTGAAGCCAATGTAGGTCGATATTTGGTTTCCAATCTCAATGGCTTGGGCCCAGCTACAGGAATGGATGAATCTGCACAATTCCAATGTATCGAAGAAGGTAATGACATGGAACGGAAGCCAGCATAGCACAAAGACTAAGAGTACAGAGAAGACCAACCATGTGGCCTTCTTCTCATTGTTGATTTCTTTGAATTGCTTCATGGTGTTGTTCCTCAGGACTTTTATAATCTGGAAGGTGCAGAACCCAATAACGACTGCTGGGATGAAGCCGCCAAAAAGGTTCATGAGAATATTTGAGGCAATGTTCCAGCTCTCGTGTGGGGGTAATATGACGCAAGAGGTGGTATTAAACCCAGGAAGAAACATTACCTTCCGGAATATGACTTTGGGCAAACTGGCTATCACTGCGCAAAGCCAGATGATGGCACAGTTAATCTTGGCACAACCAGCTCTTCTCATCCTACCAAAGGACATGGTCTTCACCAGGGCCAGATAGCGATCAATGCTGACCATCATCAGAAAGTAGATGCTACCATAGAGATTCAGCTGAATCAAAGAATTTACAGTGACACAGAGGAAGCTACCGAAGGGCCAATTGAACTTGTTAGAAATATAAATGGCCCAGAACGGAAGGCTACTGACAAAGATGAGATCCGCAGCGGCCATATTACCCAGGTAAATCTCCGCCACAGTGCAGCGGCTGTTATGAAGCAGGAAGACTGCGATGACAAACGCGTTTTCCACGAAGCCCAAGGCAAAGATTAACCACATGTATGTTGGCTGGTAGGTATAGAGCCATTCAAATCCCTCTGGTACTAAGCAGTTCCTTATCTCTGGAAAGGTGTTATTCTGCTGGCTTACATTGGAGAAAGGAACTGTTGTCATCATCGTTAGGTTGTCGATGCTGAGTCCCATTTTTTCCTGTGGAAAAAAAAAGTTAAACATGAATGGATTGATCAACATTTTTGCATCCATTGTGTCTCTGTTGGTGTGCCTATCAATCATATACTGTCTTTGTATGAGACTAATGTAAAGTGGCCACACACATTACAGCCTGGTTGAAGAATCTCTCTGTACAACCTTCTTTAGATTTATCAAAAGTTATGTAATAAGGACCTAGCTAGAAAGCCATTTAATTTTGATTTGGTCAGATTGTCCCTGCCCACTACAAAGTTGTTGATAGTTGTTGGTACAGCAGATTGCACAATCAGTGAATTGTAGAAGAACCACTGCTCCAAGCGTTGATGCCGTAAACTGGTCAAGTGCTGATCTTGAAGCTCATCTGTGCTCCATGGAAATGCACTTCTGAAGAATAAAGGCCACACACCAATGATGCCACTGGGCTCAGAAAATGGTATTCAACCATACAAGCAATGCAACTTGTTCCCTCATGGAGACCACCCCTTTCTGGCATGTTTCACCCTAACGGGCTTAATCATAGGGAGTATCATATAGAGTCGGGGAGTCATAGTAACATAGAGAGACTCCAGGCAGGGACCAGTTGCATTGCTTTTCTGGCCGAATCAGGGGCGGACTGACCATTTGGGAACTCGGGCACTGCCCAAGGACCCGGAATCAGAAGGGGGCCCCCATGAGATGCCTCTGGTACCTTTTTCATAGGCTTTTTTGGGTGTGGTTTGAGTGTGGGAAAGGACACAAGGGCCCCATGGTCCCCTATTGCCCAGGGGCCCCATGAGTTGTCAGTCCGCCCCTTGGCCGAATACTATTTTCTGAGCCCAGCGACATCATCAGCATGCAGATTGTACAACTAGGCTGTATGGTGTGTGGCCGCCTCAGATGTGCTGTGGATGGGAAGGTCTCTAACTGAGATGAAAAGGCAATAAAACATCTGTCCATGTTTCCATGAATTGGGAACCTTGGAGATTCCCTTTGATCTTTATATATCTGCACAGGGATCAGCGTAAAAGTAGAACTCCAGGCAAAATTTTATTTTTCTCTCTTTGAATATAGTAAAGAAGGCTTAAAATCTCATATGAACATTAACATGTAAAATGTAACTTCAAACGTAATTTCCCATGTTACTAACCCTTTCCTGTCGGCTGACAGTGGACCTTTAAGTGGGTTTTAATGCCAGGAGGCGAAGCAGCTTTCCAATCATATTTCCAGCGTGATTGGCTCTCATGGTGATCACATAAATCGGAGATCATCCTGAACGCTGTGGACGTGGCTGGGCACTTTTTCTGCCCCACATATGCATACACATATATACACACATACTGTATGCTGAAATGCGTTTTTTATTTATTACAAAATATATGAAAAATATATATTTTTTTAAATACATTCTTCAGATTTTTTTCTAACATATAAAAAAGTCATCATATATTTGTAAAAGCATTCCAAAAATGTAGATTAAATGTATTTTTAAAGACATAAATATATTTTTAAAAATACATTTTCAAATATACTGTAATATATTTGTAATATATAAAAAACACATTTCAATATTGTGTGTGTATATATATATATATATATATATATATTTAATATGGTCAAAATTGTAGTATTTCAAATATGTTCATATATTTGGGAAGAATATTTTTAAACTATGTGGGTCAACACACATTACACAGTCATGGTCCACTGATGTCGCCATCAGGAAACCCACCCTGAGAAATACCATGCAGTCATTAGACAGGATCTGGCAAAGAGATCAGCAGCACTGAGATGCATCAGAGGATTATAAAAAGTGAAAAAACACACACACACCTATCTCAACACACTCCATATATACACTGATAGATATTAAATCTTATTTTAAAAAGGACAATATGAACAATAATCAGCATTGATGTAATCAACATAAATTCCCTTCCTGACATCGAGGAAAAACACATTTTATGATGTCTGATCAAACTTCACATTGCTCAGAAGATAAGTATGTAGAAATGACAAACATGTTCTGTTTTCAAAATCAGGATGTAGCAATGATACTGAATTATTTATACATTAATAATTCCAGCAAAAAAACAAAAAAATGGCAATTAAAATAACCACATTTCCACATATTCCAGTTCACAGGGATGACGTTTGTGTAAATATCACATAAATCTATGTGCATAAAGTGCATCTCTAAAAAAAAAAAAAAAAAAAAAAAAAGTGCCTGGTATTGAAGTGGTTAGAGGAAAAGTTCACCTTTTGCAACATGTTACATGTTACACCCATATTCATGTTACGATCTGATCGCCCCCCCCCCCCCTCCCCTCCGATCTCCGTTTTGACAGCTAACGGAGGATCACCCCCTCCAGCTGTCAAATTTAAAAAAAAAACACAGCTGTGTAAGGCTCCGCCTACCCAGTCGTGGCACTCCTTCACAGCATTCTTTGAATGAGACTACAATCTTAGACTCCCATCTGTCCTTTCAGCCCCAAATCCAATCGCTGTCCAAATCTTGTAGACTTCACCTCCGCAACATCTCCAAGATACGCCCGTTCCTAACCTCGGAAACCACTAAGCAACTTATTCACTCCCTTGTTATATCTCACCTTGACTATTGTAACTCCCTCATTGGCTGACCTCATCGCAGGCTATCCCCTCTTCAGTCTATCATGAATGCTGCTGCCAGACTTATCCACCTTACTAACCGTTCCATATCTGCCATCCCTCTCTGCCAATCCCTCCACTGGTCTCCACTCAGTGTCCTCCATCCCTCCACTGGTCTCCACTCAGTGTCCTCCATCCCTCTCTGCCAATCCCTCCACTGGTCTCCACTCAGTGTCCTCCATCCCTCCACTGGTCTCCACTCAGTGTCCTCCATCCCTCTCTGCCAGTCCCTCCACTGGCCTCCATTCAGTGTTCTCCATCCCTCTCTGCCAATCCCTCCACTGGTCTCCAATCAATGTCCTCCATAACTCTCTGCCAATCCCTCCACTGGTCTCCACTCAGTCTCCTCCATCCCTCTCTGCCAATCCCTCCACTGGTCTTCACTCAGTGTCCTCTATCCCTCTCTGCCAATCCCTCCACTGGTCTCCACTCAGTGTCCTCCACCCCTCTCTGCCAATCCCTCCACTGGCCCAATGGATAAAATCCAAAACATTAACAATAACATAAAGCCATTTATAACTCTGCCCCCAATTACATCACCAATCTTGTCTGCAAATATCACCCAAACTGTACTCTCTGCTCCTCGCACGACCTCCTGCTCTCTACCCCAATTTATCAGACTATCGTCTACTCTGCTCACTTTTAGGCGATCTCTGAAAACCTATCTCTTCAGGGAAGCCTATCCTGCCCTCAGCTAATAATGAAATCTTCTACTCCTCCTACCAGTCCATCCCCCCCAGTTACTACCTTTTGTACCATTAGCCCCTCCCTCCTAGATTGTAAGCTCCAAGGATCAGGGCCCTCCTAACCCTCTTGTATTGAACTGTATTGTTGCTGTATTGTCTCCCGTTATATTGTAAAGCACTGAGGAAACTGTTGGTGCTATATAAATCCTGTATAATAATAATAATAATATCAGCCAAGCTTTCTTAGTGTCACACAGAGGAAATGGAAATCCAGCTATTTTTTGGATTGAACATCAGCCAATGTACTCTGGGACAAACGAAAAACGGACATCCACAGCAAACAATGATCACACTTGGAAATCACATTATCAGTGGGGAGTTTAGGTTAAATAGCCTCTCTATATAAAGGACAGCAGCACAGTTTATGTGAAAGGACCTATAATAACAATCAGGTGTTGGTTTTGAAGGAATTTCTACTGGACTGTCATCTGCTACATTTATGTACTGTAAAGTGTGTGTGTTTGTGTGTGTGTGTGTGTATGTATGTGTATATATATATATATATATATATATATATATATATATATATAATTTTGTATGTATTATACTCAGGTCTAAAAATATTTAAAAAATATGTTATTTTAGTTGGGTAAATATGAAATCTTATGTATACAGCCAGTAACTTGTGGCTCCTTTTCACAATCTTTTCTTAGCAATTCTGTTGAAAATAAAATCTGTTACATTAGCTCAGTAGCTCAAGCTAAAACAAACACAGATGGTTGTTTGAGCCAGAGGTCTGATTACTCCCCCTGCCAGCTTTTCAGAGGTTTCAATTAGAGAGAGAGAGAGAGAGAGAGAGAGAGAGCCTGAAGGCAAACTGATTCTGCCACTGCTGAAGGGGCGCTTAAAGCGGCAGTCCAGTCAGAATTAAAAAAAAATAAAAGTCAGCAGCTACAAAAGTTGTAGCTGCTGACTTTCAAAAAATGAACACTCGCCTGTCCCACAATCCCACAGTATCCTCATACCAGCTGGGTTGACCGACCATGCTGTCTCCTTGGCGTCGGCATCTTCAGTGTGGGCACCCGGCTGTGACAGCTTGCGGCTTCACAGCCGGGTGCCCACTGCGCATGCACAAGTAGCGCTGCGCTTTGTGAATGGTCATGTAGTCTTCTGGGACCTGTCATGTGTCCCAGAAGACTATGGGGAAGGAGGGGGGAGGACAACTTCCGCTTCTGATTGCCTAGGCAATCGCAGCGTAAGTGGGAGTGGGTACCTGTCAAATTCGGGTACCTTCCCCCCCCCCACAAGGTGCCAATCTTTAATGGGGAGCGGGGGACAAAGCCTTAAAGTGCAACGTCCCCTTTTGGGTAGAGCTCCGCTTGCCATATTTCTGTTTTTTTCTTTTATTTGCTACCACAGTGTTTAAATGTATTTCTCTGAGATAGGATAAGAAGTCCATTGTCTTCAATGTCACAGCTGCCTAATAATGTACAGTAGCTCCACACATCTTGATTTTCTCTCATTCGGTGATCCTTCACTGTAGATGGAAAAGTCACCACTGCAGGCTATTGTATTCAGACAGCTGGGGCGCCTGATAGGATGCAGACATTGTTCATCTGAAAACTTTCCACCCAGCTTAGTCAATTTTTTAAATTGACTTTCTGGTCAGCATGGCCAAGCTGTAGTTCTCTATAATAAAAGTAAAGCAGAGTGGTCTCTATCAGCGGGCCTTGTGTGTTTACCCCTTAGTATATGTAAACCCAATCACTAAAATCTCATACAACCTTTAACATTTAATTGTAACTTCAAAAACCATGGCTCCAAATGTGAGGGGGGAGCTGAGGATTTTGATGTGATGAGGATCCAGATGAAAAAGGGGTACTACAGATGTGAAGGGGGGACTCTGACATGAATGGGAGTCTCCACATGTGCACGGGGAGGGGATCCAAATGTGAAAGGATCTTTTGGATGTGAAAGGGCATGTTGATGTGAATAGGGGACCCCAATTGTGGACAGGGGTTCCTTATTATTACAGCTAGGCAATGACGATCAATGATTTTGAGCAAGGTGTTTATTGTGTCAACAGTTGCTGACTATTTTCTAAAGATCCTCTTTAAGGTAGGCCCAAAAGCACATAATTGTATTGAATTTTAATGTATTTATTGTGCTGAGTGTTGTTCATGTTAGACTCAGACATTCTATAACCATGCCCTCTTAAGCCCCTCTCACTCTTCATGCAATATGGTCAACCTCCCCAATTGGCATGGTGTGCTGCACTCGCCCCTTTGTCATTTGAAATGGCTTTTTAGGGATGGTGCTGCTGGTAGGTAGGTAGAGGGCAAAGACAAAGGCAATGCTGTAAGGTAGGTAGAGGGCGGAGACAAGGGCAGTGCTGTAAAGTAGGTAAAGGTCAGAGACAAAGGCAATGCTGTAAGGTAGGTAGAGGGCGGAGACAAAGGCAGTGCTGGGAGGTAGGTAGAGGGTGGTGACATAGGCAGTGCTGGAGGTAGATAGATGGCAAAAACAAGGGTAGTGCTGAGAGGTAGGTAGAGGTTGGAAACAAGGGCAGTGCTGTAAAGTAGGTAGAGGGCATAGACAAAGGCAATGCTGTAAGGTAGGTAGAGGGCGGAGACAAGGGTAGTGCTGGGAGGTAGGTAGAGGGCGGAGACAAGGGTAGTGCTGGGAGGTAGGCAGAGAGCGGAGACAAGGGCAGTGCTGGGAGGTAGGTAGAGGGCGGAGACAAGGGCAGTGCTGGGAGGTAGGTAGAGGGCGGAGACAAGGGCAGTGCTGAGAGATTGGTAGAGGACAGAAACAAGGGCAGTGCTGGGAGGTAGATAGAGGGCGGAGACAAGGGCAGTGCTGGGAGGTAGGTAGAGGGCGGAGACAAGGGCAGTGCTGGGAGGTAGGTAGAGGGCGGAGACAAGGGCAGTGCTGGGAGGTAGGTAGAGGGCGGAGACAAGGGCAGTGCTGGGAGGTAGGTAGAGGGCGGAGACAAGGGCAGTGCTGGGAGGTAGATAGAGGGTACAGACAAGGGCAGTGCTGGGAGGTAGGTAGAGGGCGGAGACAAGGGCAGTGCTGGGAGATAGAGGGCGGAGACAAGGGTAGTGCTGGGATGTAGATAGAGAGCAGAGACAAGAACAATGCTGGGAGGTAGGTAGAGGGCAGAGACAAGGGCAGTGCTGAGAGATAGGTAGAGGGCAGAGCCAAGGGCAGTGCAGTGGGTGACAAGACAAGGGTGACCCTGGATTGGCAGGAGTGGGCCCTGAATCTCGAGCAGATTTTACAGATACATTTGTATTACTGTTACCATCTCTGTCACATCAATTATTTTTTGTGTATTCTGGTCACTGAATATCTGAAAATCGTTTCTAAGGCCCTTGCAGTCCATTAGAATCTGTATATTCCTCTGCACATGCTTAGATTTGTTATAACTGTTTCTCATCCTCATTTATGAGTCATTAAAGGACAGCTCTCACCTGTGGTTGTAATAAAAAGCTTGGAATTCCCATTATGGTGTAAACTGCGGTTTATCATGTCATTCCATTTATTACAATAGCAATGTTAAGTGAAACCTTTTTAAAAATTGATGTCCAGTCAGAAATGGACCTACCTTTTAATTGTGGTAAACATTATTAAACCAAAAATGCTGCTGTGTGGTCTACACCTTCTGGTGTGCTGGGGAACCACATCGCACCAACACGCATAACACGTTACCATCGTACTTACCAACATTATGGTCCAGGATCCTGGGATACTGTCTTCATTTCATCCACCTACTTCATGGGTTGTTCCTGCCTGGACCCCTCTAAAAATACACAGTGACCCTCTATCACCCCCATTTTACATGTTGATCCCTCTCAGACCCCCTGAATATGTGGGAGGTGCTTACTCGCAGCTCTAATTCCCACAATAAATGCCCTTTTTATGGCACATGTGCAGTGATTCAAATAAGATTGATACTGTGATCCCAGGACATGGCCCAGGACATGGCATCAATGGAACAGAGGGCCAAGATGTAGGATTGTCCTGACAAATCTGGACAAATGACATCTATGGTCACCATGCATTGTGGCAACATGTGTGCTAACTAAAGGAAGACACTAAAACTTACCTCCCCAAACCCAACACTTTACCCAACCCCCCTACAGTGAGCCTGACAGTAATTTACCCTCTAAAGACCTACTCTATAGCTGGCCATACCTTGATGGCCAACTGAAATATGCTTCATGGGTGGCCCTGTTGGCTCCTCCTGCCTTATATCCCTCAACTAAAAAAATCGAAGGAGACCTGTGGAAAATTGTTGGCCCAACAGTGGCTGCTTCCAATCAATTGCAGCTGTTGTTCAGATATTCTGACAGGCTCTGCTTTTCCTTCCAGCCTGACTGTACCTGGCCCACCACTTTCATTGTTTGGTGACTGAAACAAATGAAATCCAAACAAATCTGACTTTTTATGTATAACAGCACTACTTGTTTATGGCCCATTCACACTATTCCTAAAAACGCCGGGACAGTACTAATACCCCCCAAATGACCCCTTTTTGGAAAGTAGACGGTCCAAGCTGTTTAGTAAAAGGTGAGTTTTTTTGAAATTGTCATTTTTTTGTAATAATTTTTTTGGAAAATGAGGAAATTAAATAAAATTTGGGCTTTTTCTCAATTTCTTTAAACATACAGTCACCAGTGCAATATAGAGTCATCATATGACTGGTGTGGCAGTGATCAGGTAGATATATATATATTAAATACATTATTCAGTTTTTTTTAAACATTTTTTTACATACTCCATCAGAGTAGTCATGTGTCGCCATAGTGACACTTTACTACTCTGAGGGGGGGGGGAGATTAAGGTTTTGTTTTTTTTTGTGATGCTCACTGTTAAAGGCAATATTTAACTGTCATGAATGGGTCTCTGGTGTGTATTGCTAGAGAGGTTTTTTTTTCTTGCGGGGTCCTGGGAGACCAGATATAGTGAATGCGGGGTCCGGGGAGACCAGATATAGCGAATGCGGGGTCCTGGGAGACCAGATATAGCAAATGCAGGGTCCTGGGAGACCAGATATAGTGAATGCAGGATCCTGGGAGACTGGATATAGTGAATGCAGGATCCTGGGAGACTGGATATAGTGAATGCAGGGTCCGGGGAGACCGGATATAGCGAATGCGGGGTCCGGGGAGACCGGATATAGCGAATGCGGGGTCCGGGGAGACAAGATATAGCGAATGCGGGGTCCGGGGAGACAAGATATAGCGAATGCGGGGTCCGGGGAGACCAGATATAGCGAATGCGGGGTCCGGGGAGACCGGATATAGTGAATGCAGGGTCCGGGGAGACCAGATATAGTGAATGCAGGGTCCAGGGAGACCAGATATAGGGAATGCGGGGCCCGGGGAGACCAGATATAGGGAATGCGGGGTCCGGGGAGACCGGATATAGTGAATGCAGAGTCCTGGGTTTAGTAACACTTTAAGCTGCAAGAATCAAAGCGATGAAACCAGAAAGTAGTTTATGTAGCAATTACAAAGGTTTCACCATATTACTTTAAGTACATGCTTTGTTGTCTGTAGGCAGGACAATTTTGAAGTCACAGCCTAGTCACTCATTTAGGCTAGCTTCACATCTCTGCGGGTGGGGAACGCACATGAAATCAACTCACAGAGAAACGTGCTGCACTTTAGCAGTTGCGCAGGGGTGGAATTAATCCTCTTAATGGCAATCCACGCATCATTAACCATGGTGCGCTTTAGCATGCGACAGACCACATGGTTCTGCATTATCATGTGGTTTGGTGTGGCACACTTTTAAAAATAGGGTTGGGGACTTATTTCCCTGTATTTCTGCGGGTAGGGCAGCCCATTGAAGTGAATTCAGCTTCCCAGTGACCCAAGCTTTAATCACCAAGATGTAAAAAGATAATAAAAATTAGAATATGGACATAGTATGTTTTACTTGTTGTATTCGCAGATCAGGTCACAGGAAGGCGAAAGGTTGTAGCCAAGGTCGCACAGAACGTGTCATTGTTCTATTGAGTGTTGTGCTTGACCTCTGCGCCACCAGCTTCCTGACTGCTCTGCCAATACTGCGACATATGGGAACAATGCAACTTTACAGCTTTCTTTAAATGAAAGATATAGGGGGAGATTTACTAAAAGTGGAGCTCTCAAAAACTGGAGCAGCTGTGCATGGCAGCCAATCAGCTTCTAACTTCAGCTTGTTCATTTAAGCTTTGACAATAAGTTCTGGAATCTGATTGGTTTCTGTGCACAGCTGCAGCAGATTTTGCACCATGCAGGTTTAGTAAATAACCCCGTGTGTAATAGTGTTAGAATATAGCCATCTTCCTAAATATGAATTTTAAAAAGAATAGAATGGAATAAAATGGAATAGAATCAGGGGCGGACTGACCATTTGGAAAATCAGGCACTGCCCGAGGGCCCGGGGTCAGTAGAGGGCCCCATGAGATGCCCCTGGTACCTTTTTCATAAGCTTTATTGAGTTTGGGCAAGGACACAGGGGCCCCATGATCCCCTATTGCCCGGGGGCCCCATGAGTTGTCAGTCCGCCCCTGAATAGAATAGAAAATAAAAGAATACCATATAATAGAAAATAAAGGGAAAAAATTGAATATTATTATTATTATTATTATACAGGATTTATATAGAGCCAACAGTTTGCTCAGCACTTTACAATATAAAGGGGAGACAATACAATTACAATACATTCCAGCACAGAAGGAATAGGAGGGCCCTGCTCACGGAGCTTACAATCTATTACAAAAGGCGATAGCTGCGGGGAATGATCTGATGGAGATGACTCAAGTACAATTCTTAGGCGGATGTGGGGTAGGCTTCCCTGAATAAGTGAGTTTTCAAAAATTGCCTAAAGGCAGACAGTGTGGGGGTTGACCAGACATACTAGGGTAGGGAGTTCCAGAGGATGGGAGAGGCTCTGGAGATGTCCTGGAGGCAAGTGTGGGAGGAGGATAGAATAGATTTGAATAGAATAAAATAGAAAGAATGTAGGCGTCTTCCAAAATTCGAATTTTGAAAAAAAATAGAACAGAATAGAACAGACTAGAACAAAATAGTAAAGAATAGAGTAAAACAGAATAGAATAGAGTAAAACAGAACAGGATAAAATAGATTAGGAAATTAAAAAATGAAATAGAAAAGAACAGAATATGAAATAAAATAATGCAAAAGAGTAGAGTAAAACAGAATAGAATTAAATAGATTAGGAAATAAAACATTAGAATAGAAAAGAACAGAATCGAAAATAAAATACAAAAGTCTAGAGTAAAACAGAATAGAATAGAAAATAAAGGAACAGCATAGAAAAGAATAGTGGAAAACAGAAGAGAACAGAATAAAAAAATAGAATTAAAATTAGGGTAATTGAATAGAAAAGAATAGAATAAATTAGGAAAATTACACTTTGACAATAAAACCTGGAAGCTGATTTGTTACCATGCACAGCTTCATCAGATTCCGTGTGCACCAGTTTTAGTAAATTTCCCCATAGTGTTATGTATATTTTTTTTTAGCACATGAATACTAACATATAATATATAATATTTATGGTTTTCGAATCAGTAGATGGAGCTGTAGATTCCTTTTCAAAAGTTTTCCACACTAGTCTTCTTTGCTGAAAAACATGTGCTGCTCACAGATCTGAGCAGTGAAGCTAAGACTCTACACATAGCTGAATAAGTCAGGGAAGTCAATCTCCCCTTTTGTTTCTTTCCCCCTTCAGTTCCAAATAGAATTTCACTTAGAAAGAGACAGTCTAAAAGGAAGCAGCTGCTGCCAGACTCCTGTTTTGGAAACCCATAGTGCTCTGTAAATTCAACGTCATCAGTGCCACCTGTATAAAGTGTTTATTTGCAAAAGAAATATTTATTATATAAATATATAAATAAAAATATTGAAGCAATAAAATGCAAATTGTGTGAACTTGCACCCTGATAGCCAGAGATCATGTGATTTTGGCTGATTTAGGTCACCCAGGCAGTGTTTACTTTGACAAATGATAGGGGAATCAGCAATTTCTTCCAGACAGAGAAAGATATAATTCTGCATTTTTTTTTCAGAAACCCATAGATCACCTAGAGTGAATGTTTGTTTTTTTATTTTCAACAAAAATTTAATTTTTCTATCTTTACTTTCCTAGATTTACTTTCTTTACTTTAACAAAAAAACGATGCATTGTTACCAAGGTTCAATAAATGAACTGAAATGAATTGGTTCATCAAGTTGAACCTAGGTGTTTGTAAATGTGTAAGATTTGTATTCTCTAACAATTCCCCTAGCCCTGTGTATTCTGCTGCCTGAGCAGGGCATATCATTTTTTTAAATCCGTTGACACTTTTAACTAGTACCACTAGGGCAGTGGTTCTCAACCTTCCTAAGGCCGTGACCCTTTAATACAGCTCCTCATGTTGTGGTGACCCCCAACCATAAAATTATTTACCCAGTAATTATAATTCATGAGTGTCCTTTTACCTCCAATACTGCTGCTTTCAACACAGTAGCTGCTTTTAACAGAGTAGCTGCTTTCAACACAGCAGCTGCTTTCTACACAGTAGCTGCTCTTTACACATCGGAAATATGTGTTTTCTGATGGTCTTAGGGGACCCCTGTGAAAGGGTCGTTCGACCCCCAAAGGGGTCGCGACCCACAGGTTGACAACCACTGCACTAGGGGAAGGGGTTTCCGCATTTGTACTGCTGTAAGAGTAAAGACCCCACAGCTAAGACTAATCCACCTCAGGTAATACAACGTCTGGGGAAGGGGGTTCCACATTTATACTGCTCTAATAGTAAAGAACCCTTTCCTCTATCTAAGGTTAAACCTCCTCGGGTAGTGGGTTTGTGTATTTCATAATGATGAGACTTCAGTGAAACTATATAAAAATAGTGTATTATATCATTGAATTAGTACGGCCAAGGGTCTTATTCCCAGGTTCTGGCAAGCCCCAGAGCCCACAGAAATAAAAAGATTGGATAAATAGAGTTGAATATATAAACAGGATGGAGGAGTTATAACATATGGAGGAAGCTATATAAATCCTGTATAATAATATGGAAACATTTAGAAAAACGAGAGTAGATGGTACGATTTTAAAATATCCAAGTTATTTGGAAGTGGTAGGGAGTATAAGATGATAAGAACAGGAAGTGTATGATCGAGTAGCTGGGGGGGGGGGTTATGAGAAGGAAAGAGAGTGAAGGTATGATAAAAGGGACATCAATATAGAAAGAAAAATATAGGAGGACTAGAAGTGACAAATATGGTATATGGACAGGGGAAATAAATGGGGGGGTGGAAGGATGGTGGGAGGGTAAGGGAAAAGGTTGATTTATGTGGAAATTTGCGTATGTTTGAATTGTTTTGGTATAATAATTTTTTGTAATTAAAAAAATTAATAAAAGATATAATAAGTAAAAAAAAAAAAAAATCTCCTTTCTTCTAACCTCATATTGCGGCTGTTTGTCCTCTTCAAGGACCTTGGAGTGATGACTTTACTACAGTTCCTTGAGTCACATTGGATATATTTGTAAATTGTGACCATATCCCCTCTTAAAGTACAGTATATGTAAACCCTCACCCTGTTAAACCACCCATACAGTTTCAAACAGAAATGAAGGGCAAAACATTTCTAGAGATAAAAAAAAAAAATAAAAAAAAATATTAAATACTTTTCATTTTTTTATATAAGTGATAACATTCCCTCTATTTTTGGCTGCGTAGAGAGGTGAGGGTGGAGAAACAGCAGTACACTGGCCTCCCCAGTGAATGGCCGTGAAAGGGGCATGCCAGGACAAGTCTGATCATTGGAGTTCCCAGTACAGATAGAAAACTGACCACTCTATGATCTCATGCCTAGTGTGGTCAGTTTTTAATAGGAAAGCAGAGGGACTGGCAGGAACACCTGGGATTTCACACAAAGGAAGCAATACAAAGAGAAGAGGAGACTTTTTCATACAAGTACATGATACAGCAGGCACATATCAGGAATATGAAATGTCGGGTTTACATATTCTCTAATCACCTCTTCTCCTATTAGTATCTCCTGTGATGCTGGCAAGTGCCCTGTTCATTCATATGAAGAGGAAACGTCAGTGACAGGTTCACTTTAACAGGCTACAAAACCCCCCTCTGTAGTTGTCATACCACATGTGTTAAAAAGGCTTTTTATGGGAACACAGGAAAAGCAATGAAAACATTCATTTATTGGAAGACGCGGACGGAATGTGCAATTATATGTGTGCGTGCGTCGGACCCAAACTCACAAGGGTTGGTCTGTGTTCCTGCTTGTAAATACAGGGAATTCTGTAATGAAGGGATTTGGTGCTGCTCTGTGTTATATGATGGATAGAGACAGGGGCGGACTGACCATTTGGAAACTCGGGTACTGCCCGAGGGCCTGGGGTCAGTAGGGGGCCCCGTGAGATGCCCCTGGTACCTTTTTCATAGGCTTTTTTGAGTTTGGGCAAGGACACAGGGGCCCCATGATCCCCTACTGCCCGAGGGCCCCATGAGTTGTCAGTCCACCCCTGGATAGAGAAGAAAGTCGCTTGCAGAATAAAGAAGGAAACATGGATGAAGATTATATCTGGAGAGGTTTTCTTTACTAAATTTAGAAGGAAATAATTTATATTTGACCAAACCAATGCATATTATACTGTGTTTGTGTGCACTAAAATTCATTTTAATGTGTTTTTTTTTTTTTTACTGAAATTTACATTTGATAAATAGCTGCACGAATATTCTGTGACATGAAAAATTGCAATGGCCACCATTTTATTCTCCAGGGCCTCTGCTTTCAGAAAATATATAATGTTTGGGGGTTCTAGGTCATTTTCTTTCACAAAATGCTGATTTTAACATGTGTGAGAAATATTTTTACAAATGACCCAGACAGCAAGTTGTTAAAGCATAAATGTAATAATAAAAAAAAAAAATGAAATAAGTAAATTGTGTAAGTCCATATTGGACTGGTGGTATTTGATCACCACTGGGGTTTTTATTTTTCACTAAACAAACTAAAAAAGACCAAAAAAAAAAAAAAAAAAACTTCGTTTCTGTTATAAAGTTTTGTAAATAAGTAATTTTTCTCCTTCACTGATGGGCACTGATAGGCTGCACTGATGAGGAGTCACTGATGGGTAGCACTGTTAAGCAGCACTGATGAGAAGTCTCTGATAGGCGGCACTGATGGGCACTGTTAGGAGGCACTGATGGGGAGTCACTGATGGGTGGCATTGATAGGCAGCACTGATGGGGAGTCACTGATAGGCGGCACTGATGGGCACTGTTAGGAGGCACTGATGGGGAGTCACTGATGGGTGGCATTGATAGGCAGCACTGATGGGGAGTCACTGATAGGTGGCACTGATGGGCACTGTTAGGCGGCACTGATGGAGAGTCACTGATAGGTGGCACTGATGGGCACTGTTAGGTGGCATTGATAGGCAGCACTGATGGGCACTGATTGCCAGCACAGATGGGCACTATTGGCCACACTGATGGGGCTACACTGATCACCAGGACACTGATGATCAGTGCTCTGATGATCAGTGTAGATGTCCCCCTGAAAAATGCTACTTACCGGCTCTCTTCACATGCTGTCAGTGTGAGGAAGATAGCCGATACCCAGCATTTCCTATTTACCCGGTGATCAGCTGTGATTGGACACAGCTGGTCACATGGTAAAAGTGGCTATGATTGGCCCATCCCTTAGTCATGTGATCAGCTGTGTCTGAAGGACACAGCAATCACAGAACGTGCGCAGTGTATGCGGTTTTGGTAGGACATCCGTTGACGTCCTCCCATTACTAGTTGACCGCGCTGTAGCCGTCTTTTGGCTATAACGCGGTCGGGAAGTGGTTAAAGTTCTAAAGTAGACCAATAAATGAGAGTACGGATCGCAATGTACAGAGGAGTGTTGAAGCTTATGGCCTCATGAACAGCGGGTGACATAATGACACTTTTAAGGGCTTTCTTTTTGCCTCTAAATGCCCCTTTGGCCCCTTTTCACACAGGGAGGACTCTGATTTGCTCAGCACGGGATCTGTTTGCTGATCAGAGCAGAGCAGAGCAAATGGATGACAGGTCTGTATCCACTCAGTGATTGATCACTCCAGAGAACACGTCTCCACTGCTCTAGAGTCCAGTGGCGGCATGCTTTACACCACAGCATCCGCCGCTTTGCATTGCACTTGGTGATGTAAGGCTTGGATGTAGCTGCTCGGCCATGGAAACCCATTCCATGAAGATCTCTACACACTGTTGTTGGGCTCATCTGAAGGCCACATGAAGTTTGGAGGTCTTTTGCTATTGACTCTGCAGACAGTTGGTGACTTCTGCGAGAATGCCCGATGGGAGGGGCGAAACGCGTTGACGCATTTCCGGTCTATACCCTGTACGTCTGACGTTAATTCCGGTGAGTGGAACGCACGCTGAGCGGTGCGTTCCAGCGGCCATCTTTTGGGATCTGTGCATGGTTTTCTCTGTGGAGCTTCTGCTGTACCCTGGAGCTGTGATGTGAGATTCCTGAGGAGGCTGTATATCACTCATTTTCCATCTGGAAGAGGTTGTTTCAATAAATGTGCCTTTTTTAAAGTGGTTGAAATCAATATCACACTATCTGAGATTTTTTTTCTCCCTGGTTGAATGGTGGAGCCTATTCTGATGGTGAGGAATCCTATAGAGTGGATACGAAAGAGGGCTTAGGATCCCTTTAAATCCCTAAAAGGCGTTTCATTCACCAAAATCTGGTGAGTGTAATTGATGTTGGTTTGCACGGGTGGAAGGTGGAAGTTTTCTTTGTATCTGAAGAATTTTTGGATTTCTTATCTTTACACAAATTTTTTGTGATTCACGAACTTTTGGTGTCTATTATTATGCTGGACTTTCACTATTAATATTATTTATGATATATTTAGTATTATTATGCACTTTATAGATTGATTATATTTAGAGGTCTATGTTTGCGCTGTTTATTTATAATTGTTACATTTTGTGTGTTTTATCACATTGCACAGCAGCAGGGTAGATCCTGTAGTAGTTTCTTTGGCGCAGGAAGAATTTTCAGTTTAGCTTGATGTTATACACCTGTGGCCATGGAGGGGACTGGAACACCTGAATCACATGATTTGGAGAGGCGTCCCAAGACTTTTGGCAATATAGTGTATAACAAAATAGGAAAAAGGTGAAAACAGTATTTTATAATAAAAAAAAAAAGTACTGTACTGCGCTTTAGCAATCTAACTCTCATCCAGTTGGGGATTGAATCCACTTTTCTACTCTAGTTTTGTCCAGTTGAGTACATTCCCAGAAGGTTATACATTTCCATGTTCCTTCCTGTTTTGAGTGCATAACCAGATTTAACCACCTATTGTGTTGTGTAACCGTTGCTGATTACATCCTGAAATATTCACCCATCCGTGTTCTCCCACCACAAGTGAGCAGACTCCTGTGTGACCTATGAATGGTTTTGTGAACGATATCGGTAATGAGTTAGCGTGCCGCATTAGGTCTGAGTGTTTGTTTTCAGTCTGTGGAAACCGATTACACAATGTACATCTGGAATTCCCAGTGAAAGTTTAAGAGTTGATTCAAACGCTCGGTCAGCGACCGCACTACTTTCAGAGCTCTGACACACAGCAGTTTGGATGATAAAATTGCAAGTTTAGGGTATGAAGTCAGTTTTGTAGAAGCTTCTGCTGGGAGAAATGTTAAGACTACTAAAAAAGAGCAGACATCAGTGTGACAGACCGGATTAAGGAATTCTATTTTAGTATGTATGTACAGTACACTCACCGGCCACTTTATTAGGTACACCTGTTCAATTGCTTGGTAACACAAATTGCTAATCAGCCAATCACATGGCAGCAACTCAATGCATTTAGGCATCTAGATGTGGTGAAGACGACTTGCTGAAGGTCAAACCGTGCATCAGAATGGGAAAGAAAGGGGATTTAAGTGACTTTGAAAGTGTGGTGGTTGTTGGTGTCAGACGGGCTGGTCTAAATATTTCAACAACTGCAGATCTATTGGGATTTTCACGCACCGCCATCTCTAGGGCTCACAGAGAATGGCTAGCAAAAAAAAGAAAATATCCAGGGAGTGACAGCTGTATGGATGAAAATGCCTTGTTGATGTCAGAAGTCAGAGGAGAATGAGCAGACTAATTTGAGATGATAGATAGGCAACAGTAACTCAAATAACCACTCATTACAACCAAGGTATGCAGAATACCATCTCTGAACACACAACACATCAAACATTGAAGCAGATGGGCTACAGCAGCAGAAGACCACACTGGGTGCCGCTTATGTCAGCTAAGAATGGGAAACAGAGGCTACAATTCGCACAGAATCACCAACATTGGACAATAGAAGATTGGAAAAACGTTGCCTGGTCTGATGAGTCTCAATTTCAGCTGCAACATTCAGATGGTAGGGTCAGAATTTGGCGTAAACAACATGAAAGCATGGATCCATCCTGCCTTGTATCAACAGTTGAGGCTGGTGGTGTCATGGTGTGCGGGATATTTTCTTGGCACACTTTGGGCCCCTTAGTACCAATTGAGCATAGTTTAAATGCCACGGCCTACCTGAGTATTGTTGCTGACCATGTCCATCCCTTTATGACTCCAGTGTCCCCATCTTCTGATGGCTCCTTCCAGCAGGATAATGCACCGTGTCACAAAGCTCATATCATCTCCAACTGGTTTGTGGAACATGACAATGAGATCACTGCACTCCAATGGCCTCCACAGTCACCAGATCTCCATCCAATAGAGTACCTTTGGGATGTGGTGGAACGGGAGATTCGCATCATGGATGTGCAGCTGACAAATCTCCAACAACTGCGTGATTCTATCATATCAATATGGAGCAAAATCTCTGAGGAATGTTTCCAACACCTTGTTGAATCTATGCCACCAAGAATGGAGGCAGTTCTGAAGGCAAAAGGGGGTCCAACCTGGGACTAGCAAGGTGTTCCTAATAAAGTGGCTGGTGAATGTAAATATTACAGAAAGCTCAGAATTTGTTGGGATATCAGCACTCTTATCATAGGGAAAGTGTTATGGGGTAGTATTATTTTAATTGATCATAGCTCAAAGATCATAAGCTATTAAACTTATGTTTTATAAATTTTTTATTTGTATGATGGCTTTATTTTACAAAAAAAACCATATAAATATAGGATGTACCCATGTGAAAGGTTTTGCAAAGTAAGCTGGATTTTACAAAAAGAGGTCACAGCAATAGCTGTTTCCTTTCAGACTGTCTCTCTCTAATTGAGTTAGTGTAACCACAGAGGTTATGGTGAGCTGGGCTAAAAGGAACCAAACAGCTCTTCATTGAACCAACGTAAAGCACAGGTTTCTTAAAAAAGAAAATATATCTACATTTTTCATTTTCATCACAAATCCTACAAATAAAGGATTTATGTAAGTAGTGGCATACAAATCAGTCTTTTATACCCCTGGACAAATTATACATCCAGAAGTGCTGATTTTGAACACGCTTGCAGCCTAATATCATAGTCATTTTGTCCACACTGTATACAGCTTTCTCAGACTTCTCGCCTATCATCGGTACAGTATATGGGGACTATAGGGGAGATTTACCAAAACTAGAGCACTCAGAATCTGGTGCAGCAGTACATGATAGCCAATCAGCTTCTAACTTGTTCAATTCAGCTTTGACAATAAAACCTGGAAGCTGATTCATGTCTCTGCAGAGCTGCACCAGATGTTTCACTCTCCAGTTTAGTAAATAACCCCCTATGGCTTCTATGGAGTAGGGCTTTCTTGTATAAAGAAATATACACTATATTGCCAAAAATTATTGGGACGCCCTCTCCCCTGAATCTAGGTTCAGGTATATACAATCAAGCACCTAGGCATTCAGACTGCTTCTACAAACATTGGTGAAAGAATGGGTCGCTCTCAGGAGCTCAGTGACTCCAAGCGTGGTCCCGTGATAGGTTGTCACCTGGGCAATAAGTCCATCCGGGACATTTCCTGGCTACTAAATATTCCACGCTCAACTGTTTGTTATAAACCCACTAAGTGGAAGCAACTGGGAACAACAGCAACTCAGCCACCAAGTGGTAGGCCACGTCACATGACAGAGCGGGGTCAGCACATGCTGAAGTGCACAGTGTGCAGAAGTTGCCAACTGTCTGCAGAGTCAATAGCTAAAGACCTCCAAACTTGGTGTGGTCTTCAGATTAGCACAACAACAGTGCGTAGAGAGCTTCATGGAATGGGTTTCCATGGCCGAGCAGCTGCATCCAAGCCTAACATTACCAAGTGCAATGCAAAGCGTTGGATGCAGTGGTGTAAAGCACGCTGCCACTGGACTCTAGAGCAGTGGAGACGTGTTCTCTGGAGTGACCAATCACACTTTTCTGTCTGGCAATCCAATGGTCGTGTCTGGGTTTGATGATTGTCAGGAGAACAGCACTTGTTTGACTGCATTGTGCTAAGTGTAAAGTTTGGTGGAGGGGGGATTATGGTGTGGGGTTGTTTTTCAGGGGTTGGGCTTGGCCCCCTAGTTCCACTGAAGGGGACTCTTAAGGTGTCAGCATACCAAGACATTTTGGACAATTTCATGCTCCCAACTTTGTGGGAAGAGTTTGGGGATGGCCCCTTCCTGTTCCAACATGACTGCATACCAGTGCACAAAGCAAGATCCATAAAGACATGGAGGAGCCAGTTTGGGGTGGAGGAACTTGACTGGCCTGCACAGAGTCCTGACCTCAACCCCACAGAACACCTTTGGGATGAATTAGAGCGGAGACTGCGAGCCAGGCCTCCTCCCCCGACATCAGTGCCTGACCTCACAAATGCATTTGTGGAAGAATGGTCCAACCTTCCCATAGACACCCTCCTAAACCTTGTGGGTTGAAGCTGTTATAGCTGCAAAGGGCAGACCAACTCAATATTGAACCCTACGGACTAAAACTGGAATGCCAATAAAATCTACGTACAGTCATGGCCGAAATTGTTGGCACCCTTGATATTTCTCCAGGAAATCATGTATTTCTCACGAAACGTATTGCATTAACACATGTTTTGCTATACACATGTTTATTCCCTTTGTGTGTATTGGGACAAAACAAAAAAAGGGAGGAAAGAAAGCAAATTCGACATAATGTCACACAAACCTCCAAAAATGGGCTGGACAAAAGTATTGGCACCCTTTCACAACTGCGGATAAATAAGAATGTTACAAGCATGTGATGCTCCTGTAAACTCACCTGGGGCAAGTAACAGGTGTGGGCAATATAGAAATCACACCTGAAAGCAGATAAAAAGGAGAGACGTTCACTTAACCTTTGCATTGTGTGTCTGTCTGTGCCACACTAAGCATGGACAACAGAAAGAGGAGACGAGAACTGTCTGAGGACCTGAGAACCAAAATTGTGGCAAAATATCAACAATCTCAAGGTTACAAGTCCATCTCCAGAGAACTAGATTTGCCTTTGTCCACAGTGCGCAACATTATCAAGAAGTTTGCAACCCATGGCACTGTAGCTAATCTCCCTGGTCGTGGACGGATGAGGAAAATTGATGAAAGATTGCAACGCAGAATAGTCCGGATGGTGGATAAGCAGCCCCAAACATGTTCCAAAGACATTCAAGCTGTCCTGCAGGCTCAGGGAGCATCAGTGTCAGCGCGAACTATCCGTCGACATTTAAATGAAATGAAACGCTATGGCAGGAGACCCAGGAGGACCCCACTGCTGACACAGAGACATAAAAAAGCAAGACTACAGTTTGCCAAAATGTACTTGAGTAAGCCAAAAGCCTTCTGGGAAAACGTCTTGTGGACAGATGAGACCAAGATAGAGCTTTTCGGTAAAGCACATCATTCTACTGTTTACCGAAAACGGAATGAGGCCTACAAAGAACAAAACACAGTACCTACGGTAAAATATGGTGGAGGTTCAATGATGTTTTGGGGTTGTTTTGCTGCCTCTGGCACTGGGTGCCTTGACTGTGTGCAAGGCATCATGAAATCTGAGGATTACCAAAGGATTTTGGGTCGCACTGTAGGGCCCAGTGTCAGAAAGCTGGGTTTGCGTCCAAGATCCTGGGTCTTCCAGCAGGACAATGACCCCAAACATACGTCAAAAAGCACTCAGAAATGGATGGCAAAGAAGCGCTGGAGAGTTCTGAAGTGGCCAGCAATGAGCCCAGATCTAAATCCCATTGAACACCTGTGGAGAGATCTTAAAATTGCTGTTGGGAAAAGGTGTCCTTCCAATAAGAGAGACCTGGAGCTGTTTGCAAAGGAAGAGTGGTCCAAAATTCCGGGTGAGAGGTGTCAGAAGCTTATTGATGGTTATAGGAAGCGACTGATTTCAGTTATGTTTTCCAAAGGGTGTGCAACCAAATATTAAGTTAAGGGTGCCAATACTTTTGTCCAGCCCATTTTTGGGGTTTTGTGTGACATTATGTCATATTTGCTTTTCTGCCTCTGTTTTATATTTGTTCCAATACATACAAAGGGAATAAACATGTGTATAGCAAAACATGTGTTAATGCAATACCTTTTTTGTGTGAAATACTTGATTTTCAGGAAAAATATCAAGGGTGCCAACAATTTCGGCCATGACTGTATGTGTGTGTACAGGCAGGCCAACCAATACTTTTGGCAATTTAGTGTATAATGCAAGAGCCTCACTCCTTGTTGAGGGTTAGTACAACTAATCCAAGAACAAGATCACAAAGTCATACTTTTAGGTGTATGCAAAGGTTGATGATATTTTACGGAAAGTCTACGCATTTCTGGAATTTCCAGCCCCTTCATCAAGACTAATAAATATACACATAAGGCCTCACGCACACTACAGCTACGTTTTTCTTCATCTGCCCCTAAATGCCCCTCTATGTTATCCTTTGTGTCTATGCACAGATAGGCATTTAAAAGCACAATATTTAGGGGCAGAAATCTACATGTACCTGAATGCATCTGAGTGTGCCTGAACACATCTAAACATGTCTAAACATTAGGAGCATTTAGTATTTAAGCATTCATTCATTTCAATAGCCAGAATAAATTATTATTCTGGCAAATTAAATGAATGAACGCCCAAATGCTTGATGCACCTGAATGCGTCTAAATGCATTTGTAAGATGCAATTTTAGGTGCGTTTTTAACTCTGCTTTTCTCCTTTGAGGAGAAAGGCATTCAGAAGAGCCTAGTGTGCACAAGGCCTTATACAAATGTATTTATTTATTTCAGGTACTTATATAGCGCTGGCAATTTACACAGCACTCTACATATATATTGTACATTCACATCGGTCCCTAACTCTCACATTCATATACATACTAGGGCCCAGGGACAGACTGACCATTTAGAAACTCAGGCACTGCCCGAGGGCCCAGGGTCAGTAGGGGGCCCCATGAGATGCCCCTGGTACCTTTTTCATAGGCTTTTTTGAGTTTGGGCAAGGACACAGGGGCCCCATGATCCCCTATTGCCCAGGGGCCCCATGAGTTGTCAGTCCACCCCTGCTAGGGCCAATTTAGACAGGAGACAATTAACCTACCAACATGTCTTTGGAGTGTGGGAGGAAACCCACGCAGTCACAGGGAGAACATGTAAACTCCAGGCAGGTGGTGCCGGGGTTTGGATTTGAACCAGCAACCCTAGTACTGCCAGGTGGAAGTGCTAACCATTTAGCCGCTGTGCTGCTCCTAGGAGGGAATATAAGTACCACTGGAGCAGCTGAAGGCCTACTGCTGTGAAGGCCAGTTATAGACTGGGGCAGTGGCTGTTTTTTGGACCTTTTTTTGTACTGGAGCATCTGAGCATGGATACCAATCAGGTTCTAGCTTCAGCCTGTTCAGTTAGGTTTTCAAAATGAGAGCTAGAAGCTGATTGGTTGAAATCCACAGCTACAAATTCTATCTGCTCCAGTTTAGTAAATTCCTCTCAATGTAAGTAATATGTAAGTAGCATATAGAAGATCAAAATAAAATTGAATTAAACAAAAATAAAAAGCCATAATACTTGTAGATAAATATGTTGTAAAAGGGGGTAATACTGTTACTTGTAGATAAAGTTGGGTGGTGGATTATATGCTGTAGTTCAGTGGTGACGGCACACCCAATTCCACAGCAACTCTAGCCCTTCACATTCATGGATCATCCGGTTGCTGGCTCTTGTAGTCCATCTCCACTCCAACATACAAATACAAGAAGATGCAGGCCGTAGTCAGCTTGTCTTCATAATTTATTCCAATAGTAATAAAGTGGCTGCATACATGTAATCTCCGCCCACGAAACCACACTGCCCAACGCGTGGGGTGTGAGGTTTCCTGGGGGAAATTATATGTTTGCAACTGCTTTATTGATTTTGAAATAAAATATTAGGATGAGCTGACTATGGAGTGTGACTCCAATCTTCTTGTATTATAGAGTCTAGTTGGTGAATTTAAACTGTCAAATGAAGATAAAGTACAATATAAAGGTGTCAATACCTAGCTTGTATATAGACAACACAGAAAAACACCATATATTTATCTGTTGATCAGTGACCTTGCTCAATTATGTGTATAGTCTGAACTCCAGCTATTCTGTTCTGTAAACAGGGTTATTTTTCAGCTGAGCAGTTAAGGTTAGCTTGGTAAAGTTGTGAAGAGGAGTCTAGAGCTCCAAAGTCTAGAGCAGTCTAAAGCTCCAGAGTAGAGGAGTCTAGAGCTCCAGAGTCTAGAGGAGTCTAGAGCTCAGTTATGTGTATAGTCTGAACTCCAGCTATTCTGTCCTGTAAACAGGGTTATTTTTCAGCTGAGCAGTTAAGGTTAGCTTGGTAAAGTTGTAAAGAGGAGTCTAGAGCTCCAGAGTCGAGGAGTCTAGAGCTCGAGAGTCTTAGAGTCCAGAGGAGTCCAGAGCTCCAGAGTCTAGAGGAGCCTAGAAGTCTAGAGCTCCAGAGTCTAGAAATCTAGAGGTCTAGAGCTCCAGCGTCTGAGAGTCTAGAGAAGTCTAGAGCTCCAGCTGGTGTAAATTTGCTTGGCTAGGTATTAAAATATATATTTAAACTTTTTATCTTGTAGGCTTCAACAAGATATAGAAAATATATTCTCACCGGCCACTTTATTAGCTACACCTTGCTACTGCCAAGAAGATATCCCCCACACCATTACACCACTAGCCTGAACCACTGATACAAGGCAGGTTGGATCCATGCTTTCATGTTGTTTATGCCAAATTCTGACCCTACCATCTGAATGTCGCAGCACCCAGTCTGCTCATTCTCCTCTGACATCAACAAGACATTTTCATCCACATAACTGCAGCTCACTGGATATTTTCTCTTTTTTGGACCATTCTCTGTAAACCCTAGAGATGGTTCTATGTGAAAATCCCAGTAGATGGGCAGGTCTGAGTATTTAAAAAAACTGCTGATCTGACACCAACAAGTAACAACCATACCACATTCAAAGTCACTTAAATCTCCTTTCTTCCCCATACTGATGATCAGTTTGAACTTCAGCAAGTCGATTTCACCACATCTAGATGCCTAAATGCATTGAGTTGCTGCCATGTGATTGACTGATTAGCAATTTGTGTTACCAAGCAATTGAACAGGTGTACCTAATAAAGTGTGTGCATAACACATAACACATTCCCTTTAAAGGTATACTCCCATAAAATCTTAAAATTATGCATTTCACCTGACTTGCAGAACTCAGTCACGCCACTGAATGATTCCAATGGATTTCACCTGGTGTAGCTCAATTGGCAATCCAGTAGGGATTTAAATATTGTCATCGTCCTCTGGAAGCCTAGAGAACATGGACTGTGAAATTATTCCATGAGTGTTTCATAGTTTTCTATGGATATAGTTTACAATAAGTCTACGTACGCCCCCCATCAGCAGATATGATACACCTGCTATGCACTTGGAACTCTTGGAATCTTTACAGAGATGATTAACAAACACCAGATTTTGCAATGTAGATGTTTAGTGCAGCAATATGTTCTGTGCAGTGCACAGATGCACAGCAGCAATACAGTTTGTTAAAAAAACAATATTTGTTCACACAGGATGACGGACTTTCTCTGACGTCACGACGTTGCATCGGAGAGGCTCGGCGATTCCAGCGAAGGCAGAGGCAGGCAAGGAGGGAGAGCAGTGGTAGAGGATTACTTACTGTTAACTGTGATATCTATGCTGCCCTGGACCACCAAGGAACCGCATATTGCTGTTGTAATACCACTACAGGCAGAAATAAATTTCAATATTCTAAAAGGATAAGACACTATGGTTTCCTTTCTTTTCTTCCACATCTGACCCTCAAACTCCACACTGGTGGAAGGAGGATATGAGAAGGAGGTGACCCCTGGAGGGGAATTAGGAGATAAGGCTGGTCTTATTATCGGTGTATGAGCAGCTGAATAAGAAGAAGGAGGAGAGAACAGGAGCACCTACATCTATACCTTGGAATATATAACACATGAATACTAACCCACTGATCCTGGAAGGATCAAAAAGTCTATTTGCCTGAATTTATTCAGGCAAATATAAAGGTGAGCACATAGGGAGACCACAAGACACCTGGAATTAAGGAATCACCTGCACTTTTTGCACTTTCTAAAGACTGTATTTGTTTATGAACTTATGCACGTGCACATTTAAATATGCTTTTTTTGCACAATTAGGGTTTGATTGATCACATATAATTTAGAGTGGCAGTAATTACACTCATATGTTTATTACCATTTATTTATTGAATGTACTAATAATATATTGGTAATCATCCAGATATATCAGTCTATGGACTATCACTTATCACAATGATTTATATTTGATTTATTTAGTTATTTACCAATCAGAATGAGAACAGATTGGATATAGATTTATAGATACACAAACAGGAGCGCGGCACTATAAAGATACCCATACTACCCTAGAGGAACTTCTGAAATGATTTTCAGGTCTCAGGGTAGAGCTGTTAAACCAATTTACTGGTGATCAGTGGGAAGAATGCCCCTTACATTGGGGGTCAGTGGGAAGAATGCCCCTTACATTGGGGGTCAGTGGGAAGAATGCCCCTTACATTGGGGGTCAGTGGGAAGAATGCTCCTTACATTGGTGATCAGTGGGAAGAATGCTCCTTACATTGGGGGTCAGTGGGAAGAATGTCCCTTACATTGGTGGTCAGTGGGAAGAATGCCCCTTACATTGGAGATCAGTGGGAAGAATGTCCCTTACATTGAAGGTCAGTGGAAAGAATGTCCCTTACATTGGAGGTCAGTGGGAAGAATGTCCTTTACATTGGTGGTCAGTGGGAAGAATGCTCCTTACATTGGTGATCAGTGGGAAGAATGTCCCTTACATTGGTGGTCAGTGGGAAGAATGTCCTTTACATTGGTGGTCAGTGGGAAGAATGCTCCTTACATTGACCACCAATGTAAGGGACATTCTTCCCACTGATCACCAATGTAAGGAGCATTCTTCCCACTGACCACCAATGTAAAGGACATTCTTCCCACTGACCACCAATGTAAGGGACATTCTTCCCACTGATCACCAATGTAAGGAGCATTCTTCCCACTGACCACCAATGTAAAGGACATTCTTCCCACTGACCTCCAATGTAAGGGGCATTCTTCCCACTGACCACCAATGTAAGGGACATTCTTCCCACTGATCACCAGTGGGAAGAATGCCCCTTACATTGGAGGTCAGTGGAAGAATGCCCCTTACATTGGAGGTCAGTGGGAAGAATGTCCCTTACATTGGTGGTCAGTGGGAAGAATGTTCCTTACATTGGTGGTCAGTGGGAAGAATGTCCCTTACATTGGTGGTCAGTGGGAAGAATGTCCATTATATTTATGGTCACTGGGAAGAATGTTCCTTATATTTATTTTTACTGGGAAGAAAGTTCCTTATATTGATGGTCCGTGGGGAGGCAGTCCCTTATATTGATGGTCGGTTGGAAGACAGTCTCTTATATTGATGGTCGGTGGGAAGACAGTCCCTTATATTGATGGTCGTTGGGAAGACAGTCCCTTTATATTGATGATCGGTGGGAAAAATGTCCCTTATATAGATGGTCGGTGGGAAGAATGTCCCTTATATTGATGGTCGATGGGAAGAATGTCCCATATATTGATGGTCGGTGGGAAGAATGTTCCTTACATTGATGATCAGTGGGAAGAATGTTCCTTACATAGATGGTCAGTGAGAAGAAAGTCCCTTATATTGATGGTCAGTGAGAAGAAAGTCCCTTAGATTGATAATCACTGTGAAGAGTGTCCCTTTTATTGATGGTCACTGGGAAGAGTGTCTCTTTTATTGATGGTCACTGGTAAGAGTGTTCCTTACATTCGAGGTCAGTGAGAAGAATGTCCCTTACGTTGATGGTTAGTGGGAAGAATGTTCCTTACATTGATGGTTAGTTGGAAGAATGCCATAGCGTTGGCACTAGCAAGTGGTAGTGGACACGGAACTATGTAGGCATCTTGAATAAAAGGTCAATCAGCTGCACCTTAAGGTATCCCTAGCAAATCTCTGGAGGAACTCTGGTTGAGAATGGCTGGACTAAGCTTTTGTAGCTCCTTGCTCCCGTACAGCAGGTCTTTAACATCTGAACGCATATAGCTGGAGCATAGCAAGCTGGCTCACACTTAAAGTGAACCATTCAGTAACCTCTGAATGAATAAATTCCCAACTTGTCACAAACATTGTATAGATTTTGGGTTTTTTTTTAAAACCCTACTTCTTAACTCTAAAAACCCATCCTTGAGCTCCAGTCCAGTGACTTTCTCTAGGCTGAGATAATGTCATAAGTCTGCTGAAGTCAGGAGGACGCATTACCTCTGCCTCCCCTTCCCAAGTGATCACATTGTCACATTATAACTTTGCTGCAATTCACAAAGGTGAGAGGCTGCCAGAATTACATGTTTATATCATCACTGAGCTGGCAAGTCAGTCTGGGAAGTAGATGGTAATACTGGATGATGCCTGAACAAAGATGGGGTGGCCCTTCTAGAAAGTAAAGCTGGTGAAGGCATTGTAAGGGGGAGTACTGTGATATTTTTGTGAGCAGCAAACACCTCGAAGTAGCACATTGACACATTACTTAGCATCCATGAATTTCACATGAAAAAATATATCTGTTCCTGCTAGGTCAACTTTAAGGGAAACCCATAATACAGAAATTGGAAATACCGATTTTGCCATTGCTGATGCAGCCAGTTTCCAGGCTGTTTCTGGCTTCAGCACATTCTGAGTCACTGAGTAGGAACGATCATACTCCCAATCTGCATATTGTGAGGTCCAAAACTAAAGAAAGAAGCAGATGCTATAAACATGCACTTCCAGTGGCCCATGTCTTAAAGCTGAACTCCAGAATAACTATTGCACTAAGCCCTAATTGTAAATCATCATCTTTGGCAAATAACAAATCTAGACTGGACGAGGGTGCGTTTCCCTACCCACAATCTGGCCAATTGATGAATCTAAAATATATAACCTTTATTCAAATATATAAAAAATGTACTCAGCTGTAATGAATGCCTATTGGAGTGGAATGTACTGCGCACAACAGTATGACTGGATACCATTGCAATCATTAACCTTACATCCAAATGGTTAATAACACCAGACCAAATCAAATACCGTGCTGTTTTAGATGAAGTGACACCATACAAAGAGGCACTGTAGTTTGATCATAAACCTATCAGCTTTTTTTTGTCCACAAGATGGTGTCTGTTGAGGAACTGAGCATGTGCGGGGGCCATTTTAATGGCCATCTCTATTTATAGAGGTGAAACAAATGATAGGTGCCATTTTGCCACCATGTGCAGCTGAGCACAACTTCCAGCCACTATGTGACCTACCGTATTTTTTGCTCCATAAGACGCACCTGACCATAAGACGCACCCAGGTTTTAGAGGCAGAAAACAGGAAAAAAAATTCTGAACCAATGGACTGCAGACATAGTACAGGAGATGACCAGAGACTGCGGACACAGTACAGGAGATGACCAGAGACTGCGGACATAGTACAGGAGATGATCAGAGACTGCGGACATAGTAGAGGAGATGAACAGAAACTGCGGACATAGTACAGGAGATGACCAGAGACTGCGGACACAGTACAGGAGATGACCAGAGACTGCGGACACAGTACAGGAGATGACCAGAGACTGCGGACATAGTACAGGAGATGACCAGAGACTGCAGACACAGTACAGGAGATGACCAGAGACTGCGGACACAGTACAGGAGATGACCAGAGACTGCGGACACAGTACAAGAGATGACCAGAGACTGCAGACAGCACAGGGATGACCAGAGACTGCGGACATAGTAGAGGAGATGACCAGAGACTGCGGACACAGTACAGGAGATGACCAGAGACTGCGGACACAGTACATGGGATGACCAGAGACTGCGGACATAGTACAGGAGATGACCAGAGACTGCGGACATAGTAGAGGAGATGACCAGAGACTGCGGACAGTACAGGAGATGACCAGAGACTGCGGACATAGTAGAGGAGATGACCAGAGACTGCGGACAGTACAGGAGATGACCAGAGACTGCGGACACAGTACAGGAGATGACCAGAGACTGTGGACAGTACAGGAGATGACCAGAGACTGCGGACACAGTACAGGAGATGACCAGAGACTGCGGACACAGTACAGGAGATGACCAGAGAATGCGGACACAGTACAGGAGATGACCAGAGACTGCGGACACAGTACAGGAGATGACCAGAGACTGCGGACACAGTACAGGAGATGACCAGAGACTGCGGACAGTACAGGAGATGACCAGAGACTGCGGACACGGTACAGGAGATGACCAGAGACTGCGGACACAGTACAGGGGATGACCAGAGACTGCGGACACGGTACAGGAGATGACCAGAGACTGCGGACATGGTACAGGAGATGACCAGAGACTGCGGACAGTACAGGACATGACTGCTGACCTTTGGGGAGGGAGGGGGAGCGGGTACCTGAATTTGACTTTGAGTTGTTCTTTGACCTTACCTGTTTCTCTATCCAGCCGCGTGCTGTCTACCCGGCTTCTGTAGTGTGGGCGCTCGGCGGACAGCTGGATGCCCAGTGCGCATGAGCGAGAAGCGCTGCGCTTTGTGATTGGTCCGGCGGCTTCTGGGATCTGTCATGTGTCCCAGGTACCGCCTTACCATTCACAAAGAGCACTGCTTCTTGCGCATGCGCACTTGGGACCCGGCTGTCACGCACACTACAGAAGCCGGGAAGACAACGCGCCGCTGGATAGAGGAACAGGTAAGGTCCCACTGCAGAGCTGAGCGGCCGGCCCGGTATTCTGATACGGCGGCGGTGGAAATACTGGACCGGCTGCTCCATATTCGCTCCATAAGACGCACTGACATTTTCCCCCCTTTTTTTGGGGGAAAAAAGTGCGTCTTATGGAGCGAAAAATACGGTATTTTAATTCTTTATACTTCTGACGAAGCTCTGTTTTTTGGAGCAAAACATGTAGAGTTTCTTTTTTCTTTGGGTCTTTCTTTGGGAGCACTTTTTGAATGCACATGGATTGCCAATTGAGCTGCACCAACTAAACTTGGGGTGCGAGAGACCAGCTGAGTCCAGCGACGGAGCTCTGCTGTTGGAGTACAATAAACCCGTCTGATCTAAATAATAGAGATGAACCGAGGAAGTAGCAGGCATCTCATTGGACTTAACTCGTAGAATGCCTTCACTTTTTCAAAGATGTTGTTTCCTGGAATTCAGCTTTAAAGTGGAACTAAACTAGATAGGAAAGTGTATTATATTTACATATGTTAAACTTTCTTTTTTTTTTTTTTACATTTCTTTAGTTGCTTCCTGGTTTCTGGCTTAGGCCATAATGATGTCAAACATCCCAGGAGTCTTCTTGGGCATTTTTTTCTTTCATCCGAAGGAGGGGCTTTCTCAGCTAAGCACACCCTCCTGCTTGCCTGCCTGAGTTAAGGGCAAAGGGATTCCAGGAAGTAAATGCTACTTGAATCATCTGCCCTTATTCGAGACGGCTACAGCTAGAAATTAGTGATGGTCCAAACACCCCCCTGTGCGGTTTGTAGTCAAACATTCAAACTTAATGTAAGTTCGGCTGTGAACTTCAAACAGGGACAATTCACTCTGGGTATGCGGTAAGATACTGCACAGCTACTAACATACCACATTAATTATATATTTTTAAGTCATGCGGTATTTTAGTAGTGAAACGTTCTTTACTGTTTCAGCTGTCAGTGGGGTTCCCCGCAGACAGCTGAATGTAAAAAAAAAAAATTGCCAGCATTGCCCGGCAATTCAAATTTAAAAAAAAAAACGGCGTGGGGGGGAAAACGGCGTGGGGGGGGGAAAAAACGGCGTGGGGGGGGGGGGCGGGGCGGCGTGGGGGGGGGGTCCCTCCCCAAAATCCATACCATACCCCTATCTGAGCATTCAGCCTTGCAGGTCAGTAAAGGGGGAAGATGAGCAAGCACCCCCCTCATGAACCATACCAGGCCACATGCCCTCAATATGAGGGGTGCAGAGTGGGGCTGCCCCCAAAGCACCTTGTTCCCATGTTGATGGGGACAAGGACCTCTTCCCCGCAACCGTGGCCGGTGGTCGCGGGGGTCTGTTGGCGGGGGGGCTTATTGGAATCTGGAAACCCCCTTTAACAAGATCATGGCCCCCCCCTATGTGAATGAGTATGGGGAACATGGTACCGCTGCTCATTCACAAAAAGTGTAGTGTAAAAAATGACAGGAGACAGTCTTTGGCAAGTACTTTATTAAAAACAAAAATGAAAAAAAGCCCCTCGAAGTAGATCCACCGTCAATCACGATGCCACCACCGCCGACCCGAAAAAAGAAACGCTCTGCTCTTGATGCTGGCTCCCGCCGTCTGACCACTGCGCCAGCCTGACAGTTCTTAAATACTGTGATGATGTCACAAGGGGGTGGGTTCACCCCACCTTCTTGTGACATCATCATGCACTGTGATTGGCCAAAGCATTGCACTTGACCTGTGGTCAGGTGCATTGCTTTGGCCAATCACAATAATGCCCTAATGCCCTAACCGTTTGTGTGTTTGCTGAACACACAAACAGCCGATGTCTGAGTCGAACATCAAGCCCAACCCTACTAGAAATGCTAGCAGGTGTTTTTTTCTTTAATGATTTCTCAACAAAATAAAGTATGGCGATGGATGGGTGAGTTTTTGTTTTGAACATTAAAAATAAATTAAATGCCGTTGTTGGTTTATGGTGCACAGATGTAGTTTAGTTCTGCTTTAAGTACAAGTTGGTTTTAGTCCAAGAGTTTTAAGAATGATCTCAGGTTACATTTCAAATCAAAAACATAAAAAGGAGAGAAATTCTATACTCTCACATAACCCTCCTGTGGCATTCAATATCACAACTCCGTGCTCTTCTAAGTACCTCACCAGGCATTGATGCCATGTCCTTCTCTCACATACTCTAGGACAGGGGACTCCAAACTTTCTGAACAAAGGGCCAGTTTACTGTCCTTCAAACTTTGAGGGGGCCAGTGTAAGTATAAAATGTCCTGGCGTCAATGGGAATAAACAACGCCTCATCATTGTGATTAGTGGGAGGAATAGTCCCCCATTATTAGTGTCAGTGGGAAGAATAGTTCCATACTATTGGTGTGATCGAGAGGAATAGTTCAATAACATTGGTGTCAGTGGGAGGAATAGTGCCCCATCATTGGTATCAGTGGGAGGAATAGTGCCTCATCATTGGTGTCATTGGGAGGAATAGTGCCCCATCATTGGTGTCAGTGGGAGGAATAGTGCCCCATCATTGGTGTCAGTGGGAGGAATAGTGCCCCATCATTGGTATCAGTGGGAGGAATAGTGCTCCATCATTGGTGTCATTGGGAGGAATAGTGCCCCATCATTGGTGTCAGTGGGAGGAATAGTGCCCCATCATTGGTGTCAGTGGGAGGATAGTGCCCCATCATTGGTGTCAGTGGGAGGAATAGTGCCCCATCATTGGTGTCAGTGGGAGGAATAGTGCCCCATCATTGGTGTCAGTGGGAGGAATAGTGCCTCATCATTGGTGTCATTGGGAGGAATAGTGCCCCATCATTGGTGTCAGTGGGAGGAATAGTGCCCCATCATTGGTATCAGTGGGAGGAATAGTGCCTCATCATTGGTGTCATTGGGAGGAATAGTGCCCCATCATTGGTGTCAGTGGGAGGAATAGTGCCCCATCATTGGTGTCAGTGGGAGGAATAGTGCCCCATCATTGGTATCAGTGGGAGGAATAGTACTCCATCATTGGTGTCAGTGGGAGGAATAGTGCCCCATCATTGGTGTCAGTGGGAGGAATAGTGCCCCATCATTGGTGTCAGTGGGAGGAATAGTGCCCCATCATTGGTATCAGTGGGAGGAATAGTGCCCCATCATTGGTGTCAGTGGGAGGAATAGTGCCCCATCGTTGGTGTCAGTGGGAGGAATAGTGCCCCATCGTTGGTGTCAGTGGGAGGAATAGTGCCCCATCATTTGTGTCAGTAAGAGGAATAGTGCCCCATCATTGGTGTCAGTGGGAGGAATAGTGCCCCATCATTTGTGTCAGTAAGAGGAATAGTGCCCCATCATTGGTGTCAGTGAGATGAATAGTGCCCCATCATTGGTGTCAGGGGGAGGAATAGTACCCCATCATTGGTGTCCCCATGAAGGGCCTGATAAGGGCAAGCAAAGGGCCACATCCGGCCCCCGGGCCACAGTTTGGAGACCACTGGGAACAAGACTATTAGAATCCGACTGTTTGCCACTAGGAGCACAAACACAAGTATTAATAAGGTGCCTACTCTTACCATCATTGCTCCCCTGCCATCAAATTTCCCAAAACACGTACACGGGGATGGGACTAGGGGTCGGCAGAAGGGGCGGCTGCCCTGGGCACAACTGCTTTTTGCAATGATGGGGGCACTGCTTGACAAACGAAAGGCTTGCACATGATGATGAGTGGGGGGAGCGCAGCTTGGCATTTTTGCCCTGGGTGCTGGATGGTCTTGTCCTGGCACTGCACGTATGCATAAAGATACATTCAGAACTCCTAATCTGCATACTTTTTTTGTCCCAGTAGTATGGAAAGGGTTAAAGTAATTCTTTCATAGTTACATAGTTACATAGTTAGTCTGGCTGAAAAAAGACAAAAGTCCATCCAGTTCAACCATTAAAATAATTTTAAAAAAAAGTTATAGTCCTATACCCACAGTTGACAGTTGATTCAGAAGAAGGCAAAAAAAACCCCAGAAAAGCATGATCCAATTTGCTCCTGCAGGGAAAAAAAATTCCTTCCTGATCCCCCGAGAGGCCATCGGATATTCCCTGGATCAACTTTACCTATAAATGTTATATCCAGTTATATTCTGTGTATCTAAGAAAGAATCCAGGACTTTTTAAAGCAATCCACTGAGCTGGCCAGAACCAACTCTTGAGGGAGTCTATTCCACATTTTCACAGCTCTCACTGTGAAGAAACCTTTCCGTGTTTGGAGATTACATTTCTTTTCCTCCAAATATAAAGAGCGCCCCCTTGTCCTCTCTGATGACCTCAGGGGGAATAACTCTACACTGAGTTCACTATATGAACCACTGATGTATTTATACATGGAGATCATATCCCCCCTTATGTATTATACATGGAGATCATATCCCCCTTATGTATTATACATGGAGATCATATCCCCCTTATGTATTATACATGGAGATCATATCCCCCTTATGTATTATACATGGAGATCAAATCCCCCCTTATGTATTATACATGGAGATCAAATCCCCCTTATGTATTATACATGGAGATCATATCCCCCTTATGTATTATACATGGAGATCATATCCCCCCTTATGTATTATACATGGAGATCATATCCCCCCTTATGTATTATACATGGAGATCATATCCCCCCTTATGTATTATACATGGTGATCATATCCCCCCTTATGTATTATACATGGAGATCATATCCCCCTTATGTATTATACATGGAGATCATATCCCCCCTTATGTATTATACATGGAGATCATATCCCCCCTTATGTATTATACATGGAGATCATATCCCCCCTTATGTATTATACATGGTGATCATATCCCCCCTTATGTATTATACATGGAGATCATATCCCCCCTTATGTATTATACATGGAGATCATATCCCCCCTTATGTATTATACATGGTGATCATATCCCCCCTTATGTATTATACATGGAGATCATATCCCCCCTTATGTATTATACATGGTGATCATATCCCCCCTTATGTATTATACATGGAGATCATATCCCCCTTATGTATTATACATGGAGATCATATCCCCCCTTATGTATTATACATGGAGATCATATCCCCTCTTATGTATTATACATGGAGATCATATCCCCCCTTATGTATTATACATGGAGATCAAATCCCCCCTTATGTATTATACATGGAGATCAAATCCCCCCTTATGTATTCTACATGGAGATCATATCCCCCCCTTATGTATTATACATGGAGATCATATCCCCCCTTATGTATTATACATGGAGATCAAATCCCCCCTTATGTATTATACATGGAGATCAAATCCCCCCTTATGTATTCTACATGGAGATCATATCCCCCCCTTATGTATTATACATGGTGATCATATCCCCCCTTATGTATTATACATGGAGATCATATCCCCCTTATGTATTATACATGGATATCATATCCCCCCTTATGTATTATACATGGAGATCATATCCCCCCTTATGTATTATACATGGAGATCATATCCCCCTTATGTATTATACATGGAGATCATATCCCCCCTTATGTATTATACATGGAGATCATATCCCCCCTTATGTATTATACATGGTGATCATATCCCCCCTTATGTATTATACATGGAGATCATATCCCCCTTATGTATTATACATGGAGATCATATCCCCCCCCCCTTATGTATTATACACGGAGATCATATCCCCCCTTATGTATTATACATGGAGATCATATCCCCCTTATGTATTATACATGGTGATCATATCCCCCCCTTATGTATTATACACGGAGATCATATCCCCCCCCCCTTATGTATTATACACGGAGATCATATCCCCCCCTTATGTATTATACACGGAGATCATATCCCCCCCCCCTTATGTATTATACACGGTGATCATATCCCCCCCCCTTATGTATTATACATGGAGATCATATCCCCCCTTATGTATAAATGGAGATCATATCCCCCTTATGTATTATACATGGTGATCATATCCCCCCTTATGTATTATACATGGAGATCATACCCCCCCTTATGTATTATACATGGAGATCATATCCCCCCTTATGTATTATACATGGAGATCATATCCCCCCTTATGTATTATACATGGAGATCATATCTCCCCTTATGTATTATACATGGAGATCATATCCCCCCCTTATGTATTATACATGGAGATCATACCCCCCCTTATGTATTTATACATGGAGATCATATCCCCCCTTATGTATTATACATGGAGATCATATCCCCCTTATGTATTATACATGGTGATCATATCCCCCCTTATGTATTATACATGGAGATCATATCCCCCCTTATGTATTATACATGGAGATCATATCCCCCCTTATGTATTATACATGGAGACCATATCCCTCCTTATGTATTATACATGGAGATCATATCCCCCCTTATGTATTATACATGGAGACCATATCCCTCCTTATGTATTATACATGGAGATCATATCCCCCCTTATGTATTATACATGGAGATCATATCCCCCCTTATGTATTATACATGGAGATCATATCCTCCCCTTATGTATTATACATGGAGATCATATCCCCCCTTATGTATTATACATGGAGATCATATCCCCCTTATGTATTATACATGGAGATCATATCCCCCCTTATGTATTATACATGGAGATCATATCCCCCTTATGTATTATACATGGTGATCATATCCCCCCTTATGTATTATACATGGAGATCATATCCCCCTTATGTATTATACATGGAGACCATATCCCTCCTTATGTATTATACATGGAGATCATATCCCCCCTTATGTATTATACATGGAGATCATATCCCCCCTTATGTATTATACATGGAGATCATATCCCCTCCTTATGTATTATACATGGAGATCATATCCCCCCTTATGTATTATACATGGAGATCATATCCCCCTTATGTATTATACATGGAGATCATATCCCCCCTTATTTATTATACATGGAGATCATATCCCCCTTATGTATTATACATGGTGATCATATCCCCCCTTATGTATTATACATGGTGATCATATCCCCCCTTAATCTCCTCTTCTCAAGAGAGAATAAATTCAGTTCCTCTAATCTTTCCTCATAGCTGATCTCCTCCATGCCTCTTATCAGTTTGGTTGCCCTTCTCTGTACTTTCTCCAGTTCCCCAATGTTCTTTTTGTGAATTGGTGCCCAAAACTGAACTGCATATTCCAGATGAGGTATTACTAATGATTTGTACCGGGGGAATGATATCTCTCTCTCTTCCAGCATGGCATTCTTTTAAAATCTATCTAAATAGTAAATTCCAGGATATCTGGATGTAACGGAGGATTTATCATTCCCTCTGTAAGGTATTTTTCCGCACTCTGTCTGGTTTTGATCAGTCCACTATGGAAACATCGATTGTATACACATGATGAAATCCAGTGCTCAGCCTGCTACATGTTAGGATGGGTCATCTAAAAGGTCGTTTTTCTGGAAAGTGTCAGATTTTTTCCATTCTTTCACCTAAAGAGGCCTCTCAAAATAAAAAAAAGGAATATAATATACCGGTAATATAAATAATATGATGTAAAATATAATATAAAACGGAATATTATACAATAAATAATAAAATAAAAGGTGCGGTAAACTTGGGGTATTTCTACATTAACCACTTCCCATCCGGCCCATGTACATAAACAGACGGACGGGAGCAGTGCCGGAGCGGGTTGCCGTTTATAAACGGCGCTGGCATTTACAGCCTGTGCGCGCTCCCTGGGAGCGTGCAGCATCGGTATCCGGTGCCCACTGTGTCTTCCGGACACAGCGGAACACCGATCGCTGGACGGGACCTCTGCGTGAGGTCCTGATCATGTGATCACTGATTGGCCAATCAGTCATCACATGAGTAGTAGTAAGCAAGATGTCACTTCTGACATCATTGCTTACTACGTGTGAAATCTGTAAATGATCACAGAGGTCACATGGTACAAGTCTATTCACAACAGCCTTGTACCATGTGACAAGCTGTGACCAATCACAGCTCTCACAGTATTTCTCAATGGCTGCAAGAATGCAGCCAGAGAGAAGGAGAAATGATTGCTTTTACAGCCTTTATGGATGCAAAAACAATCAGTGTAAAAAAACAAACAAAAAAAAAAACAAATCTTCATCACCCCCCCACTATGGTAACACTGTACTGCTAGGGCGGGTGTCGGCAACCCGCGGCTCCAGAGCCGCATGCGGCTCTTTTTCACCTTTGCTGCGGCTCCGGAGCACACTGCCCACCAGGTGACAGGCAATAGGGTTGCCGTAGCTCAGTGGTCGGCAAGCCGCGGCTCTTTTAACCTCCCTGGCGGTTTTCCCGAGTGTAGCTCGTGGTAGAATTTCTATACCACGAGCTACACTCAGGCTTACCATGCGGCGCTGCTCTGGGGGTCCCTGCAGCACTTACCTTGTCCTTCGTTCCCGCGATGTGTCCCCTGCAGCGTCCCCGGCCATCTCCTCCGGCCGATGCCGGCATCCGGCTTCTGTGTTCCGGTCCCCGTGACGTCGGGACGTACGGGCGCCGCCGGCGGCGGGAAATTTAAAAAATTTAAAAAATGTCTTTTTTTTTTCTTTCAATTTTCAATAGTAAAACATTGCTGTTTCATCCCATTTCACATACATATTGTCCCTAGTGCTTTGTCCGGCGCCCTGCCTGCATTTTGTCTGTTCTTTCTGCCTGGAAACTTAGAAAAGTCCATGGCGTCCAAAAAGCGTCCCTTTAGGTCAAAAGCGGTTAGACCGGCTAGAGAACAGCGATAGTAAATCAGAACCACTTGCAGAATTGAGTGATAATGATTTGTGGGGAAATTTTCCTAAAAATTACAGCCTACAATAAAAAACTATTTCCATGCGAAAAAATGGTACCGCTTTCAGCACAAAAAATCGGAAGGAATCATACCGCCAGGGAGGTTAATGCAGCTCTTCTGTGTGCCGGGCGCCCGCTCCCCTCCCTCCTCTCGGGCGGCCGCCCCAAAAGTCAGGACTCTGCAGCTAGCCTAGCAATGGGCAAACTACGGCCCGGCGGACCTTATAATCCGGCCCGCGGAGCGTGGCAAACATTGGCTGTCAGGATGTAGGCGGGGCAGCGTGACGAACTCCTCTCCTCTCACAGTCCGCCCTGAAGACCACAACTGCGCGGGAACACGGCGAGAGGAACGCGCGGAGTACAGGTAAGTGAATTGACACAATATGGGAATGAATTACTATGGGGGATGAATAACTATAGGGGGGATGAATTACTATATGGGGGATGAATTACTATATGGGGGATGAATTAGTATAGGGGGGATGAATTACTATGGGGGATGAATTACTATATGGGGGATGAATTACTATAGGGGGGATGAATTACTATGGGGGATGAATTACTATATGGGGGATGTATTTTCAGTTTTAAAAATGTGGCTCTCAAAATAAATTTTAATCGTGGTTTTGGCGAGATTTGGCTCAGTTGAAAAAAAAGGTTGCCCACCACTGACCTAAGGCTATGATTGTGATTATGATGATACACTGTGGCCCTGATTAACCCTTTGCTTACTGGGCCCTTAAACCCCCTTCATGACCAGAGCGCTTTTTGCAATATATGCAGTGTCGGATTTGTTTTAAATGTTGCAATGGTTTTGCGGCTCCCAGTCTTTTTTTCCCTCTCGGAAACGGGTCCAAGTGGCTCTTTATGTCTTAAAGGTTGCAGACCCCTGTGCTAGGGTGACAGTATGTTAAAAAACCCAAACAGAAATAATAATATATAAAAATGTAAAACTTTTTTTTGAAAAATTATATTTTTTGGTTATAAACTAATTTGGGTTGTTTTTTTTTTTACTAAAAAAATAACTGAATACATTTTGGCCAAGATTTATGAAGAAAGATCATTTATTTGCAAAATTGTATAAGAAAAATACTTTTTTTTCAAAATTTTTGGACTTTTTCATTTATATAGCAAAAAATATAAAAATCCCAGTAGTGAATAAATACCCCCAAAATAAATTTTACCTGTCTCAAAAAAAATGCTTAAAAATTCATATGGGTACAGTGTTCCATGACCGCGTAATTGTCATTCAAAGTGTGATAGCACTTAAAGCTGAAAATTGGCCTTGACAGGAAGGGGGTGAAAATGTCGTGGACTTGAAGTGGTTAAAGTGTATGTAAAGACAAGCTCTATAACAGGAATGCCTGAACAAGGGCCTTCATGGTAGGTATTGTTTTAAAAAAAGATGCAGAGTTAGAAGTATAAGGCTCCAATGCAAATTTCAATGCAAAATCGCATTCTATTGACTTCAATGCAAAATCAATGCAAAATCACATTCCCATTGACTTCAATACAAAAACTCCTCCTATTGACTTAAATGCAAAAACTGCTGTCAATAGCAATCCTATGTGAACGCTTATCTCCGCATGCCACTTTACCATATCACTTGTGACTCTGGAACGCACCGCTACAAACTCGCACAGGACCCTTTTCGTAATGGCACTCAAAACACAATGCACGTGGACTGCATCTGTGTCAACCACTTCAATAGGAACACATAATATCTAGCTTGTCATGCGAATCTGTGAGTTTGAAAACGCATCTGGAATTGCATATGTGTGAACCAGGGTGCCTCCATTCACACCTGAGCATTTTGGGATCACAGCAGACTCGCTGTGATTACAAAACAGAGGTTCAAGTGCCATTATTTTCAATGGGCACATAAAACATTATTATTATTATACAGTGTTTATATAGCGCCAAAAAGTTTGCTCAGCGCTGTACATTATAGTGGGGGACAGAACATGAGACAATACAGTAACAATACAATACACGAGGGGTTCGAGGGTCCTGCTCCTTGGAGCTTACAATCTAGGAGGGAGGGGGTAGTGGTACAGGAGGAAGTGGCTGTGGGGGATGGAGTGGTAGGAGGAGTGGAGGAGATCGGCTGTTAGGTGAGGTTGGGGTAGGCTTCCCTGAAGAGATGGGTTTTCAGGGTGTGCCTAAAGGTGAGGAGGGTAGGTGACAGTCTGATGGATTGGAGTAGTGAGTTCCAGAGGATGGGGGAAGTCCTGGAGAAGTCCTGCAGTTGAGCGTCGGAGGAGGAGACCAGGGAACTAGAAAGTAGGAGGTCTTGTGAGGAGCGTAGATTACGGGTTGGGTGGTATTTGGGTATCAGGTCGGTGAGGTAGTTTGGGGCGGCGTTATGAATGGCTTTGTATGTCAATGTTAGTAGTTTAAATTTAATGCGTTGGGCAATCGGGAGCCAGTGGAGGGAATGACAGAGGGGGTGGAGCCAGCGGAGGGAATGACAGAGGGGGTGGAGCCAGCAGAGGGAATGACAGAGGGGGGTGGCGGATGCGGAGCGGTTGATAAGGTGGATGAGTCTGGCCGCTGAGTTCAGGATAGACTGAAAAAGATTTGCTGTGATTGTCACGCAGCAAATCGCATCGCGTGAAGCTTGTCACCCAAACGTGGCCCCAGGCACTGACAACCCATGCTACACAGAAAAAAAAACTGTCTCCTGACTCTTTTAGCTGGCTCCTAGATTGAAGGAAAAATTGTCAAGCTTTAATAGTGGCATTTAATATTCAGAGCTAAATTTCTCTGATTCTGTGATAAGGGTGTGGTACCTTAGGCACCCACTACAGCCTCACTTGTGTATGTAGATAACGTAGAGGATGCTAAATTGACTGAATGCCCAGAATCCAGAAAAAAAAAATCTAAGAAGATGGAAAACCACATATTCAGGCTCCATGCACGCTAGCTTGTTTTTAAGCTCCTAGCAGCTAGCTATAAGCGTTTTTTTTTCTGCCCCTGGGAGCAAATGGTGTTATCCTATGCAGGGGCGGACTGACAACTCATGGGGCCCCCCGGGCAATAGGGGATCATGGGGCCCCTGTGTCCTTGCCCAAACTCAAAAAAGCCTATGAAAAAGGAACCAGGGGCATCTCATGGGGCCCCCTACTGACCCCGGGCCCTCGGGAAGTGCCCGAGTTTCCAAATGGTCAGTCCGCCCCTGATCCTATGTGTCCATGCAGATTATTGTAGACTAGAAGCGTTTTTCAAGCTTCGGCTTCTAGGTGCAGCAAAAAAAAACAACTTTTGTATGGTTTTGGAAGTAATTAGCCAGCAGGAAAAAAAAAAGTCTGAACGCTCCTAAACGCTACTAAAGTGCTGCTTTTTTTCTAACTTTTTTTCTATGTGTACTGTAAAAACACTAATAACATGCTAACATTTCTAAACGCTCCTAAACTCTACTAAAAAGCCACTAAAAAAGGATATTTCTATCCAGCATTTTTTGAGCTTAAAAAAAAGCTAGTGTGTTCATGGAGCCTCAGAATGTATGCATGAACAAGGACTTTTCTTTTTTGTATAATATTGATTCTTTATTTTTCTTAAAAAAAAAATCATACAACCTTTTTGAAAGGCATGTACCCCATTTCGATTCTAAGAAGTGTTTATAGCAGCGGTCTCCAAACTGCGGCCTGGGGGCAGGATGCGGCTCTTTGTTTGCTTTTATCAGGCCCTTGGGGCATTATTCCCCCAATCAGCAACAGAGGGGCATAGTTCCTACCACTGACACCAATAAAGGGGCACTATTCCTTCCACTGACACTAATGATAGGGCACTATTCCTCCTACTGATTCTAACGATAGGGTGCTATTTCTCCCACTGATACCAATGATGGGGCACTATTCCTCCCACTGATACCAATGATGGGGCACTATTCCTCCCACTGATACCAATGATGGGGCACTATTCCTCCCATTGATACCAATGATGGGGCATTATTCCTCCCACTGATACCAATGATGGGGCACTATTCCTCTCACTGACACCAATGATGGGGCACTATTCCTCCCACTGATACCAATGATGGGGCACTATTCCTCCCACTGATACCAATGATGGGGCACTATTCCTCCCACTGATACCAATGATGGGGCACAATTCCTCCCACTGATACCAATGATGGGGCACTATTCCTCCCACTGATACTAATGATGGGGCACTATTTCTCCCACTGATATCAATGATGGGGCACTATTCCTCCCACTGACACCAATGATGGGGCACTATTCCTCCCACTGATACCAATGATGGGGCTCTATTTCTCCTACTGATACCAATGATGGGGCACTATTTCTCCCACTGACACCAATGATAGGGCACTATTTCTCCCACTGACACCAATGATGAGGTACTATTTCTCCCACTGACACCAATGATAGGGCACTATTCCTTCCACTGACAACAAATAATGGGGCATTATTCCTCCCACTGAAACCAATGATAGGGCCTTATTCCTCCTACTGATACCTGTGATGGGGCACTATATCTCCCGTTAATACCAATGATGAGGCATTGATTACTCCCACTGATACCAAGACATTTTCTTCTCCCACTGGCCACAGCCTGGCCCCCCTAAAGTCTGAAGGACAGTAAACTGGCCCTTCATTTATAAAGTTTGGAGACCCCTGGTTTATAGGGTTGATACCCAACCTCATTTCAAGCGTTTGTGTCCCATTGATGGAACCTCACATTAAATAAAACTCCTCTGGGGGGCAGACGATGAATAACTTGTGGTATTCCACAAAGGAAAAACAAACACTGCACAGTGGCAATCTGGCAGTGCTTATCCAGGTGAGCTGCAGTGCCAGGAGGAGGAGCTGGAGTGGAGAGAGAACACAACCCATCCTTCCTCTCCAGATCTGGGTTGTCTCCCAGCTAAACTGACAGGAGTAGTGAAGCTGCTATCACTACTCCTGTCAGCTTGTAGGTGGTAACCTCACATGATACCACTGTGCCCAGGGCAGCCGCCCCTCCTGCCCAACCCTTGTCCCAGCCCTGTGTACAGGCAACAGTCTCTCTCTCTCAGGATTCTCTGTGGCCTTCTCACTGTCACCCAGGCAATCTGAAGGCCTGCTTCGCTTCAGCTGACTGTGACTCTAGGTATCCCAGGAAGATACTCTTTAGATATTGCTCTGATGTTCCTACGACTTTGTGTGTGTAATTCTTCTTCTCCTTGGTGAGCTAGAATCTTCCAGAACCTCTTAAGGCTCCTCCTAAGCCTTGGAAGGTTTAACAGCACTTCCAGGCTGGGTCAATCTCCAGAGGCGAAGGACCCTGCTACTCTCTGCTCTCTCCTATATATACCTTTCTTAGCCCCCTGCCGGTCACTTTCCCAACCAGGGATTGGCTGAGGCTGTAAAAAAGGCCAGCTCAGACTTTACCATCTCTGCCAACTATGTTCCAGAGATTTCCCGAAAGACGGGGAGACAGGCAAGCCTGCAGCTGTAGAACCCAGCGTAGGCAAAATACAAAGACAGCTCCACTACTACAGTAGTGCCCCAAAAATAAATTTTCCTCACACCTAACTAGAAGAGTACTACACAAATATAGACAGAGGAGGCAAGATCATACTCTGAGATTCTGAAGGGGTCACCCAGGGCTACTAGTGACTGAAGCATCAAGAGTCCATCGAAAGAGGCCAGCTTTTCCCCTCTGTCTTCACCATAGGAAAGTGAATAGGACAACTCCCCATGACACCCCAATATAGACGTGGTACACAGACATCAAATCTAGACCCGACATTGGGTCTATCCATTAAAAAAATCTTTGGGTGTAGTTGGACTTCAACCTGGACCCCTAAAGCTGGTCACACATATTCCATTCTGACTGTTTAATCTCCATTAGCTCTATCAACAATGATGTACGGCCTCTCTAACCAGATACAAATTAAATAGATTTAGATGTTACAAGACTTGAAGAATGGAAAACAAGAAGTTCAAGTTACAGAGAAACAGACTGCAATAGATACAACTTGACAAGGCATCTGACCCTTCTGCACTTTATCTCAAACCAAGAAAAGAAAGTTTTGGCTGGAGCTCTTTAGCCAAGCGAGATGAATTAATCTCATAAAACAATCGGCTCCATTGAAGTAGAGATGTAGGACACAGGGGCCTCCAATGTTTATTCTAAATGAAAAATATTCTCTTTCCTTCCAGAGCCTAACAGTGAGCACATGTTTTTGGCTCAAATGGGTGAACGATATTTCAAACACAGATCTGGCATCCACAACCAATTATGTAATTATTTACTAATATTCAAATAAAATTGTCCTGTTTACCAGATGGAAGCTAAACATCATAAAGAAAATATACAAGGCGACAATAGTACCAACATCTCAGAATGGCCATAAAAGGACAAATACGTGTTCAGATATCTGTACAGTCATAGAGATATTTGGATTTGCAGCTGGGACACATCGGACGCTTCAGCTGCCATTGGGCTGTGCTGGGCTTCTGGTGTGTCCCTGTGCCTTTAAGAAGGAATTGGCTACCTTCACACATAACTGCCCTCAATGTATCCATTATACATATGCTCCAACATGGAGGCAGCCATTCTCAACTAGGGTTCCTCCAGAGATTGCTAGGGGTTCTTCAATCTATGGTTCATTTCCATTTGATGGAGCTTGCATGGTTCCAGAGCCAATACCACTTGGCAGCACCAGATGCATCACACATCTGTAAGGGGGTGTTCTTCCCACTGCTCACCAATGTAAGGAGCATTCTTCCCACTGCCCACCAATTTAAGGAGCATTCTTCCCACTGACCACCAATATAAAGGACATTCATCATACTGACCACCAATGTAAGGAGCATTACTCCCACTGGCCATCAATGTAAAGGACATTCTTCCCCCTGCCCATCAATGTAAAGAGCATTCTTCCCACTGTCCATTAAAGTAAGGGGCATGCTTCCCACTGACCACCTATGTAAGGAACATTCTTCCCACTGACCACCAATGTACGGAGCATTCTTCCCAATGCCCACCAATATAAAGGACATACATCCTACTAACCACCAATGTACGGAGCATTATTCCCACTGATCACCAATGTAAGGGACATTCTTCCTACTGACCACCAGAGTAAGGAGCATTCTTCCTATTGACCACCAATGTAAGGAACATTCTTCCCACTGACCACCAATGTATGGAGCATTCTTCCAACTGCCCACCAATGTAAGGGACATTCTTCCCACTGACCACCAATGTAAGGGGCATTTTTTCCACTGAACTTCAATGAACTAGTTTAAGCAGGGTTTCTCAATACCTAAATATTATTTTATGGGTTCTTTTGGGGTAAAAAGGTTGAGAAAGGCTCGTTTAGAGTGAAGGTGTCCATACATGGTTTGAATTTCAGCCACATCCTGTTGCATTGGCTAAAATTCAAGCGGTGGGTTTCCTCCCCCCCCCCCCCCCCCGCCAGAAAGTCAGTCTTTTTGAATTATGTCAAAGGGGCCAATCAGAACATTTTCAACCGGCTAGCTGGAAAGGGCGCTAGGAAAGGTCTGTATTATGTTGGTCACAGAGATAAACTCAACATGGCCTAATATGTGAGGTGGCAAAGAGGTGGGCTTTAATACCATATGCCACACTAATGTATCCGTGAATGACAGAGCTTTCTGTGCTGAGACCACGCTCACTGTGCACTCTCAGCACAGTATCTGAACTGTCAAAGACAGCTCTCTGTCCGTACTGATGATCGAGAGTTGGCAGGACTGGCTCCAAATCATGTGACCATTGCGACAGCCAGTCAAAGTGGTCACGTGATTGGCTGATCTTTCCCGCCCCTCAGGCATACAGACTTTATTAATGGGACACCAGGGCTGGGTGAGAAGAGGTAATGCAGTGCTTCTCAGCCTATTTTAGTCAAGGCACCCTTTTAAATTATGCACAATATGGAGGCACCATATTCTAAAATGTAACAAAACTAAACTAATAGTCTTTCATAATTCAGTAGCATCCACACATATAGGACACCCAACATAAGCCTAGGTTCACATTTGTATGCAGGGCGTTTTTTTCAGCAGGAATGTGGGGGAATGCAGTTACGGCACCTCTAGCTGTGAATATTTGTAATGACAAGAGGTAGTGGGGTGTTCTGGAGGGTGCTGTTATTGTTTCTGGCTGTTGAGAGATCTATTGTTGCTGGGGAGAATCTATTGTTGTGGGGGGTCAGTTTTTGCTGGCAGCGATCTACTGTTGAGGGATGCCTCAATTAATTCTGGCTGCTAGAAGGTCTATTGATGCTGGCTGCTAGTATATATATTTTGTTGCAGTTGGTTTATTGTTGCTGGGGGGAGAGTCATATTGCTGGATAGGACTAAAATAATAATGCGTTATCCCGTGCAACCTACTGAAAAACCTTAAAATCTTTGTTCCCTAACTAAAGTGCTAGTAACAATAGCGGGTGGCTTCAACCAAATGACAGTGTTCCCACAATCACTTTACATTAACCAAAAGAATTATTTTGGTTGTGCCTTCCCTATACAGTAAAGAAGTGCAATAACTGAACTAATAATGTGAACTGGGAGGTGGGTAGGGGTCCGAACAAAGACACGGTGCTCAGAGGTGGGTAGGGGGTGGTACAAAGACACAGTGTTTAGAGGTGGGTAAGGGGCGAAACAAAGACACAATGCTCAGAGGTGGGTAGAGGATGGAACAAAGACACGGTGCTCTGAGGTGGGTAGGGGGTGGAACAAAGACACGGTGCTCTGAGGTGGGTAGGGGGTGGAACAAAGACATGGTGCTCTGAGGTGGGTAGGGGGTGGGACAAAGACACAGTGCTCTGATGTGGGTAGGGGGTGGAACAAAGACACGGTGCTCAGAGGTGGGTGGGGGCATGGAACTAAGACACAGTGTTTAGAGGTGGGTAAGGGGTGGAACAAAGACACGGTGCTCAGAGGTGGGTAGATGATGGAACAAAGACACGATGCTCAGAGGTGAGTAGAGGATGGAACAAAGACACGGTGCTCAGAGGTGGGTAGGTGGTAGAACAAAGACATGGTGCTCAGAGGTGGGTAGAGGATGGAACAAAGACACGGTGCTCAGAGGTGGGTAGAGGATGGAACAAAGACAGTGCTCAGAGGTGGGTAGGGGGTAGAACAAAGACACGGTGCTCAGAGGTGGGTAGAGGATGGAACAAAGACACAGTGCTCAGAGGTGGGTAGGGGGTAGAACAAAGACACGGTGCTCAGAGGTGGGTAGAGGATGGAACAAAGACAGTGCTCAGAGGTGGGTAGGGGGTAGAACAAAGACACGGTGCTCAGAGGTGGGTAGAGGATGGAACAAAGACACAGTGCTCAGAGGTGGGTAGGGGGTAGAACAAAGACACGGTGCTCAGAGGTGGGTAGAGGATGGAACAAAGACACGGTGCTCAGAGGTGGGTAGAGGATGGAACAAAGACGCGGTGCTCAGAGGTGGGTAGGGGGTAGAACAAAGACACGGTGCTCAGAGGTGGGTAGAGGATGGAACAAAGACACGGTGCTCAGAGGTGGGTAGAGGATGGAACAAAGACACGGTGCTCAGAGGTGGGTAGGGGGTAGAACAAAGACACAGTGCTCAGAGGTGGGTAGTGGATGGAACAAAGACACGGTGCTCAGAGGTGGGTAGAGGATTGAACAAAGACACGGTGCTCAGAGGTGGGTAGTGGGTGGAACAAAGACATGGTGCTCAGAGGTGGGTAGGGGGTAGAACAAAGACACGGTGCTCAGAGGTGGGTAGTGGATGGAACAAAGACACGATGCTCAGAGGTGGGTAGAGGATGGAACAAAGACACGGTGCTCAGAGGTGGGTAGAGGATGGAACAAAGACACGGTGCTCAGAGGTGGGTAGTGGGTGGAACAAAGACACGGTGCTCAGAGGTGGGTAGGGGGTAGAACAAAGACACAGTGCTCAGAGGTGGTAGTGGGTGGAACAAAGACACGATGCTCAGAGGTGGGTAGAGGACTGAACAAAGACAAGGTGCTCAGAGGTGGGTAGGGGGTAGAACAAAGACACGGTGCTCAGAGGTGGGTAGTGGGTGGAACAAAGACACGATGCTCAGAGGTGGGTAGAGGACTGAACAAAGACACGGTGCTCAGAGGTGGGTAGGGGGTAGAACAAAGACACGATGCTCAGAGGTGGGTAGAGGACTGAACAAAGACACGGTGCTCAGAGGTGGGTAGCGGATGGAACAAAGACACGATGCTCAGAGGTGGGTAGAGGATTGAACAAAGACACGGTGCTCAGAGGTGGGTAGAGGATGGAACAAAGACACGGTGCTCAGAGGTGGGTAGAGGATGGAACAAAGACACGGTGCTCAGAGGTGGGTAGGGCGCAGAGACAAGTGGTGACTCTGAAGGAGGGAGTACCTGCACTTATTCTCTGTGAAAAAAAGCCCTGTATGTACAAGGCAAGAACACATGCATAATTGTGCGTGTTCCCAAGCCTTAGGCAAACCACACTGCTCTTTATCAGTTACCCTTGGTGCCATTAATCCTTAATGGCACACCACTCATTGGAAAACGTGGCACAATTTAATGTGCGCAAAACTGCATGGTGCTGCAACACCATGTGGTACCATGAGGCACATTTTTGTAAAACGTCCTGGGACTTTTCTCAGGGTACAACAGCCCATTTAAATGCACGCAATGGTATGCACCTAGGCTTAGAGATGATTCATTTTTACAAAGCAAATACACCTTTGAAAACTGGCACCGACTAGTATTCCAGAGTTTCTCTTCTTCCTCATGCATCTAACATGTACCCAGTGCTGGTGGAAGGAGCAAGGGAAGGACAACAAGGATCCTGTGCAGGTGCTGGACTTGATCCTTGTCAACCGATGGTGTCCGGTTGGCGATGGCTGTCCTACACAGTGCCCAAGGTTGCAATGCTGACCAATGAAAACCTGTGGCTTTGTGTAACAAAAGAAGTCAGGCTTCATCCACCCAATGGGTTATTGGCAATTTGAGCAATTGTTAGGCATTTTACCATGGAACCACCAAAGAGCCCAGGTGGCACCCTGGTTGATAAAAGCTGTATTGAGTAATTACTGCATTAATATGTATCTTTTACATCTGTCTGGTGTTTAGCTTTAAGTCTGGATGAATCTTCTTGATGATGGAGAGGCTCTTATAACAAATGTCTCCCAGAAGCCTAACAAATGGATCCATTCCCCAGGTGGATGAAGATAACAGTGAAAGCAGCTGAAATCCAACTATCCTCCAGGCTCTTATGTAATTAATTATCCCAATTACAACCTCCTAATATCAAGCCCCAGAGTAGATCACATTAGGCCTCTACTGCTAATGCACCATGGTTTCACTAGTGCTAATGACAGAACCCAGATGTTGTGTGAAACCGAACATTACGTATTAGCCCTTAAGCACTGAGTGGTCATCATGGCTTACCATAAGAGGTACCACGTGGTACAATCTATAGTCAACTGAGCTCAGAGTCCCCCCCAAGTAAGATCTCTGTAAGGAGATTACAACATTAATAATGTCTAAACTGTTCGCACTGGCCAATGTGCTAATTAGATTGGGTTGTTCTAATGTAATCGTTTCCTGTTCTGGCAATCTGCAAATGTGGACCTGTTCTCCCATACATAGGTGGCAGCCATCTTTGTTCAGTTATCTGCACTAAAAAACACTTTTTGAGGTGGTGTGATAACATTTGCTAGTAGCATGTCTATCCATGCGCACGTAACCTGTACAAGTTGTTGACTTGATAAAACACGTCTAATAAGAATGTCATTCTGTGGTCATGGGGGACCTCTGAATTAAAGGTGGGACTGTAATGTGAAGTTGGGGGGCTCTGATGTGATGAGGGACCTCTGACATGAAGGGGGGCCTCTCATTTAAAGGGGAGCTGTGATGTGATGGGGGACCTCTGATGTGAAGTCGGGGATTATGTTGTGAAGGTGGGTCTTTGATGTGATGAGGGGATCTCTGACGTGATGGGGGCCCTCTGATGTGAATAAGGAGCTCTGATGTGATGAGGGGATCTCTGACGTGATGGGGGCCCTCTGATGTGCAGAAGGAGCTCTGATGTGATGGGGGGGGATCTCTGATGTGAAGGGGGGAGTTCTGATATGATAGGGGGAGTTCTGATGTGATGGGGGGGGATCTCTGATGTGAAGGGAGGAGTTCTGATATGATAGGGGGAGTTCTGATGTGATGGGGGGAGCTCTGATGTGATGGGAAGATCTCTGATGTGAAGGGGGGGTGTCTGACTTGAAGAGGGGCTCTCATGTGATGGGGGGTTTCTGATATGAAGGGGGCGCTGATGTGATGGGGGGAGGGTTCTGACATGCAGTTAATTTCATCAAGGTGGTTGTGTGCATGATCCAAGGCTCAGATTTCCTATAGATGAGTAGTAGTTATGTTTTTTAGACTCAGGCGCCTTGAGATTTTGCACACTTTTAAAGGGTATGTGACTGAAAAAAGGCTGAGAAACCAAAATCTAATATTAAAAATTTAATATTAGTGTTGGCTCATAACCAGAAGACATATTGTAGGATATCTATTGTGTTTTGGAGGTTTAGACAGTCTCCCTTTCTCATAGCTTGTAAATGCTGAAAGGGTGTAAGCCCTGATGAAGGTGGAGTGTCTATATCCCCTGAAATATGTCTTCTTGTTATGAGCAAACATTATTATTAAAATATTTTGGTCTCTTAGATTTTTGATCTGTTGCTCTCTATAGAGGTGGATCTTAAAGTGGTTGTAATTGTGCATTCTATGCATGAAGGTAAAAACCTTCTATGTGCTGCTCCCCCTACAGTCCCCCCCTTACACTCACCTGTGCCCTCTCTTGATCCAGCGCCATGCAAGGGAGCCTAAGCTGTCCGGGGTCTCTCTCTCCACATTGGCTGAGCCATTGGCTCACACAGCTCTCAATCATGGCCAGTGAGCCAATGAGGAGAGAGCAGGGGGGCCAAGCCACAGCTCCATGTGTCTTGGGGAGCATGCGTCAGTGGCCTCATAGCAAGCGGCTTGCTATTGGGGGCACTGGTCAGGAATGTCGGCATGTGACCCTAGAACAAAAGGATTGGGGCTGCTCTGTGCAAAACCATTACACAGAGCAGGTAAGTATGACATGTTTGTTAAAAAAAACCCGAACCTTTAGAATCACTTTACATTTTGGATCCCCTAAATATGGGGCACCCTATTTTTGCTGACAGCAGCTTCACTGGAACTACTGTGCTCCACATTAACTTGAATTACTTTCTTCAACCATGGACTACAAACTACCGATATGTCGAATCCAGTGTATCCAATATACATATTTTGGACTCTAAACCTTTGTATCAGCTTATATGACTCATTAATCTAATTATTTTCATGTATTTTTTTTTACTTTAAATGTTTAGAGCTTAAAGTGGAATTTCACTCTCTCAATCAACATTTGTAATCCTTCTGTTGCTAGCATTAATAAATAGGCAGGGTAAAATATCATATTTACTTGTTTCAAACTTTTTTTTTTGTTACGTTTCTTCCTGGTTTCTTGCCTAGGCAAATGATGTCCTACATCCCAGGAGTCTTCTGGGGAGGAGGGGAAGAAAGGAATGGGTGTGATACAAGAAGTGCCACCATCCCTAGAAAATACAGCGGGGAAGCCCTCTTGTTGGTGGGACTTTTAAGGCACACAATTCTAACAAATAACAATTTAAAAGAGAACTGTATTTTATTTATACAATCTTATAAGAGTTATATAGTTACAAAGTATGGCGGTATCATCAGACGTGATTATACAATGAATAGGCAAATATGAGCCATGCTTGTATTTGCACTGGACGCGTTTTGAGACCAATCATAATGTCTTCTTCAGAAGTGCTCAGAAAACATGACGCATGGCCCCATTCAGGGACGGAGAGTATAGAAAAGACCGCCAATGAGTTAACACCATTAATTAAGTGAATGTAGCCAATGATGCCATAATCCTCTCACGACAGAAGTGGAAAGAGAGAGAAACAACCACCGCTCCGTTTGTCTCCTGGATGGGCCCTACCACAACCACCATAAGGTGACCAAAAAAGGTTGCCTGATCGCCAATATTGTTGCAGATGATATGGGAGTGCAAAAAGTGTCAAGGAGCACTTAAAGTGAATAAATGATGACTTGGCATCAGGGACGGACTGACAACTCATGGGGCCCCCAGGCAATAGGGGATCTTGGGGCCCCTGTGTCCTTGCCCACACTCAAAAAAAGCCTATAAAAAAGGTACCAGGGGCATTTCATGGGGTCCCCTACTGACCCCGGGCCCTCGGGCAGAGCCCGAGTGCTCGAATGGTCAGTCTGCTTGGCATCCAAATCCCATAGGGAAAAGATCTTTCTGGTGTTATATGCCAGGTCTACTGAAGTAAAGTATCACCATGGCTGCATAAGCCAAAAGAGGAGGGGTTTTCTTAGCTAAGCACGCCTTTCTGTTTGTATGCCTGAACTAAGGGCAGATGGATTCCAGGATAATGGATGCCTGTGTGTCTGACCAGTCACTGCTACATGAATCATCTGCCCTTACTCAAGATGGCTAAGGGGGTGTTTTTCGAAGTGATTTCTCAGCAAAATAAAAAATGGAGAGATGGCCCGTATTGCAATCTAATGTTAGGCTTCGTATACAAGACCGGAAAAGTTATAACGTGTCTTCCTGACCTTTTATTGTCTCTCTCATCCGTTACCTGAAGGTCTCATTCACACAAGGCATTTTTGCAGCCACTTTTAGGGGCGTCAGGTGGTTTTTTGTACTACTTTCAAACAGCCCTTCATGTCATCCTGTGTGTCCATCATGTCCATCATGTCATCTTGTGTGTCCATCATGTCATCCTATGTGTCCATCATGTCCATCATGTCATCCTGTGTGTCCATCATGTCATCCTGTGTGTCCATCATGTCATCCTATGTGTCCATCATGTCATCCTGTGTGTCCATCATGTCCATCATGTCATCCTGTGTGTCCATCATGTCGTCCTATGTGTCCATCATGTCATCCTGTGTGTCCATCATGTCCATCATGTCATCCTGTGTGTCCATCATGTCATCCTGTGTGTCCATCATGTCATCCTGTGTGTCCATCATGTCCATCATGTCATCCTATGTGTCCATCATGTCCATCATGTCATCCTATGTGTCCATGTCATCCTGTGTGTCCATGTCCATCATGTCATCCTATGTGTCCATCATGTCATCTTGTGTGTCTGACCAATCAAAGCTACATGAATCATCCGCCCTTACTCAAGATGGCCACAGCCAGCAATGCTAGGAGGGTGTTTTTGAAAGTGATTTCTCAGCAAAATAAAAAATTGAGACATGGATGGATGAGGGTGTTTGCTTTGAATATAAAAAAGGAATTAAATAGCATTTTTGTTTTGTGGAGCTCAGATACAGTGTAGTTCTACTTTTAAGTTTTATGGTTTTGTCCCAGCAGTGTGTTTAGTATGTAGACAGATGAAGTTTTGGAGCCACGTGGAACGACACACACAGATGTTACATATTATCTCCGATGTTGCGGCATGCGGCTGCCATGTCCCCTGCTGCGTCCTCTATGGTAGCCTCATAATGTAGAGATTGTGATTATTTCCTGACCTCGACCCAAAACCCTCCGGGAAATAACAGCCAGCCTGGTTCCCTCATCTCTGGCCGAATTCCAGTTTATACCACAATGTTTGATACAATGCAGAAAAAGTGCTAGATGGACCGTATTGCAATCTATTCAATGTCAGGCTTGCTATACATGACTGGAAAAGTTATAACGTGTCTTCCTGACCTTTTATTGTCTCTCTCATCCGTTACCTGAAGGTCTCATTCACACAGGGAATTTTTGCAGCCACTTTTAGGGGTGTCAGGTGTTTTTTTTTTACTACTTCCAAACAGCCCTTCATGTCATCCTATGTGACCATCATGTCATCCTATGTCTGACCAACAAAATGAATTAATGCCCAAGCGCTTGACGCTTGTAAACGCGGCTAAACGCGCTCTAACGCTAGGCGCGTTTAACACCTGAGCATTAATTAATTTCAATGGCCAGAATAAATTATTATTATGACCAACAAAATGAATTAATGCCCGAGCACTTGACACTTGTAAATGCACCTAAAAGCTTGTAAAGGTGTTAGACACTTTGACAAGCGCCAGGCGATTTTTTTTTGGCGCTGCTGCCAAGAGGAGGAGCGTTTTAAAATGTCCTGTGTGCATGAGGCCTAAATGTAACCTCTTTTACACCTACACACTCCTGCACCTATCCTATAGGCTCCTGACACATGAACATGTTGGGGCGGTAAATCCAAGTGGTTGAGGCACATTTTTAAACCACCTCAGCCGCCTGTAAAGACCCAACAATGGCCACTGGATGGTCAAATGCACATTTCTGCATCTGCTACACAATGCTTTGCAGAGCAGCAACAAATGTTTTTCATTTTGCATTTAGCAGATGATCCTGCCTTCCAATGCAGCCCATAGAAATAAATGGGGCTACGCCACAACAATGTCCAATGGACACCATTGCAGCACCGTGAAGAGTGACCCCCTTTTTCATCTGTTTTTCATGAATTTTTTTATACATTGGCAGTGAAGGGGCCAAGAGCGAGTGTTGAGGCACCAGAAAAAGCATATGTACTGCAACACAGGCGTGATTGCACCCCATAGAAAAAGAATGAAAATCCTCTTGTGCACTGTCCCCGTCAGGCAATTTACATTAACCTCTTGGCGCCGGCCGAACGCAAATGTATGGGCTCCCCGCGTCTGGGCCTAGATGCACATTTGCGTTCAATTAAAAAAAAATATGTGCTGAGAGCTCACACCCTGCGCGCTCCCAGCACACACGTTCGGTACTGATGGAAAGGTCCCGATCTCCTCTTTTGATCGGGACCTTTCCCGATCATGTGAACGCCGTGACAGCGAATCCTGGCGGTCACATGACCCTAAAACCCCGCCCACCTCCCGGCTTCTGGAACCCCTTGAAGGGCTGGGATGCGCCGGTACCAAGGGGTTAAATTGGATGGGTGTTAACAGGGACTGTCACAGAAACCGTCGTAACTTGGGCTCTTGGAGGGCCCCCTTCCCACCGACTATGGACCCAGGACTAAGGAGACCCCCCACTTTGGGTTACACGGCATCTTCTCCCCAAGAGGGTTATATCACCTCCCTGGGTACCTGGCTGGCCATGATTTATACCAGCTCCCCTTTCCATGCAATTAGGGCTGGAGGGACTGTTTCTGGGACCCCTTAGCATACTGTGCATAGTGGAATCCAGAAGCAAAGTGTTATGTGCAGGGGGGAAATTCCAGCATATGTGGGGTAAGAAATGTTATTTTCTACTATAGGCTTCCTGGCATCAACTATTGTTTACTGCAGGTTTAGGTGATAAGCTCCCACTTTGTGTAACCTCTTCCCGTCCTCCCATTCTACATAGACGGCGGCCGGGAAGCAGAACCGATGCGGGCTAACGTTTCTGTATATCAGTCCGCATCAATGGCACCTGCACGGCTCAGAGAGCGCGCACCCTGGAGCCCGGTGATCGGTGTGTTGCCCAGATTTGCATTACAGCTGTGTTCAGGCAATTACATGGTGTTTTACCATGTGACTGCTGTGACCAATCATAGCACTCACATAGTAAACACTGGAACAGTAAAGATCACTTCTCTCTGCTGTCAGTGTGAGAGCAGAAGGAAGCAATCCTGCAGTGTGCGAGTGTACAGCAGCCTGTCAGGTTACTTGTACACTCATAAAACAGAGAGAAGCAGCGCCATCTAAGTGCAGCAATATAAGCAAATCATTTATTTCCACAAAATTGGCAAATCACAATAGTAGTAGTCAAATGAGCTCTTGTCAAACTGGTGTCAGTCACTGTGCAACTCCTCGCCGGTCCTGCTGCAGGCAAGTCTCCAAAGCACTGTCTTTGGCTTTGCTGGTGGTTCCCAGTACTTCCTGGTCCGTGTGGATCCTCAGGGCAGGCGGGAGTGATGTCAGCTCCAGGTACAGCAGCAGTGGGCGTGGCACGTGTTCAGAACATGCATGCTCCTTTATCAGGCCATCAGCTTAGTGCCCCTGTGTCCCTGATCACTGCCCCAGTATTTACATAATAAATAATGCAGGCAGGCCCTGTCAACTGTCCCAGTGTACACAAAACACCCCCATGCCCCAAACCAGTGTCCTGATCACTGCCATGCCCCAAACCAACACCCTGATCACCTCCATATACCAAACCAGCGCTCTAATCACCTCCATACCCCATATCAGCATCCTGATCACCGCCATGCCCTAAACCAACACCCTGATCACTGCCATATGCCATTACAGCACCATGATTACCTCCATACACCATACCAGCATCCTGATCTCCGCTATACCAGCATCCTATTCTCCACCAAACACCATACCAGAATCCTGATCACCGCCATGCCCCATACCAGCATTCTGATCACCGCCATGCCCCATACCAGCATTCTGATCACCGCCATGCCCCATACCAGCATTCTGATCACCACCATGCACCATACCAGCATTCTGATCACCACCATGCACCATACCAGCATTCTGATCACCACCATGCCCCATACCAGCATCCTGATCTCCATCATGCACCATACCAGCATCCTGATCTCCACCATACACCATACCAGCATTCTGATCACCGCCATACCCCATACCAGCATCCTGATCTCCACCATGCACCATACCAGCATCCTGATCACCGCCATACCCCATACCAGCGTCCTGATCACCTCCATGCCCCATACCAGCGTCCTGATCACCTCCATACCCCATACCAGCGTCCTGATCACCTCCATGCCCCATACCAGCGTCCTGATCACCTCCATGCCCCATACCAGCGTCCTGATCATCCTCCATGCCCCATACCAGCGTCCTGATCACCTCCATGCCCCAAACCAGCATTTTGATCACTGCCATACCCCATACCAGCATTCTGATCACCGCCATGCACCATACCAGCGTTCTGATCACCGCCATGCCCCATACCAGCGTTCTGATCACCGCCATGCCCCATACCAGCATTCTGATCACCCCATATGCCATACCCCAAACCAACACCCTGATCACCCCCATGCCCCATACCAGCATCCTGATCACCACCATACCCCAAACCAGCATCCCAATCATTGCCATACCCCATACCAGCATCCCTATCACTGCCATACCCCATACTAACATCCCGATCACTACCATATGCCATACGAGCATCTTGATCACCACCATACCCCATACCAGCATCCTGATCACTGCCATATGCCATACCAGCATCCTGATCACTGCCATACCCCATACCAGCATCCTTATCACCCCCATGCCCCATACCAGTATCCTGATCACCTCCATGCCCCATACCAGCATCCTGATCACCGCCATACCCCAAACCAGCATCCCAATCACTGCCATACCCCATACTAACATCCTGATCACTGCCATATGCCATACGAGCATCTTGATCACCACCATACCCCATACCAGCATCCTGATCTCCACCATACCCCATACCAGCATCCTGATCACTGCCATATGCCATACTAGCATACTGATCACTGCCATATGCCATACCAGCATCCTGATCACTGCCATACCCCATACCAGCATCCTGATCACTGCCATACCCCATACCAGCATCCTTATCACCCCCATGCCCCATACCAGTATCCTGATCACCGCCATGCCCCATACCAGCATCTTGATCTCCGCCATACCCCATACCAGCATCCTGACCACTGCCATATGCCATACCAGCATCCTGATCTCCACCATACCCCATACCAGCATCCTAATCACTGCCATATGCCATACTAGCATACTGATCACTGCCATATGCCATACCAGCGTCCAGCATTTTAGGATCTCAACTGATCAATTTTCAAATATATCCCATAGTTTGTAGGCTCTATAGCTGTCACGCAGACTAAATAATATCAACTGTTTTTGGTTATTTTTACCCCAAAAACGCACCACGCTGCACCTACCCACATATTAAAATACTCAAAACAAAATTAAAAGCTTTGACAAATGATATACTCTACAGGGAAAACTTTGACAAGTAGCCACTTCTTGACACCAAACTATATAAAAGGTTTAGAGCTGATGAGTAATCAGTGACACAGCAGGAAAGACTATAGCCAAACAAAATGTGTCTTGTGGTTTTCAGCGCGAGGTTTTTCACTCTACCATCGCTGCTAAAGCATAAAAATCTTCTGAAGCTCATTTAATAAGGCAATGCAAAGTGGCAATGCAAATACAAGTGCTGTATACCACAGCCACCAATCAGAGTTCAATCGAAGACCCCAGTCACACCAGGTGCGCCTTGGCATGCGATTTGTATGACTTGCAAATCGCATGGCCGCAACGATTTCTAAAGTAGTACATGCACTACTTTTGCTGCGATTTGTATAGACATCTGTGTCACGTCTTGTAAATCGGACCTCAGATCAGCATGTCATCCAACTTTGAAATCGTACGACTTCCCTGTAAGTTGCACGATTTCAAAGTTGGGATCGGATTGACCAGGGTTTAAGGCTCTGTTCACACCAATGCGTTTTTAGTGCTTTTTGCAGAAACGCACTACAGTCCATCTAACATGGTTTCCTATGGAACATACCAACCAGACTTTTTTAAAAGCAAAAAGCTGCATTTTTGCTACAACAGAGTTCAATGGAGAAGCTGCTGAAATGCATGGTGGTGCGTTTTTGCCCCGTTTTTGCAGAGTTTTGCATTTTTATTCTGCCCAGCAACAAAAAATTTCCATTAACAAAAAAAAAAAAAGAGCTGAACAAAACGTGTCAAAAACGAGTGCAGAAAAACGCAAAACAAACTGCGAAAAGCACTGCAAAACGGACAAAAGCAAACTGCATAGGTGTGAACAAAGCCATAGATTTTGTCAGGCTGCTGTCAGCATGGTCAGTTTTCTAGCTGTGCTGGGAACTCCATGTGTTCCCCTGCAGTGATCAGACTTATGCAGACAAGCCCCTCAACAACCCCACTCCAGCACAACCATTCACTGGGAAGACCGGTGTGCTGCTGGTTCTTCTCCCCCAGATATCTGAGTTCCTTATGCAGCTGCTAACAGAGGGTACGTGACCACTTATAAAAAAGGGGAAAAAAGTATTTATAACTTTTTTTTTATATGTAAACACAAATGTTTTGCATTTTTTTTCTATTTGAAATGGAATGGGTTGTTTTACAAGGTGAGGGTTCACATATACTTTAAAACATCAGGGGATATATTTCCTGCCACTTAAAGCGACAGGGGGTATAATTCCTGCTGTGGCTGCTATGCTTTGCTATGCTGCCTCTGCAGCTAAAGGGGGTAGCAGTAGAAGTGGGGTAAAGGCGCCACTCAGCTGCAGAGTTTTACTGCCCCCCAACCATGAACAATCCCTTTAACTGTTTTTGTAGAATTACAAATATCATCAGTCCTATAAGACGTTAGTAGAGATGAAACTCTGGGATTTATGACTGCATTAGGCATACAGTGTTCACTTAATTAAGAGGGCAATAAATCTACAGGCTATAACAGATAAAGAATTACTTTGTACTGCACAGAGGAGGGGGGGGGGGGGTGTTCTGTAATATTGAGGTCTGACTTCAGCCCTTCTACACTGAAGGCCTCACAGTATAACTCCCTCCCTATTGGGGACCCCCTCTTTTTCCAAGCCCTATAGTAGCCGCATGGACTGCCATAGGTATTGTTACGTCACTTGTAGATAACAAGCTTAATAATGACAGCAATGCCAAGCTGCGGGTTCTACAGTGAGCAAAATCCTCTCTTCTATTAATAGAGGTATAGACTCTAGAGAGAGATATTCCCCCTGGTACAAATCATTAGTAAGACCTCATCTGGAATATGCAGTTCAGTTTTGGGCACCAATTCACAAAAAGAACATTGGGGAACTGGAGAAAGTACAGAGAAGGGCAACCAAACTGATAAGAGGCATGGAGGAGATCAGCTATGAGGAAAGATTAGAGGAACTGAATTTATTCTCTACTGAGATGAGGAGATTAAGGGGGGATATGATCTCCATGTATAATACATAAGGGGGGGGGGGGATATGATCTCCATGTATAATACATAAGGGGGGATATGATCTCCATGTATAATACATAAGGGGGGATATGATCTCCATGTATAATACATAAGGGGGGATATGATCTCCATGTATAATACATAAGGGGGGATATGATCTCCATGTATAATACATAAGGGGGGATATGATCTCCATGTATAAATACATAAGGGGGGATATGATCTCCATGTATAATACATAAGGGGGGATATGATCTCCATGTATAAATACATCATTGATTCATATAGTGAACTCGGTGTAGAGCTATTCCCCCTGAGGTCATCACAGAGGACAAGGGGGGCTCTTTACGTCTGGAGGAAAAGAAATTTAATCTCCAAACACGGAAAGGTTTCTTCACAGTGAGAGCTGTGAAAATGTGGAATAGACTCCCTCAAGAATTGATTCTGGCCAGCTCAGTGGATTGCTTTAAAAAAGTCCTGGATTCCTTTTTAGATACACAGAATATAACTGGATATAACATTTATAGGTAAAGTAGATCCAGGGAATATCCGATTGCCTCTCGGGGGATCAGGAAGGAATTTTTTCCCTGCAGAAGCAAATTGGATCATGCTTTTCTGGGTTATTTGCCTTCCTCTGGATCAACTGTGGGTGTAGGATTATAACTTTTTTTTTTTTAATGGTTGAACTGGATGGACTTTTGTCTTTTTTCAGCCAGACTAACTATGTAACTATGTAACTTGTTGCTATGTGCTTAATAGAGTTTGGATTTTTCCTGATGTCCTCTACGGAAGTCTTGCTGTTGACTCTCCCTCCTGTTTTTCTCCCATTTGTTCGGCTTCCAAAAACAGGCAGGGAAGAGATGATGGAGAAGGCAGCTGTGCAGACGTAACAAGGGGAATCGACAGGAAAGGCACTTCTACCCAGAATACGAGCGAGGGGATTCATTACGTTTTCCGTAACACAGACCTGCTGTGTTTTCATAGTGGTTTGTTTATAGAAACCCCGGGAAGCACACCCAAATCCTTCTCTATATTTTAGGCTGTGTTGACCTAGCTGGAAAGAATTTTACAAGAATTCATTTTACAAGAATTCATTTTTTTGGTTTAGCACGTGAAGGAATGAAAATAAAGGGGAAAGTTTCTTATTTTTAAAGCAGAAACCCAGAGAATCAGCTATGGTAAATAAAAAAAATAAATACATATCTGGGAGCTGTATTACCTGCTAAAGGATTTTTATTCCTGTCCATCCAGGCCTACGATTTTCACAGCTCCTCCACACATCACAGCCTGATGATAGGGGGGGAATCAGGAGATGGAGAGATCTGATGATGAGGGAGATCAGGAGATGGAGAGATCTGATGATGAGGAAGATCAGGAGATGGAGAGATCTGATGATGAGGGAGATCAGGAGATGGAGAGATCTGATGGGGGGGGGGGATCTCAGGACATGTAGAGATCTGATGATGGGGGGGATCTCAGGAGATGGAGAGATCTGATGGGGGGGAGGGGGGATCTCAGGACATGTAGAGATCTGATGATGGGGGGGATCTCAGGAGATGGAAAGATCTGATGATGGGGGGATCTCAGGAGATGGAGAGATCTGATGATGGGGGGATCTCAGGAGATGGAGAGATCTGATGATGGGGGGATCTCAGGAGATGGAAAGATCTGATGATGGGGGGATCTCAGGAGATGGAGAGATCTGATGATGGGGAGATCTCAGGAGATGGAAAGATCTGATGATGGGGGAATCTCAGGAGATGGAGAGATCTGATGATGGGGGGATCTCAGGAGATGGAGAGATCTGATGATGGGGGGATCTGAGGAGATGGAGAGATCTGATGATGGGGGGATCTCAGGAGATGGAGAGATCTGATGATGGGGGGGATCTGAGGAGATGGAGAGATCTGATGATGGGGGGGGGGTCTCAAGAGATGGAGAGATCTGATGATGGGGGGGGGGGGGTTCTCAGGGGATGGAGAGATCTGATGATTGGGGGGGGGGGTTCTCAGGAGATGGAGAGATCTGATGTTGGGGGGATCTCAGGAGATGGAGAGGTCCGATGATGGAGGGATCTCAGGAGATGGAGAGATCTGTTGATGGGGGGGATCTCAGGAGGGGGAAAGAAATCTGATGATGTTGGGGGATCTCAGGTGATGGAGAGATTTGATGATGGGGGGGATCTCAGGAGATGAAGAGATCTGATGATGGGCGAGATCAGGAGATGGAGAAATATGATGATTGGGGGGGGGGGGGGGGGTGATGGAAGCAGGAGAAGGTGACATGATCTTCCTCTGCTGCAGTTTCATTTTCTCTTACATGTCCCTCCTCCAGTTGGCTGGAAAGTGACTGGAGTAGCAGCACACTAATGCGCTCATCTCTTTGGCACTCTGCATTTTCCTCCTATCAGCATGCATATTGCATTGCAGGACACCTGATTGCTCCTTGAGCTGCTTTGCCTTCTTAGCTGTACAGTAGACTACAAGAAGCTGACACCAGGTCAAATCCAACTACTTGCATTAAAGTATACCAAACACTTTTTTTTTGAATTTTGGATAGATGGAGAAGGATTGGAGCACCTGTTGGGTGTTTATTGATGTCTATGCCTCCGTTAGGACGATCAGGACTGGATTAATGTAGAGGCTACTAGAGCTGCCGCTCCAGGACCCTACATTAATAGAGGCACAGGCCAGCTGCCCCAAAAGATCAGGGTGTGCACAGAAAGCATTGGGCCAAGCAATGGGGCGTAGCTAAGGGTATGGGGGGGGATTCTAAACCCCCCCTCCTCTAGGGCAGTCACTGACTCCATTACAGTGTTTTTGAAAAGATAGGGTGCCTTGCTCCCATTTTTAATTTTCAGTGGATGGGAACATTGCTTATTTGCAGCTCTGATATCAGCCAATTTCTGATTGGCTGAGTTTGGAACACTGGCAGTCTGTATAATGCTGTTTCCTGCTCCCTTCAGTTTACATCTTTCCATCTACATCTCGGGCCGGCTTGGCTCAGCTCAAGTCCATTGGTCAGGGTGCTGACTGCATGGTGGCATCACGGCAATTGGAGGTTTTTCCACCAATTTGAAATAGATTGCAAGGAGGAACTGGAGATGAGGATCCTGCCTTCGGTGCCCTTGGCCGGCACTGGACAATTTCCTTTTATAGAGGTCAGTGCTGGACAGTTCCATGTCACAGAGAGACTGCTCTGCCATCTACTGAAAAAAGTCTGTAGGGGAGTTACTGGTGTAAAGGAGGAGTAGAAACCCTAAGGTAAGGGGGAACACTGATAATATGAAATCCAGGACTCATAATGTGAAAAAAACATCCTTCACCATCTGTTTAGACCCCTAAAAACCTGCACCATTCAGTATTCTTTTACATGACCCTGATGCTGTTTACAAATAACACTTACCTGTATGGTTGTCCGCACCACCTAGCTTCACAGTTGGAAAGAAAAAGAGAAACCTCTGGCCAACGTATTTTCTGCAGGGCTTTTTCCTGAGAGAATAGGTGCAGGAACTCCCCACCTTTTGAGTCACCACTTGTCTCCGCCCCCTACCCACCGCCAAGCACTGTCCCTTGGTCCCACCCCCTACTTACCTCCCGGTCCCACCCCTTTTACAGAATACAGAACCAAGTATCATTTGGTGGTGCTAAGTAATTTGCATGTAATGTGTTCATGATAACAAGAAAAGCAGTAAAGTACAGTAGATCCCCTGCAGCCAGCAACAATTGTTCCCCCACACAATAGACCCGTTAGCAACAATGGACCCCCCAGAACTAAATACCACCCCAGTAATTATAGACCCCCAATAGCAACAACAGATCTCCCAGCAGCCAGCCTCAATAGGCCCTCCAGCAGCCAGCAACAATAGACCCCCCCTCAATAGAGGATCCCTCCCAGCAATAACCGACCCCCAGCAATAATAGACCTCATGCAAAACTAGTTTCCCATTAGTGGCAATAGATCTCCGAGCAGCCATCATCAATAGACCCTCCAGCAACACCCCAGCACCCTTTGCCATTAGATACACTCAGTGCTGGAGGTGCTGGAATTGTGTTCCCCAACGTTCCCGCTGAAAAAAAGCCCTGATTTTCTGTATCAGGCACACCTCTGCATGTGTTCAATGCCTGGGCCCCAGCTGAGCTCTGGGGTTCCATCTACCAGCCCCTACATCAGAGCATCCTGCACTGTCGTAGGGGCCGGAAAATGGAGCCAGATGGTAGAGGAGGACCAGGTATTTGACACTCCCACCCAGGGCTGCCATTAGAAACGACTGGGCCCCGTACAGCCAATGTAACAGAACCCCCAAATAAACACAATTTACTAAGCTTCAGTTATGAATGAACACAGTGAGTGATCGGTACTTATCACCACTGTGTTCATTCAGGAAAGGAAGGGGCTGGTAAATGTGACATATTCACCGAACCCTACTCCACTCCCCATCCTGAAGAATCCTACTGTGTGCTTTCTGCTGCCGGTGGGAAGTAGAGGGGGGAAGCTGGCAGCACTGCGGGGGGTTGGGAGGGCACACAGGGAGGCTTGGGCAGCATGGGGAAATGTATGGTGTACTGGGAGGGTGCTTTAGAGAGAGCCATACAGGGGATCAGTTCCAGTAATTGCTCCCCCCTGCTTTGCCAATCACCTTCCCTGCCCACATCTGATTCACCTGCAGCCTGTGCCCCCCTGCTGGTCTGGGCCCCATACAGGAGGACCAGTGGTACCCCCTTATGCACAGCCCTGCTCCCATCTTACAATATACACTCAGACTTGGTTCACATCTTTCCGGGTGGTGCTGCTGCGGGACCTTCACAAATACCTGCAGTCGCACCACCCAGACAGAGTAATTTGGGACCCACAGGCGGGTGCCATTAATTTTAATTGCATGCCACCCGCACTGGAAATCGCAGCCGTACTGAGAACCTTGGTTCCTGTGCAGGCTGCGATTTCCCATGTAGTGCAGAGACTTTTTCCCTGCCTGTCCCGGGGCACAGGAGTCAATTGAAATGAATGGGCTCTTGTGCCCACGCAATTCGCGGCCCGCACAGCCGCACATCTATGAACCTGGCCTAACTGTATGTACACACATAGATCAGACACTCCTAGAACTGTGTCTACTGCAGAAAACTTTCATCCAGCAATTTCTCTTCAAAACAGTCAAAAGATCAGCGGTGCAGCTGCAAGTAAGTATGAAGAGCCAAGAGATCCCCCACTTGCCACCACCCCCCCAAAGTTCATTTTGGGCCGCATTGCAACATTAATCTAGAAACTCAAAGACTCAGCAGAAATATGTAATTTCACTTGGAGACAAAACCTGGCTGTACATGGAAACATATTAGTGCACAGTATGGAAGATTGTGTAATAGTAACTATGCATTGCATATGGCGGGCAAACCATCATACTGTGCAACTTGGGGAATTTTTTTTTTTTTGCACATTTTTTTTTACTGATCTTCAGCCCCGATTCACACCGTATGCGTCATTAAAATTGTGCTACTTCAACGCGATGTCAAAGCCGCAGATCATGTGATATCTGTGCGATTACATGCACAGATGTCAATGCAAGTCGCACATGAAATCGCAAAAAAAGCGCAGGAAACATTTTCCATTTCTGTGCAAATCAGAGTCGATTTGATCAGTTCCATAGCCAGCAATAGGGGGCGACTTGTCATGCGACTTTGATCTATCAAGTCACACTGGGTGTGAACCAAGCCTCATGCTTGCTGCATTCACACTTGAGAGATTTGTAGCTTGACGCTCGAAGCTCCAAGAACACTCAAATTTAAAAAAATCAATTGTTCTCTATGGTGCCTGTTCACACCTGATTGCATGAACAGGCACCATAGAGAACAATTTGTTTTTTGGAGCTTCGGGCTTCAAGCTACAAATTGCTCAAGTGTGAATGCAGGGTGATAAAGAATAATTGGTACCAATATTTATGCCTGAAGATATTCTAAAATATTCTCCTGATTAAGTATGTTGTTCAATTGATTATAGTACATAGAGTTTATCACCACACTGAAGTCACATCGGTAGGGGCATGCACCATAATTGTTCTAGGTGTATGAGCAATGTGGGTACTCTGATACATATGCTTTGGAGATGCCCAAAACTATTTTGGTAATTGGCCTCTATATTTGACATGATTAATGACATTATTATTATTATTATACAGTATTTATATAGCGTCAAAAGGTTTGCTCAGCGCTGTACAATATAGTGGGGGACAGAACATGAGACAATACAGTAACAAAACAATACACGAGGGGGTCGAGGGCCCTGCTCTTTGGAGCTTACAATCTAGGAGGGAGGGGATAGTGGTACAGGAGGAAGTGGTGGAGTGGTAGGAGGAGTGGAGGAGATCGGCTGTTAGGTGAGGTTGGGGTAGGCTTCCCTGAAGAAATGGGTTTTCAGGGTGTGCCTAAAGGTGAGGAGGGTAGATGACAGTCTGATGGATTGGGGTATAGCGTTCCAGAGGATGGGGAAGTCCTGGAGAAGTCCTGCAGTCGGGCGTGGGAGGAGGAGACCAAGGAGCTAGAAAGTAGGAGGTATTGTGAGGAGCGAAGAGTACGGGTTCGGTGGTATTTGGGTATCAGGTCGGTGAGGTAGTTTGGGGCAGCGTTATGAATGGCTTTGTATGTCTGTGTTAGTAGTTTGAATTGAATGCGTTGGGCAATCGGGAGCCAGTGGAGGGAATGACAGAGGGGGGGTGGCAGATGCGGAGCGGTTGGTAAGGTGGATGAGTCTGGCCGCTGAGTTCAGGATGGACTAAAGCGGGGATAGCCTGTAATGAGGTAGGCCGGTGAGAAGGGAGTTGCAGTAGTCCAGGCGTGAGATAATAAGGGAGTGAACGAGTTGTTTAGTAGTGTCATTGGCCATATTAGTCTATCTATGGATCCCAAGATTGCACTTTTAAGTATTATATCTGAAGATATGTTGCCCCCGATGTCTAGATTGATGGTCCTATGTTTATGTTTAGCTCAAAAATTATTAATTTAGAAACAGATATCTCCTATTCCACCAACATTTCTTCAATGACAAAATATGGTCCAAAAAACACTTGAAAGAAAAAATTAGGATATCATAGTTACATATTCAGTCTGGCTAAAAAAAGACAAAAGTCCATCCAGTTCAACCATTAAAAAAAAAAGTTATAATCCTACACCCACAGTTGATCCAGAGGAAGGCAAAAAAAATCCAGCAAAGCATGATCCAATTTGCTCCTGCAGGGAAAAAAAATCTCTTCCTGATCCCCCGAGAGGCAATTGGATATTCCCTGGATCAACTTTACCTATAAATGTTAGTATCCAGTTATATTCTGTGTATCCAAGAAACAATCCAGGACTTTTTTTTAAAGCAATCCACTGAGCTGGCCAGAACCAACTCTTGAGGGAGTCTATTCCACATCCTCACAGCTCTTACTGTGAAGAAACCTTTCCGTGTTTGGAGATTACATTTCTTTTCCTCCAGATGTAAAGAGTGCCCCCTTGTCCTCTGCGATGATCTCAGGGTGAATAGCTCTACACCTAGTTCACTATATGAACCAATGATGTATTGTATGTACTAATGTAAGGGTTGTGTACAAAACATCTATAAATTATGGTTCCTCTGACTTGCTGTTTATCGCCGGTTATCTATACCTAAAGCCTCATACACACGATGAGAATGTTGTGCGAATGATTGTCCAGTTTTTTTGCATGCTAGTCCCGTATCGAAAACGAATAGGTTACTAGAGTTATGAAAATTCTCATAAAACAGAATAAAACTTCCCGCATATAACATTTATTGTATTTTATTGTAGCGTATTCTTTCATTTTTGAGCATGCATGGCCTTGGTCACTCATTTTTTTTACGGACAAATACTGATTAAACGAAAATCATTTGTTCTGCTATCTTACAAGAAAAAGGTTTGTGTTTGAATAATTTCACATGAACTGTAATGATCGGCTCTCAAAAACTATGTACTAATGAGCAGATTATGGGTCGATCACCCCCAAAACTTTTTTTTGTCCGATTTTTTTCATCGTGTGGACTAGACTTAATACAGTAGTACCTAGGCACTGCATTAGGTGGACAAACCATCACACTATGCAACCTGGGCAATTTTTTTATACAATTTTTTTTATTGATCTCCAATCATGTGAAATATTAGTAGCAATAATAATGTCTGCAGACATGATAAAATATTCTACTGATTAAGTATGTTCTTACATACCTGGATTGACAAGGGTGCTGGATGCAGAAGACCGTCCAATGCCTGTGTTGTTGGAGGGGAAGTCCACCTTCATTCTAACCAGTGTCCCACTGGGAGTTTAAGGCAACTCTGTGACCACGTTGAAAAACATAGGCCATGAAATAGGAAGACTGATACTTACCTGTCCAGTGGGTGGCAAATCAATTATTTTTGTTCAAGAAATACCTTTGCCAATACTTTTAGGTGTGTTGGCTACAGGGGTGGACTGACAACTCATGGGGCCCCCGGGCAATAGGGGATCATGGGGCCCCTGTGTCCTTGCCCAAACTCAAAAAAGCCTATGAAAAAAGGTACCAGGGACATCTCATGGGGCCTCCTACTGACCCTGGGCCCTCGGGCAGTGCCCGAGTTTCCAAATGGTCAGTCCGCCCCTGGTTGGATAGTGTATCTCTCACCATGTGATGTGGTCCCACCTGCCAGTTGCTATGTTGCAAATTCTGTACGGTCTTAGTGGCTGGCAGGAGGAAGCACAACGCGTGGTGGTGGACATGCTGTCACTTGAACCCACCAGTATCTCTTGAAGAAAAGGACGATTTACCTTCCTATCTGCAGACAGGTAAATATTGATTTTAGTATACAGCCTATCCATGGTTTATGTTTGATTTAACATGGCAACTGGGTTGCATTAAACTTGTTGATGACTAGAAGCTTACCTTAGCCTTTTCAGTATCTATTTGCCATCAGTGAGTCCATCCCACGGCTTCCAATACCATTTCTACGCTGATGACACCCAAATCTATCTCTTTACCCCTCAGCTCTCTCCATCAGTTTCCTCTCTAATTTACTAACAGATATATCAGATTGGATGTCACACCACTTCCTCAAACTCAATATACTCAAAACCGAGCTCATAATATGTCCTCCCCCAGATGACCTTTCCCATGGCTTCTTTGTCAAGATCAACAGCCCAACTATCACATCCCCGCATGCCAAAATACTAGGTGTAATCCTGAACTCTGAACTATCCTTTGGATCCCACATCCAATCAATGTCCAAAGCATGCCGCCTCAACCTCTGCAACATCTCCATAAAACGCCCTTTCCTAACCAATGAAACCACAAAGCTCCTAGCCCACTCCCTGGCCATCTCTCACCTCAACTATTGCAACTCCCCCCTCATTGGATTACCTTTACATAGGCTATCCCCCCTTCATTCCATCATGAATGCTGCTACCAGACTCATCTACCTTACCAGCCATTCAGTTTCTGCTACCCCTCTCTTCCAATCCCTCTACTGGCTGCCACTCAACCAACTAATAAAATTCAAAATACTAAAGAGAACTTACAAAGCCATCCATAACTTGGCCCCCAGCTACATCACCAACCTGGTCTCAAAATACCAACCTAATTGTCCTCTTCGTTCCTCCTAAGACCTCCTGCTCGCTTGCTCCCTCATCACCTCCTCCCATGCTCATCTCCAGGACTTCTCCCGAGCCTCTGCCATCTTCTAGAGCTCCCTACCTAGCCCAATCTGTCCGACTATCTCCTACTGAAAACCCTTCTCTTCGGAGAGGCCTACCCTGCTCCCACCTAACAACTGTATTTCCACTTTCTCCATTAGCTCATCCATCACAGTTATAACCTCTTGTATCTAGTGACCCTCCCTCTAATGAGCAGGGCCCTCTGATTCCTACTGTAATAAATTCTTTTGTAATTGTACTGCCTGCCCTTATGTTGTAAACCGCTGTGTAAACTGTCAGCACTATATAATGTCTGTATAATAATAATAATCCCATAAACCCTTGACTAGATTTCTGCATAGGTTTTCAATTAATTCCTATGTATTTGAAAAAGTATGTTACTGTAAACCATGTTCACTAAGACAATACTTACATTTCACCATGGACTTTTGGCCCACTGGAAGCTGTCCCCACCATGAAAGGGTCCATTGAGTGTGGTTGCCTCCCAGGCCAAATGTCCACTTGTAAGGCCTTATCAATGAAAATATGGGTCCAGTTTTGAGTACCATATTGTAAAAAAGAATGTAATTGTTTAGGATAGGGTTCAAAGACAGACAACTAATTTAACTAAAGGAGTTAACAATCTATTTTACTTTTAAAGCTGAACTCCCAGAAATCTAAAAGTCCTCCCTTGAAGTTGGGGTTGCTCCAAATAAAGCGGTTTTAGTTACCCAATCCTCCATTCCTGCAGTCTCCTCTGGTCCTGGCAGCCTCTTCTCCCCTGCATTCCGGCAGTCTAATGTCCTTTGTCATCATCAAGACCATAGCCCTACATTGGACTTACTGGGGCTGAAGGACAGTCCACTCCTGGAGTCTAGGGAAGTGCCATCTTCCAGGGGAGCAGAGCATCAAGTAAAGCTGGCCATAGATGGATCGAAATCTATCTGGTTCAGCCGGGGCTGGCTGAATTTTGATCAGTGTTTGGCAGTCCCTGTTCGAAAGAAGTCGATCATTAGTGCACCGCAATGCACGGTACACATGTTATAGTGCACTGCAGTGTGATGGGCATTGGGATCTACTGTACAATGCGTTTGGGTGCCATTCACAGCAGAAAGGGTATGTGTATTACCATTTGTTATGGCAGCATGCAATTTTGCATCTTTTGCCACAAAACACAAGTGTGAAAACACCCTCAAGAAAAAAAAAAGATCTTCCAACCACAGCACCACCTGCCTGGAGTTTGCATGTTCTCCCTGTGTCTGCGTGGGTTTCCTCCGGTTTCCTCCCACACTCCAAAGACATGCTGGGAGGTTAATTGGCTCCTGTCTAACTTGGCCCTAGTATATGTATGTATGAATGTGAGTTAGGGACCTTAGATTGTACGCCCATTGAGGGTTAGGAACTGATGTGAATGCACAATATATATGTAAAGAGCTGCGTAAATTGACAGCGCTATATAAGTACCTGAAATAAATAAATCTCTCTTAAAGAGCTATTAAACCCAAAAGCAATCATTTATTAGATTGCAGCTTACTGATTCTTAGATGTGATGGCTGCATTAGTTTTCTTTATTTGGCTTTCTTTCTTTTATTTTCACCTGGTCAACTGGCCAGTAAGTCTGTCGCTGCTTATAAAGTATTATCTGGAATTTGGTTTAGTTTTTAGTTTTGGTTTAGTTTAGTGTATCTAAATCTGCTAGTATATCTAACACTCCCCTCCCCCCAGATTAACAATACTGCTGTCCAATACGGCTGACCTGTGCCCCTTCCTTCAGAGCGGAGGCACTCTAACAAAGGAGGTGTGTTACTGGCCAGAATACCTGGGGGAAAAAAGCCTATAAAAAAGAAAACAAATGCAGCCACCACATCTAATGATTGGTAAGCTGTAATATCTGACATTTTTGGTTTTAGGTGTCAGCATGTAGAGCAGGACAATTCCTAATCTACGAATGTCTTCCAAGTAAGTGACTTAGAAAGCACCGATTCCACTGGACCTTCCAGACAGCCAGGAAATTTGCATTTTCAAGTTGCACAATGGCAGGCTACATTGCCGCTACAGTTAGCTACAATGGAGACAAATCCTGCAACTAAGAAATCATTTTTTAAAAAATGCAATCCATTTTAGTAAATGAAGCTACAGAGAAGGTATAATTCCTGGAATTAGTTTACGATACCTTGACGGCGGTCAGATTCCGGAGCGTCTTCCTCTAAGGAAATGCCTAGGAGTCCTGCATATGTTTGCTGCTGGAGATGTATGTGAGATCCTGTAGTGAGCTGTTATTATTATCAGTCTCCTGGCTGCTGTATAGAGGAGGGATCACAACACAGCTGAGCTGAACAAGATACCGCAATCCCCTCTCCAAAGAATCGTAACACGTCCCAGCCCTTCCGGTTAACAGGTCCTGAGCGTACCCAGCACCACCTTTTTTTCATTAACAAGAATTGCTGGATTTACTCAATGTTTTTTTGTTTTTTTTTTTAAAGTTCCACAATAAATTCCTTATAAGGAAAGCAAAAGTTCTGGATAAATGTTTGGTTATTTAAAGGGGAAAAAAATGCAACTTTGGTGAGCGAAGGTTTTTTTTTTTTTTTTTTATTGCTGTTTAGCTAAAGATGATTTTTGGGTTGACTTTCGCACAGGGGCGGACTGACCATTTGAAAACCCGGGCACTGCCCGAGGGCCCGGGGTCAGTAGGGGGCCCCATGAGATGCCCCTGGTACCTTTTTCATAGGCATGTTTGAGTTTGGGCAAGGACACAGGGGCCCCATGATCCCCTATTGCCCAGGGGCCCCATGAGTTGTCAGTCCGCCCCTGCTTTCGCAATATATGTGCTGATTCCTGAATGCATTTTATATCTGGCAGCACAGTGGCTAAATGGTTAGCACGTCCGCCTGGCAGTACTAGGGTCGTTGGTTTGAATCCCAACCATGGCACCACCTGCCTGGAGTTTGCATGTTCTCCCTGTGCCTGCATGGGTTTCCTTCCACACTCTAAAGACATGCTGGTGGGTAAATTGGATCCTGTCTAAATTGACCCTAGTATATGAATATGAGTTAGGGACCTTAGATTGTACGCCCCTTGAGGGTTAGGCATTGATGTGAATGTACAATATATATGTAAAGCGCTGCGTAAATTTACGGCGCTATATAAGTACCTGAAATAAATAAGTAATATTGTATGAATCCTTTTGATGGTGTACCATGTCATGGCATTCAGAGTGTTAAAACAAACCATGACAACCTCTGGACTTTGTTGTAGAAAGGATTTGAGCGGCTGTATTTTGCCCTCTAAAACTGGTAACAGTTTTCCTTTTATATGCAACAGGATTTGAGTGCCTTAGAGGACGTCAGTTAGAGTGGTTGTAATACATATCCTCAGTGAAGTATCTGATCGTGGGTGATACAAAATCTTCCTACATAAGTTTTACCTGTTTATCTGCAGCCCACTCTCCTCTAAAGCCATTCAATGTACACAGATCAAAGGCAGGGCGTGGGGAGCTGACATCACATGCACAGCTCAGATAGGGGAGCTGAGTGTAATCTGATACCTGAGTGGAAGGATGAGACACATCCCCATCTTTACAACCTCATGGGGCAGGGGACTCCAAACTTTCTAAACAAAGGGCCAGTTTACTGTTCCACAAGCTTTAGCAGGGCTGGACTGTGGTCGGGAGGGGGTAGAAAATGTCTTGGTGTCAGTGGGAGTAAACAGTGCCCTCTTTTCAGTATTACGGGGAGGAATAGTGCCCCATTGATGGTTTCAGTAAGAGGAATAGTGCCCCATTGGTGGTATCAATGGAAGGAATAGTGCCCCGTTGGTGGTATCAATGGAAGGAATAGTGCCCCATTGTTAGTATCAATGGAAGGAATAGTGCCCCGTTGGTGGTATCAATGGAAGGAATAGTGCCCCGTTGGTGGTAGCAATGGAAGGAATAGTGCCCCGTTGGTGGTATCAGTGGAAGGAATAGTGCCCCATTGTTGGTATCAATGGAAGAAATAGTGCCCCGTTGGTGGTATCAGTGGAAGGAATAGTGCCCCATTGGTAGTATCAATGGAAGGAATAGTGCCCCATTGGTGGTATCAATGGAAGGAATAGTGCCCCGTTGGTGGTATCAATGGAAGGAATAGTGCCCCATTGTTAGTATCAATGGAAGAAATAGTGCCCCGTTGGTGGTATCAGTGGAAGGAATAGTGCCCCATTGTTGGTATCAATGGAAGGAATAGTGCCCCGTTGGTGGTATCAATGGAAGGAATAGTGCCCCGTTGGTGGTATCAATGGAAGGAATAGTGCCCCATTGTTAGTATCAATGGAAGGAATAGTGCCCCGTTGTTAGTATCAATGGAAGGAATAGTGCCCCATTGGTGGTATCAATGGAAGGAATAGTGCCCCGTTGGTGGTATCAATGGAAGGAATAGTGCCCCATTGTTAGTATCAATGGAAGGAATAGGGCCCCGTTGGTGGTATCAGTGGAAGGAATAGTGCCCCATTGGTGGTATCAATGGAAGGAATAGTGCCCCGTTGGTGGTATCAGTGGAAGGAATAGTACCCCATTGTTGGTATCAATGGAAGAAATAGTGCCCCGTTGGTGGTATCAGTGGAAGGAATAGTGCCCCATTGGTGGTATCAATGGAAGAAATAGTGCCCCGTTGGTGGTATCAGTGGAAGGAATAGTGCCCCATTGTTGGTATCAATAAAAGGAATAGTGCCCCATTGGTGGTATCAATGGAAGAAATAGTGCCCCGTTGGTGGTATCAGTGGAAGGAATAGTGCCCCATTGTTGGTGTCAGTAGAAGGAATAGTGTCCCATCATTGGTGTCAGTAGGAGGAGTAGTGCCCAATTATAGGTGTCAGGGAAAGGAACTATACTCCACTGTTGCTTACTAAGAGTCTAGTAAACATCCCGGGTATTATATAACTTGAATCACAAAATAATAAATTATAATATAGTAAATAATCATAAAAAATAATAATATAATAATAATAAATTTAATTCAATAATATAATCAAACCAAAAACACTGAAATTTGAAATAGAGCGCCAAGTTCGCACATCACTGAGCAAAGTCGCAGAATCGTTTTCAGTGTCTGATGAGGAATTTCCCCCACAAATCATTATCACTCAATTCTGCAAGTGGTTCTGATTTACTATCGCTGTTCTCTAGCCGGTCTAAAACCGCTTTTGACATAAAGGGACGCTTTTTGGACGCCATGGACGTTTCTCAGTTTCCAGGCAGAAAGAACAGTAATAATGCAGGCAGGGCGCCGGACAAAGCACTCGGGACAAAATGTATGTGAAATGGTTTGATACAGGAATGTTTTACTATGTGATTTTAGTGTATTTAGTGAATGTCACTTTCTAACATTTTTAAACTTCCGTCCCCCGTACACCCCGACGTCGCAGGGACCGAAACCCGGAAGACAGATGCCGACATCGGCCGGAGGAGATGGCCAGGGACACTGCAGGGGGGACATCGCGGGAGCGAAGGACAAGGTAAGTGAAACAGGGATTCTGGAGCAACGCTGCAGTGTATTCCCGAGTGTAGCTCGGGGGGGTTACCGCTTTTGGTACTGTAAGTTAACCTCGAGCTACACTCAGGAATACCGCCAGGGGGGTTAAGTGACAATTGCACAGTCATGCAACGCTGCACCCAAATTACATTTACATAATTTTTTTCCCATGAATTGAGCTTTCTTTCTGTGGTAATTTATCACCTGTGCATTTTTTTTTTTGCACTATAAAAAAAAAAGACCGACAATTTTGAAAAAAAAAACCCCAATATTTTGGACTTTTTGCTATTAAACATGTCCAGTAAAAAAATAATAAAAATCAAATTTCATCAGAAATTTAGGTCAAAATGTATCCTGCTCCTTGTCTTTGCTAAAAAAAAATTCCAATACGTGTAAATTAATTGGTTTACGTGAACGTTATAGCGTTTACAAATGGTGGTCTAGATAATGGGATTTTTTTTTCCTACTCATAATGGTGGCGATCAGCGACTTGTAGCAGGACTGCGGCGGACATTCTGACACTGGGGGGAACTAACTTGGTGTCACTGACACCCCAGTGACACCAATACAGTGATCCATGCTAAAAAAAAAGCACTGACACTTTATTAATGGTACTGGGCAGGAAAGGGTTAATGTGAGGAGCGATCAAAGGGTTACCTGTGTGCTGGGAGTGTTTTACTAGGGGGCGGGGAGTGTGTGCTTCACTGTAAGCACACTGATCAGGATGGCTGTACTGTGCACAACCATCCCAAGCAGTGTGCTCAAGCTGACAGGGAGGAAGATTGTTTGTAAACAAAACAATCTTCCTCCCCGTCAGAGATGCTCGGTAATCACCGGGTGCCGGCAGGTAATTACCGGCCGGGACTGGGTGATTGACATCACAACAGATGGCGAATGGCGGCGCAGGTAGGGCGTCCTACCTGGAAATGCAGAATGACGTATATATGTGACCCTGCACACAAGTGCCACCCTGTAGCAGTATATCTGCTATAGGGCAGTCCTTAAGAGGTTAAAGTGACAATAAACAATATCCACCACTTATTGACCCTGTAATATATTCTGTTGAATTGTTTCTTGCTGTATTTTTCTGCCTCTTTGTGACATCCTCCCAGACCTCTCCCTTTCCTCCACACTTCTGTTTGTTTGGAACAAGCTGTGCACAATAGTTGTGGTCATGTGTACTGCTCTAGGCACACTACACATCCCATAGTCCATAGCAGGGGCTCATGGGGCCCCTGTGTCCTTGCCCAAACTCAAAAAAGCCTATGAAAAAGGTACCAGGGTCATCTCATGGGGCCCCCTACTGACCCCGGGCCCTCGGGCAATGCCAGAGTTTCCAAATGGTCAGTCCGCCCCTGGTCCATAGTCCCTCTAAGTAGCGAGCAAGAGAGGGCAGCTACATTCCTACATACAGTGGGACCATGGAGAACAAACATAGCCACCCTGTAACAGAAAGACTAAAAAAAATGCAATTAAATAATGTAGCGTGGCGATTTAACATAGGGAATTCATTGATAAGATTGATTGTAGCTCTGTAATTAATGATGGAGCTTCTGGTGTCATGACTCCCACACTGTAAGTCCTGAGATTGCACATTTTCTGAATATTTGGGACGTGAACCATTTAGACCCCGGTCCCGGCTCCACTTACTTCTCTCCCCAGGTCATAAACAGAGCTCAGTACTACCTTGCACAACTGTAGTTTGTGAAACTCCAGCACTGAGCTGAGATTTAGAAGGCATCCTGGCGTAACAAACGTTCCGTCCAGCATTCATACATTTCTGAGGATTATTGATCCGAAGGGGCGCATTCCCCCACGCAGTGATCCCTAACTAGTGGCCATGGAAGCCAGTCCCACATGGAAGAAAAATATATTTGAAATATATTTTAAAAATAGTCTTCCCAAATATATTGACATATATTTGAAATACTACAATTTTGGCCGTATTCAATATACCGTATTTTTCGCTCCATAAGACGCACCTGACCATAAGACGCACCTAGGTTTCCGAGGAGAAAAACAAGAAAAAAAATATTCTGAACCAATGGACTGCACACACAGTACAGGATATGACCAGAGACTGCAGACACAGTACAGGGGATGACCAGAGACTGCGGACACAGTACAGGAGATGACCAGAGACTGCGGACACAGTACAGGAGATGACCAGAGACTGCGGACACAGTACAGGAGATGACCAGAGACTGTGGACACAGTACAGAATATGACCAGAGACTGTGGACACAGTACAGGATATGACCAGAGACTGCGGACACGGTACAGGAGATGACCAGAGACTGCGGACACAGTACAGGAGATGACCAGAGACTGTGGACACAGTACAGGATATGACCAGAGACTGCGGACACAGTACAGGAGATGACCAGAGACTGCGGACACAGTACAGGAGATGACCAGAGACTGCGGACACAGTACAGGAGATGACCAGAGACTGCGGACACAGTACAGGAGATGACCAGAGACTGCGGACACAGTACAGAATATGACCAGAGACTGTGGACACAGTACAGGATATGACCAGAGACTGCGGACACGGTACAGGAGATAACCAGAGACTGCAGACACAGTACAGGAGATGACCAGAGACTGCGGACACAGTATAGGAGATGACCAGAGACTGCGGACACAGCACAGGAGATGACCAGAGACTGCGGACACAGTACAGGAGATGACCAGAGACTGCGGACATAGTACAGGAGATGACCAGAGACTGCGGACATAGTACAGGAGATGACCAGAGACTGCGGACACAGTACAGGGGATGACCAGACACTGCGGACATAGTACAGGGGATGACCAGAGAGTGCGGACACAGTACAGGAGATGACCAGAGACTGCGGACACAGTAAAGGAGATGACCACAGACTGCGGACACAGTACAGGGAATGACCAGAGACTGCGGACATAGTACAGGGAATGACCAGAGACTGCAGACAGTGCAGGGGATGACCAGAGACTGCAGACAGTAAAGGAGATTACCAGAGACTGCGGACCTTTGGGGAGGGAGGGGGAACGGGTACCTGAATTTGACAGGTACCCACTCCCACTTCCACGCAGTTGTCCTTCCTTCTTCTTCCCGGGCCGGCTTCTGTGACAGCCAGGTGCCCACTGCGCATGCGTGGGAAGCGCTGTGCTTTGTGAATGGCCCGGAGCCTTCTGGGACCTGTCATGTGTCTCAGAAGACACCGGACCATTGACAAAGCGCAGTGCTTCTCACGCATGTGCAGTGGGCACCCGGCTGTCACAGAAGCCGCCGCGGGAAGACTGCAGCGCTGGAGTGAGGAACAGGTAAGGTCCTGCAGGAGAGAACAGCTGAGCGGCCGGCCCGGTATTCTGACATGGTGGCGGCAGAAATACCGGACTGGCCTCTTTACATTCGCTCCATAAGACGCTCTGACATTTTCCCCCTTTTTTTGGGGGAAAAAAGTGCATCTTATGGAGCGAAAAAAATACGGTATTTCAAAATATATTTCAATAAATGTATGTGAATATATATATATATGTACTGCATGTTAAAATGCATTTTTATTACAAAATATATGAAAAATATTTTTAAAAATACATTTTCAAGTATACTGTAGGTCTTTAAAAATACAAATCTACATTTTTGGAATGCATTTACTAATATATGTAAAAATATATGTTAAATGACTTTTTTATATGTTCAAAAAAATCTGAATAATATATCTTAAAAATATATATATGTATTTTTAAATATATTCAGATTTTTGAGAAAAGAGAGGGGGAGGCTCCATGTGAATGGACACACGGAGCAGCGGGTGTCCACATAGAAAGCTGCTTGCTATGGGGGAATCCGACAGGAGGTAGGGACCAGAAGTGGCAGTGGGGGACCCGAGAAGAGGAGGATCCAGGCTGCTCTGTGCAAAACCACTACACACAGCAGGTAAGTATAGACCAGGGGCAGACTGACAACTCATGGGGCCCCTGGGCAATAGGGGATCATGGGGCCCCTGTGTCCTTGCCCAAACTCAAAAAACCCTATGAAAAAGGTACCAGGGTCGTCTCATGGGGCCCCCTACTGACCCCAGGCCCTCGGGCAGTGCCATATTTCCAAATGGTCAGTCCGCTCCTGGTATAGACATGTTTGTTATTAAAAAAACAAAACAAAAAAAAGCCCTTAGAATCATTTTCATTTACAGCATTTTTTCACACCTGCCTAAAACTTTTGCACAGTAGCGTATATATTTATATTTTATGTCCAAGAGAGTAATTGGATGTGCAGCAGTTGACTAATTAAATGCATTATGTTCCAGCGTCCAATCACGCGCCGGGGTTGACAGCAAGATTCAGCTATATGGATGAGCACCAGAACTGCTGGTTATTTAACTATCTATCCTGGAAGTTTCCAGCTTTGCTCAGAGTTTCCCATCAGATTGTGTTTAGTAAAGCTGTCAGCATTTGTCATCGCAGCTCTATAGCTGGACACAGGATTGTCGGCTGGACTGTGGCGCTGATTATGATATTTTGTCATCTGTTATAAATTTCTCCTCCGTATGGAATGCAGAGGCGGAATAGTTGTAATATTTGACTGTTTGACTTTCCTGTAATCATAAATCCTAGAAATGGTTTACAAATCCAAAATGTTTTAGCTTACTGAATCACATAATTACGTGAAGACCTTTTTTTGGATAAACTTTTGTAGAGTTAATGAGCTGCGTGTTCTCATGAACTGCTACACTGTTAGGCTCCATGTACACTGCAGCTGATAAACTCACATTTAGGAGCTTTTCTGTGTTTTTTTATTTTTTAGCAGCCCCTGAATTCTCCCTAATGTTTTCCTGTGTGTTCATATACCAGGGGCAGACTGATAACTCATGGGGCCCCCGGGCAAAAGGGGATCATGGGGCCCCTGCGTCCTCACCCACACTCAAACCATACTCAAAAAAGCCTATGAAAGGTACCAGGGGCATCTCATGGGGCCCCCTACTGACCCCAGGCCCTCGTTCAGTGCCTGAGTGCCCGAATGGTCAGTCCGCCCCTGCCATGTACACATCGTCGTTTACAGTCATTTACAGGCAGTTGAGTTTACAGTTGTTTTTTTTTTAACGCACCAAATTTGCGTTCGGGAGTAGATTTTATCGGCGTTTCAAATGCCAAACGCTTGTAAACGCATTTATAAGCGTTTGCGTTTGGAAATTTTTTTTAACTCTTCCATTTCCAGATGCTGTCCAGAGCCTTGTTTCATCATGAAAAATGCATGCAAAGCATTTTTCCGGTACTCAAATGGACCCGGTACACCATACTTTGAGAAAATATGTTAGACACGGCTGCGATAATTTCTGCACAGAAATGAGCCGGAACACATCCAAACACTACAAAAAAAAGACAGCTAATCTCAACACATACTGCTCTCTCTGCTTCTGCTCTCTCTCTTTCTCTCAAAATGTATGAAATAGTTAATTTTGTACTGTTTTTCAGTGCATTCTGGGCATTTTGGAAGGTCTCCTGAGATTATCTTTAAAAAAACACTTCTAAACACAAAACGCTCATAAACGCGGTATGCAAACGCGGCTAAACAGGCATTTTTTAACCTCCGTTTTCTAGCAGTCAGTTTCCATCGTTCAGAAGTGTCCCGTGTACATGACTATGGGGTTATTTCCTCCCATATAGAAGGGAGACACCATATAAAGAATCTCAGCACAGCTTTTAGGCACATTGGACATTTCTCTATCTCTCCTAGTTGCTGTTCCTCCTGGCAGCTGCATTTTGGCAGAAAAAAAACGTTTAACGTTTGTAAACGCGTTTAAAGTGTTTAGACGCGTTTAGCTGAATCAAGCATTTGGGCGTTAAATCATTTAATTGGCCAGAATAATAGATAATTCTGGCCAATTGAATTAACCCCGTCCAGCTGTTTATCTACGTAGCGCTGTAAAGCGGGTAGACGTTTTTTAAACGTCCCCCCGCATCCATTGCCTGTGCGCGCTCCCTGGGAGCGCATGGTGCCCGCTGTGTCCGGGACCTCTGTGTGAGGTCCCGATTATGTCATCACTGATTGGCCAATCAGTGATCACATGAACAGTAGTAAGCAAGATGTCACTTCTGACATCATTGCTTACTATGTGTGAAATCTGTGATTGATCACAGAGGTCACATGGCACAAGGCTATTCACAACAGCCTTGCACCATGTGACAAGCTGTGACCAATCACAGCTCTCACAGTATTTCTCAATGGCTGCAAGAATGCAGCCAGAGAGAAAAAGAAATTATTGCTTTTACAGCCTTTATAGGTGTAAAAGCAATTAGTGTAAAAAAAGAAAAAAAAATCTTCATCACACCCCACCAGTAGTACAGTGTCCCCATGGTGACCCTGTACTGCTAGGGTGACAGTATGTTAAAAAACATAAATAATAATATATAAAAGAAATAAAAATGTAAAAAAAAAAATGTGAAAAATTATAATTTATGGTTATAAACTAATTTGGGTTATTATTTTGTTTTGTACTAAAAAAATAACTGAATACATTTTGGCCAAGACTTATGAAAAAAGATTATTTATTTGCAAAATTGTATATGAAAAACACTTTAAAAAAGTTTTGGACTTTTTCATTTATATAGCAAAAAAATAAAAATCCCAGTGATGAATAAATACCACCAAACTAACGTTTTATCTGTCTCCAAAAAATGCAAAAAAATTAGTTAGGGTACACTGTTGCATGACCGCGCAATTGTCATTCAAAGTGTGATAGCGCTGAAAGCTGAAAATTGGCCTGGACTGGAAGGGGACTGGCAGGTGGCACTGATGGGCGTTGATAGGCATCACTGATGGGCACTGAAAGGCAGTACTCATATATGGCACTGATAGGCGGCACTGACTGGCACTGATAGGCGGCACTGATTGGCAGCACTCATGGGCGGCACTGACTGGTACTGATAGGTGACACTGATAGTTGGCACTGAGAGGCAGCTCAGATGGGCACTGATATGTGGCATTGATGTGCACTGATGGGCACTGACAGGTGGCATTGATCGGCACTGACAGGTGGCATTGATGGACATTGACAGGTGGGACTGATGGGGCTACACTGATCATCAGTGCCCTGATGATCAGTGTAGATGTCCCCTCCGCGGAATGCTGATTACCGGCTCTCCTCTGTCAGCGGGACAGCTCGTGAGGAGAGAAATGCCGATAACCAGCATTTCCTTATTTACGTGATCAGCTGTGATTGGACACAGCTGATCACATGACCGAGCCAAAGTCATCGGCTCTTTCCGCTGATCGGTGATCCACTGTGTCCCAGGGACACAGCGCACCACCGATCTCTGCGCACCCCCAGGGGCGTGCATGCGTGATTGGAGTGGGAGGACTTTATATGACATCCTCCCGGAATAAGAGAACCACCGTGCGCCCGTCATTACCTTATATGGTGGGTGGGAGGCAGTTAAGCCTTTTTGGATAGACCTATATTTCTGAGGGAGAGAGCAGGCAGATTTCAGCAATAAATATAAAATTTGATTTAATCAAAGCTCACCAACATTCTCCTAGTCATTCATGAGAATTTTTGTTAAAACGTGGACTACGTGGATTCAATATGCCCACCCTTATAAGCTTACTGCTACCCATGCGCAACTATAGGCACTGAAGCCCCAAGATTCCGGCTAGGGTGTCCCTGTTGTCCTTTCCTGATTTCCTCACTGGCCACTTTATTAGGTCCACCTTGCTAGTCCCGGGTTGGACCCCCTTTTGCCTTCAGAACTGCCTTCATTCTTGGTGGCATAGGTGGCACAAGGTGTTGGAAACATTTCACAGAGGTTTTGGTCCATATCAGGGGCGGACTGACCATTTGGAAACTCGGGCACTGCCCGAGGGCCCGGGGTCAGTAGGGGGCCCCATGAAATGCCCCTGGTACCTTTTTCATAGGCTTTTTTGAGTTAGGGCAAAGACACAGGGGCCCCATGATCCCCTATTGCCCGGGGGCCCCATGAATTGTCAGTCCGCCCCTGGTCCATATTGACATGAGTTACTGTTGCCTAGCTATCATCTCGAACCAGTCTGCCCATTCTCCTCTGACATCAACAAGGAATTTTCCTCCACACAAATGCCGCTGGATATTTTCTCTTTTTTGGACCATTCTCTGTAACCCTAGAGATGGTTGTGTGGGAAAATCCCAGTAGATCAGTAGTTTTTGAAATACTCAGACCAGCTCGTCTGGCAGCAACAGCCACATTCAAAGTCACTTAAATCCCCTTTCTGATGCTCCGTTTGAAATTCAGCAAGTCCTTTTCACCACGTCTAGATGCTTAAATGCATGGAATTGCTGCCATGTGATTGGCTGATTAGCAATTTGTGTTACCAAGCAATTGAACAGGTGGACCTAATAAAGTGGCCGGTGAGTGTATATTTCTTTGTTTTCTGCATAGCAGACCCAACAATCACACCAAATCTATGAGCACCCCTTACTTTGTTGCAAAGAAACAAGCAGAGGGTGCAAGGGCCTAGTGCATTACCTTCTAAAAATGAGATTTATTGAATAAAAAGTAGTATACTCACAAAAGAATAAAAGGCACATCACAAAAAATACAGCATGGTCCAATCTCCCTACATGGTGGCTGTTGGGGGACTGTAGGCCTCCAAATGGCGGAACCTCTGCCAAAAAAACTGGCGGGTTTTTTTAAGCCCATTGTTCATGGAGCCTTACCTGCACATATGTTCAGAACAGAATCTTATCCTTTTTATCCACTTGACCTCCAGAACGTTTAACTCCTCTCATGACCAGGGTATTTTTTGCTTTTCAGAGCTGTACTAAAAGGCAATTGCTTGGTCATGCAACACTGTATGCAAATGAAATTTGAATCATATTTTTCTATTTTTTTTATGTAAATCAAACATTAAAACAACTACTTTGATATAAAATATATTCACTAAAAAATAAAAAAAAATCAAATTTTTTCAACAATTTTGACTAAAATGTATTCTGCTACATGCCTTTGGTAATAAAAAAAAATCCAATGTGTGTATTAATTAGTTTGTGTGAAAGTTATAGCTTTTACAAACTATGGTATCTATACTAAAATTTACGCAGCTATGATGTTATACTGGTAATGGTGGTGATCAGCGTCTTTTAGTGGGACTGTGATAGTGTGGCCGGCAATCTGGTGCTAGCTGACGCTGGCTGGGAGGTGCACTAACTGACACAGTGTACAGTATTAACATGAATCACTGTATCAGTCACTGTACTAATGACACTGGCTGGGAGGGGATTAACACCAAGGGGCAATCAAACCGTTAAATGTGTGCCTAACAAGTGAAATATGTGTTAAATGTGCTGTTTCTACTAAGACATTTGCCTGTTATTTATCCCTGCTTTGCAGGGACAAGAAACAGCCAGATCACTTGTGTACATAGTCCAGTATTGCTTGTATAGGACTCATTTTTAATATTCAAAACAAACTCCCCCATCCATCCATGTCTCTATGCTTTACAGGGGTTAGGTAATAATATGGAAAAACTACATGACTTGCGACGTGTGAAACTGACTACATGTTGTGCATTGAAAGCGGAAGTGATGTAACATTCTTTTGTTTCTGCTGTGTGATGAGACACCTAGCTAACAGGTGGGAAGCCTCACTTTCATCATTCACTGCGTGCTCTGCTAGTAATACGGAGTCATGTCAGAGCTTACTGAGCTTCAAAGAGGACAAACTGTTGGTGTCGCTTAGCTGGTGCTTCTGACTGAAGTTGCCAATTTATTTGCCGTGTTGCGAGGTACAGTAACAAAGGTGAGTGGGGGGGGGGGGGGGAGCTGTAATTGCCAAACCATTAATGACCAATATTCATGCTCAGAAGAGGAGAGAGTGGTGCAACACCCATAAATTGTGGACTATAGATCAATGGAAGAATAATTCGGTCCGATGAATCAAGCTTCACACTCTTCCCAACCACCGGACGTGTTTATGTGTGGCGCACACCCTCCCAACCTTACCACCAGGACTGTCTTGCACCAATGGTAAAGTATGGTGGTGGCGCAATCATGATTTGGGCAGCCATATCTTGGTATTCTGCAGGCCCCATCATCACTTTGAAAGAGTTACTGCCAGCGACTTTGTACAAATTTTGGCCAACCATGTCCACCCCATGGTGCAGACATTGTTTCCTAAAGACAACGCCATTGACCAAGATGATAATGTTCTGATTCACACAGCTGTTTTTTTTCCCCTTGTTTTGTTCAGCTTTTTTTTTTTTTTTTGTTAAAGTAGAATTCTTTTTGTTGCTGAGCAGAATTAAAATGCAAAATGCAGCAAAAAAGTGGCAAACACACACTACCATGCATTTCAGCAGCTTCTCCATTGAACTCCATTGTAGCAAAAACACTGCTTTTTGCTTTTATAAAAGTCCCTGACCCTTTCCAAAAAACGCAGCAGCTCAAAAAAGCATAGATGTGAACCTGTTCCATAGGAAACCATGGTAAATGGACTGTAGTGAGTTTCTGCAAAAAACACTAAAAAACTCCTTGGTGTGAACAGAGCCTTAAAAAAATCACTTTAATCTCCTGAAATGACATTAATAATTTAAAGCTTAGATGCGATTTTAGTGATCAGGTTTAGATCTATGTTAAATGAACTGTAGTGCTGTGACGGGAGTCACTTTGGGTGGGGGGGCCCATGGAACCCAGCTCACTTTGGAGAGGTGGGGAGACCCCTGTCTCAGCTCCCCATATCACTATTATGTGTAAGTCACCCTGTGCCTGTTAGGGGTATAGGGCGATCTGTCCTAATAATTGGGTGGGGGGTTTGTTGATTATTTAATGCCATGTGGTTGCATCCCATTGTTCTATTGTGTGTCTTGCTTGGGAGCAAACTATTATGGGATGTATGTGTCAGGAATGGACTCGCCAATGGTGGTGGGACTCACCTGCCTTGTGGGCTGCAGTGCCAAGGCTGGCCAGCGGGTGCTCTCAGCAGCCAGAATCTCACTCCTGCAATCAGGCCATCACCTGAGGCTGATTGCAGGAGGTGTATTTAAGCAGGACCAGGCCTGTGATCAGTGCCTTGGTGTATGTTTCCCATGAGCCCCTGTACCCTGTCTGCTTCCTGCCTGATCCTGACTCTGAACCTGACTCTGAACAAACTCCGCCTGTCCTGACCTCGGCTATTCCTGACCACTCTTCCGCTTGCTCCTGGTACCCTGTTTGCCCGTTAGCTACCGACCCGGCCCGCCTGACTACGTTGTGCTCCACATATATATACATATATATATATCAGTTTAGGTTTGGGTTTGTTTCACCTTGTTGTATGTATTTGTGTTAGTTTTGGGTTTGGTTTGTTGCACTGTGTTTATGTTTGTGTTGTCCTTAATAAATTATCTTGTTTACACGCTATACCTGAAGTCTGTGTTTCCCTGTGTCGGTCCACACACCTCTGGTCATTCCCGGAGCCCTGACATTATGTGTTTGTGTATTGGCTTGGTGGGGGGGTGTGTCTCCAGCAGCCCTCCCCCCCAATGGGACTGTCTGTTGGTGTGTCTCTTGTTACTAAATGTAGATTGCCCCACCCTGTGTCATTATGCAGGGAGGGGGGGTTGTCCCCTGAGTGTATATATCTTGTATCTGTGTTCAAATAAACTAGTCTACTTCCTGGTTTACTTTGAGACTGGTGTCATCTAGTCTTGTATGGTCGGCTGTGGTGTCTGTTGTCGGTGTTCGGATGGAGAGGCGGTATCCTAACGGAAGTAACCAAGTGCAGTCGGGGTCTGATTCCGTTACAAGTGCGTTTCTGCAAAATGCAAATGCATGCATTGGTGTGAACGGAGCCTAAAAAAACTTTTCCTAGGCAACTTCCAACCTTCACAGCGGCAGGATCCAATGAATGGGAGCGATTTTCTAGTTTCGGTACATCATGCATTTAATAATCGCTATGAATAATTCAGTAGCCTTCTTATCATCCACATAAATTGTTGTACACCCAGTGAAATGAGTTGTTTACTATACACTGTTCTCATTATTCCATTAGAAGTCACCCTGTGGGGATAAAACAGCTTTGGGAGCAAACCAAAAGATAAATGATAAAACCAAGGAATGGCTGCGTACAACTGCTTTATAATTGTGTGAATGATTTTACTTTTTATGAAGAACAACCATCAATTTTCAGTAAATATTTATTTCTTGGATATTTGTATGAAGATGAATATACAGATGGAATATATGTAGAGACACTGATTTACCTGTTTTGTATTTCTGGATTGGTGTTTCTGTCCTTTCAGTTCTGAGATTCACACAGCTCAGTCACACAGACCAGTCTACCAGAGCAGGAGACCTGATTTCTTCTCTGCTGCAGTTACATAAAACTTTCAGGTTTTGTCCCTCCCCCAGCTTGTGACTGGACTGTGAGAGGAGAAGCAGCAGACTGATGAGCTCATCTCTCTGTCACTCTGCTGTCTCCTCCTATCAGCATGCTGCTTGCCTGCACATGAGCTCTGCAGTACAACCAATTGACTCCTTGTGCTGCTTCTCCCTCTTCCAGTCTGAGCTTACATGTGATGGTGCTGACCAATCAGAAGCCGCCTAGCCTGTATTGTCAGTACTGCAAGGAATGGAGAGAAAGCTGGGGGTATTTCAAATCCCCCGATCTATGAAGCAGCGGATCAGCAAACAGGGATACGCAATTTGGTACAGTGGGGGTGGGAAGGGTGTCTAGTGGATGACTGGAACTTAGGCTGGCCATACACTATACAATTTTCTGTCCAATTTCTGCCCGATTTCCTTTAGATTTACCTTCAACTATATAGTGCAAGGGTCTGCCTAATTGAATACAATTGAAAGTGTTGTTCAGGTTTGACCTCATATTATATGGTTTTTGGTAAATCTAAAGAAAAATTCTCAAGAAGATTATAAAATGTATGGCCAGCCTTAGGGTTGCCACCTCATCCCTTTAAAACCGAACTCATATTTATTACTCAGGTTCTGTGGCTGATTAAGGTGATAATTAAACTCACCCAGTACCTTATGTGCATTAAATTATCCTCAGAACCTGTGTAATTAATATGTGTTTGGATTTAAAGGGATGAGGTGGCAACCCTATTGGAACTGCTGGAGGCTGGGGGGAGAGAGAGCCGCTGGAGGCTGGGGGGAGAGAAAGCCGCTGGAGGCTGTGGGGGAGAGAAAGCCGCTGGAGGCTGTGGGGGAGAGAAAGCCGCTGGAGGCTGTGGGGGAGAGAAAGCCGCTGGAGGCTGTGGGGGAGAGAAAGCCGCTGGAGGCTGTGGGGGAGAGAGCCGCTGGAGGCTGGGGGGGAGAGAGCCATTGGAGGCTGGGGGGAAGAGAGCCATTGGAGGCTGGGGGGAAGAGAGCCATTGGAGGCTAGGAGGGAAAGAGCCATTGGAGGCTGGGGGGGAGAGCCACTAGAGGCTGGGGGGAGAGAACCGCTAAAGGTTTGGGGTGAGAGAGCTGCTGGAGGCTGGGGGGTGAGAACTTCTTGAGGCTGGGGGTGAGAGAGCTGCTAGAGGCTGGGAGGAGAGAGCCATTGGAGGCTGGGGGGAGAGTGCTGCTAGAGACTGGGGGGGAGAGAGCCATTGGAGGCTGGGGAAAGTGAGCTGCCGGAGGCTTTGGGGGAGAGAACCACCAGAGGCTGGGGAGGAGAGAGCCGCCGGAGGTTGGGTAGTGGAGAGCCGCTGGAGGCAGGGGGGGGGGGAGAGAGTCACTAGAGGCTGGGGGGAGAGTGCCGCTGGAGGATGGGGGGGAGAGAGCCGCTGGAGGCTCGGTGGGAGTGAGCTGCTGGGGGGGAGAGCTGCTGGAGGCTGGGGGGGGAGAGAGCCTTGGGAGAAGCAAGAGTAGCCCAAGCCGCAGCCGCTGATGTCCACAGTGGGATCGGGATCCAGAGCTGGTGGAACCCGTCACGCAGGGAGATTTCCCGCACTGCTCCTGTGTGAAGTCAGGCTCAAAGTCACTATGCCACGCCTGGATTTGCACAGGAGCTATGCAGGACACCGCATGCAATTCGCATAGGAATCGTACAGCATTCTTGTTCTAATCGCTTGCAATTCTCTGCAGTGCATACAAAATGAAAGGGCTCAAATCACACTGCAAAGGTATCGGTTTTGGTATCAGGAGCATTTGCATGAGAACGAATACTTGTACACGTACTCGGTATCAGTGCAACCCTAGCTGATTTGTATCTTTTTTATATCTGCTTGGAATTCAGCTGTGCTGGACATTGACTTTCCAATATTTCATGCCGGTCGTATCACGTTTTATCACGATGATTAATATGAAGATTGCAACCGCCAGAGGGCAGCTATTTATTTGCAGTGCAGCGGACATAACACTGTAGTAGGGATTTGCACTTTATTATACAGTAAAACTTTGAGAATTTCCACCTGAAGGTCATCCAAAGCCACAAGTGTTTCCTGACAGAATGTGGAAAGAGTCCTGTGTTAACAAGACCATTTTATTGTGTGATCAGAAATTAGGACAGATATATGGAAACGCCTGACTTTCTAACTTTTCACCTAGGTTCACACCTACGTGTTTTCTGCTGTGTTTTGCATTTTGCACAAACGCAGTACAGTCCATTTAACATGATTTCCTATGGGACAGGTTCACATCTCTGCATTTTCACCCGGTGCGTTTTTTGGAAAGGGTCAGGGACTGATTTAAAGTCAAAAAGTTGCATTTTTGGTTCTATAGACTTCAGTGGAGACGCTGCAGAAAAGCATGTAGTGCATTTTTGTTGCATTTTATTCCACCCAGCAACAAGTTGAAAAAAGAAAAAAATGGAAAAACGCAGCAAAAACGCACTGCAGAAATGGATCAAACGCAAACCGCATAGGTGTGAACCTAGCCTTCGACAACCTCTCTCACCTAATGTGTACCTGTAGTGAATGCCAGGTGGAGCTTTCAGTGACTTCACAAATCTGCATGGATGAATTACTGACATGGCACAATATACAGAAAAAGTAGAATTAAAATGTTTTATTAAAAGCTATCTCTGAACTCCAGTCAGTTGCTTTGCCTAGACTGAGAAGATGTCAGCGAGTTGCATGTAGGAAGAAGCATTTCCTCAGTCTCCTCTCCCTCAGTGATCAGATTGCAGCTTTGTAGCAAGTCACAAGGAGAGTAGCTACAGCAGGGGCTGATCTGAGCCAATATCTCAGTCCAGGAAAAGGACAGTGACCCTGGATGATGTCTGAACAAAGATGGCTCTGTCCTTCTGGAAAAAACAACAGATAATTCCATTGTTAGGGGGGTTGCTGTGATCTCTGGGAGAGGTGAAAAATACTCAGTAAAAAGATGTAAGGGAGAAGGGGGAAACTTAATTAAAGTGTTACTAAACCCACAACAGTGAAATCAGTCTGTATATGTAGTAAAGCATGCTTGTTATACTCACTGTGGAACCTAAGAGGCTAATCCTCTGCATTGTGTGAAAAGGATGTTTGATCCTGTCTGCTCTGATCCTTACCTTCTTCTGCTGTCCCCACTTCATCTGCTGATATTACAGAGCCTGCAAGCTCAGTGGTGGTGATGATGGTGGCGGTGGTAGTGGTGGTGATGATGGTAGTTGTGATGATGGTGGTGGCGGTTGTGATGATGGTAATAGTGGTGGTGATGATGGTGGTTGTGGTGATGGTGGTGGCGGTGATAGTGGTGGTGATGATGGTGGTTGTGATGATGGTGGTGGTGGTTGTGATGATGGTAGTGGTGATGATGGTGGTGGTGATGGTGGTTGTGATGATGGTGGTAGTGGTGGTGATGATGGTGGTTGTGATGATGGTGGTGGTAGTGGTGGCGATGATGGTGGTTGTGATGATGGTGGCACAACAGCAGCAAGTTGGCAGTGGTAAGGAACTAGATGGTCATACAACAGGACCGCTTCCACCTCTGGGTCTGGCCTTCATTGCAATCTGAAAAACCCCACCTCCTATGCCAATGACTCCAGTGGTATATTTTGGTTTTGTTCTGCCCTAGGCAACACAAAAATCTGGTCGTCTCCCAAGCCCTTCCCAGGAGAGAGAGAGAGACTCACCATCACAGCTCTCCTGAATGAAACCATTTCTCTGCTTCACCAGTGCTGCCTATATCACTCACCTGGCTCCCTTCCCGGAGCCTGATGGCTAGTCCCCCAGCTCCTCTCACTCCTCCCTTCCCTCTGCCACCCAGCCCTGATGCCCCTTGAATCCCCCTCCTACAAAGTGCCATCCGCTCCCGTAACTATATAATGTAGGTCTGTAATCATTAATACATCATAAATGAGTGTTCTCTCTTAGTGTAAATATCTGAAGTTGACCTCAGCCACTTGCAGTCCCTGTACAGCAGGGCTCATACTGGGGGGGAGCAGCAAAAGGAAACAATCAATTGTGCTGCAGTGCAGGAAGCATGCTGATAGGAGGAGAGAACCAAGTGACAGAGAGATGGGCTCATCGTTGTTCTGCTTCTCCTTCACTGTCCAATTACAGACTAGAAAAGGAACAAGACCTGTGAATGTTTCTTACTTACAGCAAGAAAAAAAATCAGGTCTCCTAGATTGTAAGCTCCAAGGATCAGGGCCTTCCTATCCCTCTTGTATTGAACTGTATTGTTGCTGTATTGTCTCCCTTTATATTGTAAAGCGCTGAGCAAACTGTTGGCGCCATATAAATCCTGTTTAATAATAATAAGGTCTCCAACCTGTATCCCTCCCAGGGGCGGACTGACAACTCATGGGGCCCCCGGGCAATAGGGGATCATGGGGCCCCTGCGTCCTTGCCCAAACTCAAAAAAGTCTATGAAAAAGGTACCAGGGGCATCTCATGGGGCCCCCTACTGATCCCAGGCCCTCGGGCAGTGCCCGAGTTTCCAAATGGTCAGTCCGCCCCTGATCCCTCCTCCACATGTAACTTAGCATTTTGTCATAAGTCATTTCCCATGTAATTCCGGATTTTATCTTTTTCAATACTTGCATGCTGTGTGAATTGTCTGTCACCTCTGGATTTTCCTCCTGTCGGACGGTCTGTACTGTTGTTTCCTGACTTGCTGGAAAGTGTGCTATTAACGCAATCAAACTATTTTAACTCTGGATTCTCGGATGTGAAAATCACTGCACTTTACGTATTCCTTATTCAATCTGCCATCCATGAAATTGAAAAATCAACATTTGTTCAAGAACTGCACAAAATGCTTAATGGATAAGTATACCTTTCATTACATGTTACACCCATAGTTAGGGTGGAAGATGTTATGAAAGCACCGGCCCCTATTTCCTGACACTTACTCACTTTAACAGCTATGGGGGGATCTCCCCCCCCCTCCCCTCCAGCTGTCAAATGTTAAAAAACATGGCCGTGATGGGCTCAGCTCACACAGACGCATCACTCCTCTGTGAATAAGAAATTACAACCTTAGTGGCTGGTGGCTTGTAGTTATCAATGAAATTAACCACTTCCAGTCCGGACACTTTCACCCCCTTCCAGTCCAGGACAATTTTCAGCTTTCAGCGCTATCACACTTTGACAATTGCGCGGTCATGCAACACTGTACCCATATGATTTTTTTTTTAGCATGTTTTTTGAGACAGATAAAACTTTATTTTGGTGGTATTTATTCACCACTGGGATTTTTATTTTATTTGCCATATAAATTAAAAAGTCCAAAAATTTGGAAAAAAAAGTGTTTTTCTTATAATATTTTGCAAATAAATAATCTTTCTTCATAAATCTTGGCCACAATTTATTCAGCTACACTGATTGCTTTTACACCCATAAAGGCTGTAAAAGCAATCATTTCACCTTCTCTCTGGCTGCAGCCATTGAGAAATATTGTGAGAGCTGTGATTGGTCACAGCTTGTCACATGGTACAAGGCTGTTGTGAATAGCCTTGTACCATGTGACCTCTGTGATCATTCACAGATTTCACACATAGTAAGCAATGATGTCAGGAAGTGACATCTTGTTTAATACTATTCATGTTATCACTGATTGGCCAATCAGTGATCACATGAATCAGGACCTCACACAGAGGTCCCATACAGTGATCTCCGGACACAGCGGGCACCAATCACAGTGCTGTGCTCTCCCAGGGAGCGTGCACAGGCAATGGATGCAGGAGGACATTTAGAAATGTCCACCTGCATTGGCAGCACTCCCTTCTGGCTGTTTATCTACATGGGCCAGACGGTAAGAGTTTAATTGAATCTTCCTGTCATTATATCTGCTTGCTCGTACATCTCGTACGGGCAAGTAAATATACTGACAGACCTGCAGGAGACCTGCATGGCACCAGCAATCTGTAACTCCTCCTCATTGGCCTACCTCTGCACAAGCTATCCCCACTTCAGTCTATCATTAAAGCTGCTGCCAGATTCATCCACTTCACTGACCAATCAGTGTCAATCTCCTCCACTGGCTTACGATTGCCCAACAAATAAAATTTAAAATACACTCAACAGTACACAAAGCTACATAGTTACATTGTTAGTCTGGCTGAAAAAAGACAAAAGTTCATCCAGTTCAACCATAGAAAAAAAAAAGTTATAATCCTACACCCACAATTGATCCAGAGGAAGGCCAAAAAAACCCAGCAAAGCATGATCCAATTTGCTCCTGCTGGGAAAAGAATTCCTTCCTGATCCCCCGAGAGGCAAGAAATCCATAACTTTGCCCAGAGCTATATTACCAGCCTTCACTCCTCCTAAGACTTCCTGCTTTCTAGCTCCTTCAACACTTTCTCCTATGCTCTCCTCCAGGACTTCTCCAGAGCCCTTCCCTTCCTACGGAACTCCCTACCCCAATCTGTTTGTCTATCTCCTACTCTATCCACCTTTAGGCAATCTATGAAGAAAGAAGAACAATCAAGCACAATCCAGACTGTGATTCAGCTCTCCAACATGTACCCAGCACAATAACATCACTTTTTGGTTGGACTGACCTTTTAACCATTGCTCTATACTGTATTTAACTAATGATTTCCCATCTATAAACACAATCTGAATTATATTTCACCCTGTCCCCCCATTGTTTAGTGCTTCTACCAGGTGGAATGTAGACAGAGAGTATTCATAAGCTGGCAGTGGCTCTGGACATTTTTTATTGTCTTCACCGTCCACAAACACGCTGGCTCCTTGGTTGACATGTACACACATTTCTAACAATCACTTTGTAGAAAAATTAATGCTTAATCACACAGAAACAGGGGATGTGTTAATGTTCTATATTCTAAAATATTTATCTAAGGATCACAGGTTCTTACACAGACCAGAGAACAATGTAGGGAGGAAATTCTGTCATGCTTTCAGTCACAATGCGTTGTATTTAATTCCTGGAAGGCATATTGCTCTGTTTATCCTGATGTGAGGATCAGAGCTGACAAATACATGTGAAATGGTTACATCCTAATCAGGGGCGGACTGACAACTCATGGGGCCCCCGGGCAATAGGGGATCATGGGGCCCCTGTGTCCTTGCTCAAACTCAAAAAAGCCTGTGAAAAAGGTACCAGGGGCATCTCATGGGGCCCCCTACTGACCCCGGGCCCTCGGGCAGTGCCCGAGTTTCCAAATGGCCAGTCCGCCCCTGATCCTAATATGTGGTGGTCTGCCTCCAGATTGCCATATTATTAGATTCCATCCAGAGACACTACTACTAAAACAACTAAATTAATCAGTCCAGATCTGGTATGTACATCCCTGTGGACCACAGTCACTTTCACATTTCTGCTATGAGCCTGTTTATTCTGCAGTAACTTTGTCATTACTGGAGATAACAAAGCATTTGTATAAGTGTTTATATATAATGTAACATAATTTAGTATATAAATAATTATATATAATGTTTTTTTCTAGGAAGAACAAGACTCCATTGGTGATATTGTTTTGTAAAAAATATTTTTCTGCAATCCATGGACAAAAAGATGTAACAATAACTCCTTCATGGTGTTCCAACCAATAGACAGTACATAGCAATTCAATTCTCTAAATTAATATAATGGAAACAATTTTAGGGAAAATAATCATAGAATAGATGTGCAAGTCATAAGCACTTTTTTTCTAACTTGATCAGTGTTAGTTTGAAAAAAAAACCATTATTATTATTTTAGATAAAATGAATACATTTTATTGTATAATTTGCCCTGTTTAAAACTAAAATTCTGATTCTGGGACAAAGCATTGCAAACTTAATTACAAATATACAAATAAATAAATAAAATATATGTATATATATATATATATATATATATATATATATATGCTTCTTTTTCAATGTTGTGCTTTTTTAATTCAACACTAGAAAATATTACCAATTAATGAAACATAACAAAAACAAAAAATCAGTATGAAAATAGCTAAAGAGAGAATGGGAAGGAGATAATTAGGATTGATTTGGGCAAACAAAGAGGAAATAAGGGGTTACATGGGAACATTTTTTTTTTACCTGACAGGTTACTTTAAATGACATCATATGCAGAATATGGGAACCTTTGATCTGAAGATGATCTTCAAAAGAATATTAACACAAAGAGAACAAGGAGAAAAAAGGGACTTTAAAGCGAAGATCTAGTAAAAAAAAAAAAAAAAATTAAAGGCAGCAGCTACAAAAATGTGGCTGCTGACTTTTAAAAAGCAGACACTTACCTGCCTCTCGATCCTGTGGTGTCCTCACACCAGCCGAGTTCCTATGTCCCTGGCACAGTGTGGTCACCCAGCTTGCGGCTTCATAGCTGGGTGCCCACTGTGCATGCACGTGATTGGTCCCCTAGCCTTCTGGAACCTGTCACATGTCCCAGAAGACTTCAAGGGGAAGAACAACTTCCACTTACAATTGCCTTACAAAAGCCTTATAGCGGAACTTCCCTTTTGGGTGGAGCTCTGCTTTGAGGTGTTCTGCATAACCCCAAGAAAAGGACAAACAACCTTACTTTTTAATTGTATTAATTGTTATTTATTCCTTGGTGCATTAGGGTCTCCTGTGAAGCATAAAACTGTGAAACACGTCATAACCTATCATTATGACCCTGCATTGTTGCCCTATCTTTTTTTGATACCTTTTTGTCGTAATTTGCATGTGCTATAGTCTGTTGGTATATATATATATGCAGGATGGGACAAAGCAGGCATTAGCGCCTCAGGGATAATATATTGATTGCATGGAATAATTTTATCTCATCCTTTAATACTTTAATATAGATAAAGAAATCTTTTGTAATTTTTTAAATGTCCTCCTTTTCTTCTTGTTCTCTTTGTGTTAACATTTTGAATTTAAGATGTGGTGTCAAATTGTTTTTCATCAAGCTGTACTCCTTACGTAACATATCTGCAAAACCAATGAAACCGATCTGAAGAGCGTTTATACACACTGTATCTGAAGCTCCATTTTTTTAACCTTAGGAAAAAAGATTTAGAGAAAAGAAAGAGTCAGCAGAACCTTGCTTGGTATTTTACGTATTTACACCAGGGGAGCAATTGTTCTTCATTGAAAATGCCCTACATCACCGACTAGGTAATAGTAAACAATGCTCTTCCATTGTATACAGCCACGTACATCAGTAAAGGATTCCCTTCCAAATTTGATAAAATGTGATCCCCATGGCTTGGGAACCCCAATCCTGCAATTACGACTTGACTTCCTTTTACATCCTGCTTCCGAGGTAGGGCATTGCTCAACATATGAGGATCCTTCTCTAAGCGTCTCCTTTTCCAAATTACATTGAATTTCATTGGGTCTTCTGGAGGCTTTCTATGGGACTTGTCCTCTGTTGTTTGGGGACTTGATGTTTGCTTTGTGGTGGTACTTTTTCTTTGTGATTACAACATGGTGTTTAGTTCATACAGCCCACTAATTTTGTGTAAGATCTAGGAAAGTAGTATATTGTCTTCTATCCATAATCTTGACAGGGGTATGGATTTTTTTTGTTGCTTTCTCTGTTTCTTTGTAGATGGACTTGTTTGTAGCTTTCAGTACAAACATTTTTATTGATGCACACAAGAATGACATGCCAACTGATCACCCATACAGCAAAAAGCTTGGCAAAAAGGCATAAGTAGCATCTAAACAGTTTTATAATACAAAATGTCAAAATGGACGACTGTACTGTCGCCGTAAGCTGTAAGTTGTCTAAGCCTGAGGGCCTAGGGACATACCATGAAGAGACAGAAGGAGTGAAATGGAAAACCGATTGCCAACAGAGGGAAAGAAAAAGGGAAGGGAAATGAGGAAAGGGGCATAGTGGGTTCCTGTAGGCTTGGGTAGAAATAACATCAACTATAGGTTATCCAGGATGGCTGGGTGATGGGTGGGGAGAGCATATGACCACCAAGGGGTCCACACTTTAACAAATATAGCATGGGAATCATGTATCATCAGGGAGGTCAGATTGCTCTTTATGCTGCAAATGAGACAGAAGGTTTCATCCAGGACCTAGCTATAGCGCGTTTGGCGGCAATGAACAGGTAAGTTGCAAGCTTTTTGCTGGTACGAGAATAGGTCTTGAATTGAGCAATGTAGTAGAGCGAGTTTAGCATCTTTATTAATGGGCACATTAAATATGGTTTAGAGGAGCCAAAAAACCCTGGAGCAGAACCCCATTAAATGTGGGCAGGACCACCAGATATGAACTACATCACTGCTTTGGCTGCAGCCTCTAAAGTACCTATCTCTGTAAGATTGGTTCAAACCTGCAATACCGGCTGGGACCCAGTACCATCTTAAAAGGAGTTTGTGTGCTGCTTCCAGAGTGGTTGTGTATAAAGAACATTTTGCTATGGAAGGCCAAGCCTCACTCCACTCCTCAGGATTGATAGAGATTCTCAGATCTCATTCCCAACTGGACTTTTTGGAGGTGGAAGAGGGAGGGTCAATAGCATTCAGAGAAGAGTAAATCATAGAGATAGTGCTTGGGGCACCAGGAGGGTGTTGGCAGGTATGTTCAAAAGCTGATTTTTGGAAAGGATAGGTGGAATTGCATTGGACAGAGGTCACCCTGTGGCAGAGTTGAACGTAGTGGAAAAATTCCACAGACTGTGCTCCATGGGTCACCTGGATGGGGGACCATAAGGAAAGATGCGAGATGTGAGAAAGTGATGGACCTGTGTGAATACGTGAGACAACCACCAAGAAAATGCTTCCGGTTGTTCCAGGCCAGGAACTTGTTTGTAGCTTTGTAATGAATTTTTTCTCTGTTATTTTTTAAAACTCAATAAAATAGAATTAATAAAAAAAAAAAAGGAAGTCAACAGAAAAATAATAGTTAAGAGAAGGGAGTATGAGTAAATTAGGGTTGATTAGGGTGAAAAAGGGTTAATAAGGGGTTAGGAACAAACTTTCAATTCAAAAAGAAATGTATCTGTCTGCCTACTTCAAACACTGTCAGAAGGTCCCCTTTATTCAACAGCTTTTGTATTTACATTGTGACTTCCAGATATCATTTTGACAGATAGGAAAAAAATGCCAGGAAGGGGGAGGGGGGCAACTCAGCAGGACAGGACATACTGCACACACCATGTAATTCAGTGAAGTTTTTTTTTTTTTTTCGGGTGTGGGTAGAATGTCCACTGCCCACAGCTGGTAAAAGATGGATTCTGGGCACATCAATTTTTATAGCTTTGGCTTGATATTTGTGTACCTCCACCCATTATTAAAGAGACTTTGTCAATAAGTGAAAAATGTAGGTAAAATCACAAAAAAAAAATTGAAATGTTTAATTTCAGTGTTTTTCCTATCCATAAATTATTTTATTCACTTGCAATGTGCTTGAACCTTCTAGAAAAGTCCACTTCTTAGCCAGACTCTTTCCTCCTTGCCTCTTATAGCCTTCTCCTGTTTGGGATTGCCTAACTAAGATCTTTGTGCTGGCCCAGCTCCTATACCCCTCCCTACATAACCTTTTGTTGTAGCTGCCTGGGGAAAAGTGAAAGGGAGAACAACAGAGTGTGGCTTGAGTAACAGAGTCTACTGGGGCTGCTGACATTGCTTCTAAGAAGTCTCGGGGCTTTTGCATGTCTACACAAGAGGAGCTTTTACAGGTAAACATGGTAAATGCACATATAATCAAATGGGAATTATTTTTGTAAAAAGTCTGACAACAGGGTCTCTTTAATTAATGTTGTGCTTTCTTGATACCAGTTAAAAATGTTCTGTGTAGCTTCCCCTAGCTTGTGTGATGATGAGTTCCTCTGATCACTGGAGTCCTTTGTCATCAGCCCATGGGAGGTAGGAAATGGCCATGTGGTTGCAAGCAATGCTTGAAATCAGGAACAGTGCTAGCTAGTATTGGGTGTTCATGGCTACTATTCTATGTATAAAAGCTCCCAGGATCAGGGCCCTCCTATCCCTCTTGTATTGAACTGTATTGTTACTGTATTGTCTCCCGTTATATTGTAAAGCGCTGAGCAAACTGTTGGCGCTATATAAATCCTGTATAATAATAATAAAAGATTTGCTGTGCGAATGTCTCAAGTATTCGCACATTCAATAATTCCCATAATTTGCCTAATATGTTTCTTTCCTATGATTGTCAGCTCCCTCTAGTGGCCATCGTGTAGTATTTTCTTAAAATACCTCAATTAGGAAAATACAGCATTATGACCACTGAATGGAGCTGATCTTCCTAGGAAATATATATATTAGGCAAAGCTATGGAGATTATTTGTAAGGGCTGTGTGAAGACATTCACAGATCTTTTTTTTTAGAAAATTCTATTAGCTAGCCAAAGATGAAGCGATTTTCTTTCCTGCAACCACAGCCATTAAGTTCTCCCGGCTAAAAGAGCCATCCCCACTGGGAGAACACAGTGATTATTGCTAGGGGCTATAATAGTCGCTAGCTATAGTTGCATGGAAAATCCGACAGGCTGGTTGTACCCATGTTGACCGATCGATCAAGTTGGGTACATTCAGCCTGGCCATACATGGTTCGAATTTTGGCCAATCTCTGCTGAACCACCTGAGATTCGAACCATCTATGGCCAGACTTAGTCTATTAGACCCATCTGTCTGTGTTTTGGTTGTTTTATCCTGTAATTATTTTTACCTCAATTGTCAATAAGAAGAATGCTTAATCCTTTCCCTCTGAAATAACTTACAGGGGGTGTGTGACGGGCGCGGTGTCACACCCCCAGCCCTTCTCACCGACTTGTGACTGAAGGACTAGCCAATCTAAAACCACGCTGTCATGTGCGTAACAATGCCATGCTCAGCTGCACCCTGCACAAAGATTTTCAAGCTCACTGGACCACAATCTATGTGCTGCAGCCTGAGAGCGATTGTTACTGGGTCAGGTTAATTACGCAATTAACCCTTCACACTGCCACCACTGCCTTTTTGTACAGAGAAGAAGGAAACTCACCAATCTTAGCAGTAACACTATGATGTTTGAATAAGCGTCTGTATACACACTGTCACCGCAGGCAGATGTATGAAGAATAAATAAATAATTTGCGCTAGTAAATGTGTATAAAAAGAAACCCCTATATCCACCTTGACCTCTATAGTTGGAAAAACCTCTTGAAGGTCTACCATTATATTCATATTGATGAGGTGATTTATCATGAACATTTTCAGGTGTTCTATTGCCAGAATTTTGAAATGTCACTTTTTGTTTAGGAGGAGATATAGTGGTTTGATTAACCGTTGGGGATTTTAAATTAGGTATAATAATTTTTTCAGGTGTAGAAAGTTGGGAGTCACACCCATCTGTAGTGATCTTATCTTGCCATTTATACACTCTATTATTCCTATAATCTTCAGTGTCTCTTTTATATTTTTTAACCTTTTTGTTTTTTGTATCCTTATCGACTTTAACAATATGATCCTGTAAATTCTTTGATCGATCTTTATAATCATTGGTATCTGCAAAAGGTAACATCACATCCTTCAACTCTTTAATTTTAAAGTCTACTTTCCTCAATTTAACCTGTCGCCTTTTTATAATTAATTCCAATAAACTGCTTTCACAATGGTTAAAAAACTGAAACCACTCATCTACTAATTCTCTATCATCCATCCCATCATTGGCAGGTATATCCCATCTCAACCTCCTGGGAGTAATTTTCTCTTTTAGATAGAGTTCCAAAGTATTCACATCCCACCATATTTTAATTTGCTTCTCCAAAAGATATTTTAAACTTTTGAAATTTTCTTCTAAATTCATACTATTTGAAATACCCATGGGATTGAAAACTTCACTAAGATCAACTTTTCTTTTTTCCATATATCCAAAAATATCCATGGCTGCCAATTATAAAATCCCTCTAAAAAGAGAAATTACTAAAAATAAGAAAAATTAATAATAGCGCCTATGGTCAAAATTATATAACTTACTAATAGTGTACCAGCTGCAAAAAATCACCATATATAAAGTGTACCAATAAATAAATAATTTGCGCTAGTAAATGTGTATAAAAAGAAATCATCAAATCATAAGTCCAGAAAAAAATATATATATGCCAATACCACAAAAAAAATTAAAAAAACTTTCAAGTGCAAAAAACTTTTGTGCAAAAAAAGTGTCTAAATATGAAAAATTTTCACCAAAAAACCTTGATAATATAATGGCAGATCATCCATAAATATATCTTCAGAAACGAAAACTCTGCAACACATCGATCCTCATCGATCGAAATAACAGGATGAAAAACTTTGTAGTTAATCGAAAATCCACTTCTCCAATAGATAAAGGACCACCTTCAAACGTATCCATGGGGGGAAATGCCAAGCACTCAAGAGAAACAGAAAGACTTCATGGTGCAATATTATAAAAACCAATTCCTTTATTAGATACTCATTGCACTTACTCAAGAGGTGTCCCAGCCGACACCAGCATCAACAGCATAACAGCAATCACATAAACGAGCCTGGCTACTCAGCACATGCGCAGTAGCTGGCAGCCAAAAACGTAATGACGTCACATCAATCAAGCTCCGCCCTACGCGTTTCGTCACCGACGTCCTCACGGAGCGGATAGATGTGAGACGTCTCAACCTCCTTAAATATTCACTCACAGGAAACGAACAGCTGACATCAATGGGGAATCAAGCAAAGCAAGCCGCCCCACAGATGACAGGAGTCCACAAAGGATATACAATGTATCCAATATATTTGCCATCACAAGCAAAAAAACTTTAAAACAAGAGAACAAAAATAGAATAAAAAGAAATTTGAATAAAACACTAATGATAAATAAATTAAATAAGTAAATACATTAACGGGCCAGCACCCTCTAAGACTGTGTTTCAAAAAGGGAACTTAAAGGGCCAGTAACACTTTCAACACAAATAAAGAGGAACTCTAGTAATAATACAAAAATAATGCAAAAATTGTACAAAAAACATACAATCTCCCATATATCATCTTTAAACAGTTACCTATATAAAAATATACTTAAAATAGCATAAAAATTAAAAATTAAAAATTTGTGAGAAAACAATTCAAATCTATATCGACATTTAACCCAAATGGTTGCAAGGAATTTAGTTCATAAATCCAAAACGTCTCTTTTTTGGAAATCTCATTAACCAAATCCGAGCCCCTCCAATGGGGTTTTACCATCTCGATCCCATAAAAGGTAAGTAAGCTCGGATCACAATTATGTACCAATTTGAAATGTTTGGATACACTATGTTTATCAAATCCTTTTACTATGTTTCTTATATGTTCGCCTATTCTTGTTTTTAAACATCTCCCAGTTCTCCCAATATATCTCAAATGACATGGACATTCTAAAACATAAATCACATGTGTAGAATTGCATGTAATCAGGGATTTAATATCATATTCTTTTTTGGAAAATGAAGAGCAGAATGACTTTCTTTTTTTATTATTACCAACTTTTACAGTCCTACAAACTTTACACTTCCTACAAGGAAAAAAAACATTTAAATTTGGAAACAGATCGAACTTTTTTGGGGGTTCGATGACATTGCGAGCCAGTTTCATCCTAAGAGACTTATTTTTCTTATAAATGAATTTAGGAGTTTTAGATAAGAATTTATTTAGTATATCATCTTTTAACAAAATGGGCCAATATTTTTTAAAAATTCGTTCAATATTTTTGTATTGCATATTATAGTTAGTAATAAAGGGTACATTATTTTCAAATCCCAAATGAGCCTTTCTATTTCCAAGAAACGTCTCCCTATCTTTAATACCAATCGAATTTCTCTCTTTAATCAAAAAGGTCTTATCATACCCTTTCTCTATAAATCTTTCAATTAACACCTCAGATTGGTCGAAAAAATCTTTGTTAGCGCTACAATTTCTTTTTAATCTGGTAAACTGACTTTTTGGAGTGCTATATAACCAATTTGGATGATGTCCACTAGAAATAGGTATATAGCTGTTTTTGTCCACTTCCTTGAAGTACGTTTTGGTACAAATTTGGCCATTATCTTTGTATAGGACCAGATCCAAAAAATTAATTTGCTCAAAATCACTCATAACAGTGAATCTCAATCCATAGCGGTTCATATTAATATATTCCATAAAGGAATCGAGCTTTTCTCTGGATTCATCCCATACCATTATAATGTCATCAATATACCTCTTGTATAGCGCCATCTCTGGCCATTTATTGAAAATACTTTCTTCCTCCCATTTATCCATTACCAGATTTGCCACACTGGGAGCATACTTAGCTCCCATGGCAACACCCTTACATTGCTGAAAAAAAGTGTTGTTGTACCAAAAGAAATTGTTATTCATCGCAAATTCAAGTAATTCAACAACAAATTTCCTCTGCGATCTTTTCAGGAGTGATTTATGTTTAAGGGCCCATTTTACTGCATTAATTCCATCATTTTGATCGATGTTAGTATATAAAGATTCTACATCTATAGTAACCAACATACAATTATCAACATTATGTAATTCTTTAAGGATGTTAATAAGATGTCCACCATCTCTCAGAAAAGCCCTATTTGTCATAACAATGTTTTTCAGAAAAGTATCAACATATTCACCAACTCTTGCAAATAAAGAATTTATCCCACTCACAATGGGTCTCCCCGGTGGGTTCTCCTTATTTTTGTGTATTTTTGGTAAATAGTATATAGTAGGTATTTTCGGATGTTTAATCAATAAATATTTTGCTTCTTTTTCAGTTAATACCCCCAACTTTTTTCCTTTGTTAATAATACACTTAAGTAGTAATTTAAGTTTCTTAGTGGGATTTTTTTGCAAAATTTTATATGTGTCTTCAGATTGTAATAATCTCTTCATTTCTTTTTCATAGTCATTCTTATTTAAAACAACAATACTTCCCCCTTTATCAGCACTTCTAATTACTATATTCTTTCTCTTTTCAAGATCCTCAATACCCAATTTTATATCTGGTGGAATACAGTACGAATTTTTAACATTAATACTCTTAATCTCATTTTCTACCATATTTTTAAATACCTCCAGAAAAGCATTACCAGAAATCTTGGGGTTAAATGTAGAAGCATTTTTTAAACCACTATTTTGAAAACCATGAGAAGATGAAGTAGGATTGTTTCCTTGAGATTTATTTAATTCAAAAAATTTTTTAATATTAAGTTTTCTCACAAATTTTTGCAAATCAATAAAAACATCGAATTTATTTAAATTCGTCCTAGGTATATATTTCAAACCAAGGTCCAAAACTTTAATTTCTCTTTCAGAAAAAGTAACATCACTCAAGTTATAGATTCCTGCCCCTATTATTCTCTTTTTGTCTCCTTCCTCCTCTTTTGCCTCTGTATTTCTTATTCCCTCTTCTCTGCCATAATTCCCTTGTTCTCGCCAATCTTTCTCCTGTGGTCTGTAACCCCTTGGTGCCATATTCCACCCCCGGTGATGGTATGAAAAACCCCCCCTCGATGGAAAAAAATTTTGGTTTTGATAACCTCCTCTCCTATATCCATTACCCCTATATCCACCTTGACCTCTATAGTTGGAAAAACCTCTTGAAGGTCTACCATTATATTCATATTGATGAGGTGATTTATCATGAACATTTTCAGGTGTTCTATTGCCAGAATTTTGAAATGTCACTTTTTGTTTAGAAGGAGATATAGTGGTTTGATTAACCGTTGGGGATTTTAAATTAGGTATAATAATTTTTTCAGGTGTAGAAAGTTGGGAGTCACACCCATCTGTAGTGATCTTATCTTGCCATTTATACACTCTATTATTCCTATAATCTTCAGTGTCTCTTTTATATTTTTTAACCTTTTTGTTTTTTGTATCCTTATCGACTTTAACAATATGATCCTGTAAATTCTTTGATCGATCTTTATAATCATTGGTATCTGCAAAAGGTAACATCACATCCTTCAACTCTTTAATTTTAAAGTCTACTTTCCTCAATTTAACCTGTCGCCTTTTTATAATTAATTCCAATAAACTGCTTTCACAATGGTTAAAAAACTGAAACCACTCATCTACTAATTCTCTATCATCCATCCCATCATTGGCAGGTATATCCCATCTCAACCTCCTGGGAGTAATTTTCTCTTTTAGATAGAGTTCCAAAGTATTCACATCCCACCATATTTTAATTTGCTTCTCCAAAAGATATTTTAAACTTTTGAAATTTTCTTCTAAATTCATACTATTTGAAATACCCATGGGATTGAAAACTTCACTAAGATCAACTTTTCTTTTTTCCATATATCCAAAAATATCCATGGCTGCCAATTATAAAATCCCTCTAAAAAGAGAAATTACTAAAAATAAGAAAAATTAATAATAGCGCCTATGGTCAAAATTATATAACTTACTAATAGTGTACCAGCTGCAAAAAATCACCATATATAAAGTGTACCAATAAATAAATAATTTGCGCTAGTAAATGTGTATAAAAAGAAATCATCAAATCATAAGTCCAGAAAAAAATATATATATGCCAATACCACAAAAAAAATTAAAAAAACTTTCAAGTGCAAAAAACTTTTGTGCAAAAAAAGTGTCTAAATATGAAAAATTTTCACCAAAAAACCTTGATAATATAATGGCAGATCATCCATAAATATATCTTCAGAAACGAAAACTCTGCAACACATCGATCCTCATCGATCGAAATAACAGGATGAAAAACTTTGTAGTTAATCGAAAATCCACTTCTCCAATAGATAAAGGACCACCTTCAAACGTATCCATGGGGGGAAATGCCAAGCACTCAAGAGAAACAGAAAGACTTCATGGTGCAATATTATAAAAACCAATTCCTTTATTAGGTACTCATTGCACTTACTCAAGAGGTGTCCCAGCCGACACCAGCATCAACAGCATAACAGCAATCACATAAACGAGCCTGGCTACTCAGCACATGCGCAGTAGCTGGCAGCCAAAAACGTAATGACGTCACATCAATCAAGCTCCGTCCTACGCGTTTCGTCACCGACGTCCTCACGGAGCAGATAGATGCGAGACGTCTCAACCTCCTTAAATATTCACTCACAGGAAACGAACAGCTGACATCAATGGGGAATCAAGCAAAGCAAGCCGCCCCACAGATGACAGGAGTCCACAAAGCTCCTCCCTACGCGTTTCGTCATCGACATCCTCACGGAGAAACTTAAATTACTACTTAAGTGTATTATTAACAAAGGAAAAAAGTTGGGGGTATTAACTGAAAAAGAAGCAAAATATTTATTGATTAAACATCCGAAAATACCTACTATATACTATTTACCAAAAATACACAAAAATAAGGAGAACCCACCGGGGAGACCCATTGTGAGTGGGATAAATTCTTTATTTGCAAGAGTTGGTGAATATGTTGATACTTTTCTGAAAAACATTGTTATGACAAATAGGGCTTTTCTGAGAGATGGTGGACATCTTATTAACATCCTTAAAGAATTACATAATGTTGATAATTGTATGTTGGTTACTATAGATGTAGAATCTTTATATACTAACATCGATCAAAATGATGGAATTAATGCAGTAAAATGGGCCCTTAAACATAAATCACTCCTGAAAAGATCGCAGAGGAAATTTGTTGTTGAATTACTTGAATTTGCGATGAATAACAATTTCTTTTGGTACAACAACACTTTTTTTCAGCAATGTAAGGGTGTTGCCATGGGAGCTAAGTATGCTCCCAGTGTGGCAAATCTGGTAATGGATAAATGGGAGGAAGAAAGTATTTTCAATAAATGGCCAGAGATGGCGCTATACAAGAGGTATATTGATGACATTATAATGGTATGGGATGGATCCAGAGAAAAGCTCGATTCCTTTATGGAATATATTAATATGAACCGCTATGGATTGAGATTCACTGTTATGAGTGATTTTGAGCAAATTAATTTTTTGGATCTGGTCCTATACAAAGATAATGGCCAAATTTGTACCAAAACTTACTTCAAGGAAGTGGACAAAAACAGCTATATACCTATTTCTAGTGGACATCATCCAAATTGGTTATATAGCACTCCAAAAAGTCAGTTTACCAGATTAAAAAGAAATTGTAGCGCTAACAAAGATTTTTTCGACCAATCTGAGGTGTTAATTGAAAGATTTATAGAGAAAGGGTATGATAAGACCTTTTTGATTAAAGAGAGAAATTCGATTGGTATTAAAAATAGGGAGACGTTTCTTGGAAATAGAAAGGCTCATTTGGGATTTGAAAATAATGTACCATTTATTACTAACTATAATATGCAATACAAAAATATTGAACGAATTTTTAAAAAATATTGGCCCATTTTGTTAAAAGATGATATACTAAATAAATTCTTATCTAAAACTCCTAAATTCATTTATAAGAAAAATAAGTCTCTTAGGATGAAACTGGCTCGCAATGTCATCGAACCCCCAAAAAAGTTCGATCTGTTTCCAAATTTAAATGTTTTTTTTCCTTGTAGGAAGTGTAAAGTTTGTAGGACTGTAAAAGTTGGTAATAATAAAAAAAGAAAGTCATTCTGCTCTTCATTTTCCAAAAAAGAATATGATATTAAATCCCTGATTACATGCAATTCTACACATGTGATTTATGTTTTAGAATGTCCATGTCATTTGAGATATATTGGGAGAACTGGGAGATGTTTAAAAACAAGAATAGGCGAACATATAAGAAACATAGTAAAAGGATTTGATAAACATAGTGTATCCAAACATTTCAAATTGGTACATAATTGTGATCCGAGCTTACTTACCTTTTATGGGATCGAGATGGTAAAACCCCATTGGAGGGGCTCGGATTTGGTTAATGAGATTTCCAAAAAAGAGACGTTTTGGATTTATGAACTAAATTCCTTGCAACCATTTGGGTTAAATGTGGATATAGATTTGAATTGTTTTCTCACAAATTTTTAATTTTTAATTTTTATGCTATTTTAAGTATATTTTTATATAGGTAACTGTTTAAAGATGATATATGGGAGATTGTATGTTTTTTGTACAATTTTTGCATTATTTTTGTATTATTACTAGAGTTCCTCTTTATTTGTGTTGAAAGTGTTACTGGCCCTTTAAGTTCCCTTTTTGAAACACAGTCTTAGAGGGTGCTGGCCCGTTAATGTATTTACTTATTTAATTTATTTATCATTAGTGTTTTATTCAAATTTCTTTTTATTCTATTTTTGTTCTCTTGTTTTAAAGTTTTTTTGCTTGTGATGGCAAATATATTGGATACATTGTATATCCTTTGTGGACTCCTGTCATCTGTGGGGCGGCTTGCTTTGCTTGATTCCCCATTGATGTCAGCTGTTCGTTTCCTGTGAGTGAATATTTAAGGAGGTTGAGACGTCTCACATCTATCCGCTCCGTGAGGATGTCGGTGACGAAACGCGTAGGGCGGAGCTTGATTGATGTGACGTCATTACGTTTTCGGCTGCCAGCTACTGCGCATGTGCTGAGTAGCCAGGCTCGTTTATGTGATTGCTGTTATGCTGTTGATGCTGGTGTCGGCTGGGACACCTCTTGAGTAAGTGCAATGAGTACCTAATAAAGGAATTGGTTTTTATAATATTGCACCATGAAGTCTTTCTGTTTCTCTTGAGTGCTTGGCATTTCCCCCCATGGATACGTTTGAAGGTGGTCCTTTATCTATTGGAGAAGTGGATTTTCGATTAACTACAAAGTTTTTCATCCTGTTATTTCGATCGATGAGGATCGATGTGTTGCAGAGTTTTCGTTTCTGAAGATATATTTATGGATGATCTGCCATTATATTATCAAGGTTTTTTGGTGAAAATTTTTCATATTTAGACACTTTTTTTGCACAAAAGTTTTTTGCACTTGAAAGTTTTTTTAATTTTTTTTGTGGTATTGGCATATATATATTTTTTTCTGGACTTATGATTTGATGATTTCTTTTTATACACATTTACTAGCGCAAATTATTTATTTATTGGTACACTTTATATATGGTGAATTTTTGCAGCTGGTACACTATTAGTAAGTTATATAATTTTGACCATAGGCGCTATTATTAATTTTTCTTAGATGTATGCAGAAGTTTAAAAACACACAGTAGCGCTCTTCAGGGACAGGGATTCTTAGTTTGCATTAAAGAGCTTTAGAAACAGTTCAACGCTTTTCAGAAAATAGGATTTATTATTAAAAAGGTCAAAATGGTTCAATAAAAATATTTACAGAAAAAGATGTAGCCAATATATATATATAAATACAGAGAGCAATAACACAGCAGAGAGATAAAGAAATAAGTTTAAGAAGGTAGAATACTTGCACAAGTCCTGGTTTAAGCTGCGTTTAAGTGTCCTGAACAAAAGGGTGCCTTTTCTCCCAAAGTTGGTTCCTGATGTTAAAAGGGAGATCTCTTCAATTTACTTCTCCAAGCATAACAGCCTTTTTCTAGGAACCCAGCAGGGTGTCTCCTTAAAGCAGAGAACCAATCGCCTCATTTGGGGAGGGGTGTTTAGGTGGGGAACTCAGGCTATGACTAAATCCCTCGCAATTTATACCATGGTCAATAACCTTCCCTAGGTACATGTAGCATCCTATCCACTGGCAGGATAATATGCAGAACGATATTCTGAACGTCCAGACATCACATGACATATCTGGCTGTGACAGTTAAGGAGATATCGCTTTCTGCTCTCGGGTAGACGTAATCTAGGGGTGTAAGGTATCAGGTGACTTGTATTAAAATGACCTCTCTGAATATATGTCTTGTTTTATTGTATGTATTACCTACGAGAAATTACGAAATTGTATGAAAAAGTGTTTTCACATGGGATATATGTTTTACTGCTATCCCGGAATGCTTTTGAAGTCCAGTGACTAACAGGTTGATAGTTTTAAGATCAGCTTCAGAGCAAGAGTGGGACAGACACCCTGGCATCAGCTAATTGGGTTTACAACCATCAAGGGTATCCGGCTGTGCCCTGTGCACTCCTGAACTCAGCACACACACAGACCACATGTCACTCCACAGAACGGGAAGGGGGCTGATTTTGGAGTGAGAATGACACAAGATGGAGGATCCTTAGAAACATGGATGTTCGCGTCCATATTTGTGCGCACGATTGCTACAGGGTGAATCTACAAATTTGTTCATACTTGAAGAGGGTGGTTGACTGTGCAATTATTTATATGCAAATGTCCAAGCAGAGAATGCCAGTATCTGTATAAGGGTTTCAGCAGCAGACTGCTCTGGATGGGCACTTCACCATCAAACAGGTTTGATTTAACAGCTTATATCTACCAGCCGCAATGTTGAGTTATACTGTCAGAGTCTCACACAGGTTAACTATAAGGAGGTACTTAGCCTGACTTCCAGCCACTTGAATCAACTTCCTAGCTGAATCATCAGTACCTGACCCTTGAATTATTTTTATCTGCAAGGATTTCCTTCCTTTACATTTCCTTACATGGTTTATTTTGTACACAGTTTTCCTTTCTAAGAGTGTCCAGCTGCTCCTATTTTAGCTCTTGAAAAACTACAAATCCCATAGGATGATGGAGTCCCTACAAGGGAAAAAGCCACAAGTTAGGCTCATATGATTTGGAGCATACCCACATGGAAGAAATATATATTTGAAATATATTTTATAAATATTCTTCCCAAATATATTGACATATATTTGAAATACTACAATTGTTTTTCAAATATATTTTTGTTCCATGTGGGTAACCTCTACATTCTGGTAAATGTGGTATTGAAAAGAGGTCAGTAAAATAGACAGCTTTGTAAAGACAGTAATATAATTTCCTATCTTGTTCATTAAAGCCTGAGCAGGCTCTTGAAAAGTGCATTGTGCTGTTAGAAGCTTTCCCTAATCTAATATCTGCTTATTAACATTACTAACATATGTATGAATGTGTTTGCATCTTAATAGAATAATTGAGTTGTTATATTTCTATTTGTTCTAGATTGGAAAACTTAAGATGAACAGACTTTTATAGTCAATGCGAATATATATGTATGTGAATATATGTCTTGTACAGCGCTGAGCAAACCCTTTGGCGCTATATAAACTCGTAGTAATAATAATAATAATAATGTCTTGGTTTTTTTCTGCACACTTTAGCAACATGTGGTAGTAATTAGTCATGATATGGCTAGCTTTCATCCCCCCCATCTCCGTGGGTAGGAACTACAGTTTCCCTCTAGAAAGGCTAATAGAAGTGTAGGAATCTATTTCATATACGTTAAGCATACAAGTTGTATAATGTAGTATTTCTTGATTAGGATATTTATATGAGATATAACTTTCTATTAAGAATACTTTTGGTATATATATATTTATATATATATATATATATATATATATGTAACACATTCCATCCCCCCTGACTGATGGAATGTCGGTGTAGTTCTGAATAGAGGTCCACTCCTGAGTATTACATTTCAGAAAACAGACTCTGGCCTAGGGGAGGGGGAGTAAGACTGAAGGTTTGTTCAATACATCTGTCACTAGATATTATTGTGGGACTATAAGAAGCAGGAGAACCAGCCCACTTTTAGGCGAAGGTGGGGGCTGAATTTCTCCTTATAGAGACCTTTTAGGAGGAATTTTCACGAGGCTTGGAGGGGATTACCAGCTGGGCTAATGTGCCCACAGCCACACAAGTACACAAATAATTATACACACAATTTCTATCTCAAGAATATTACTACATTTTTCGACATTATATTACTTTCTGTATTATAATATTTTACATGTAATTGTCTGCAATTTTATTATTAAATCCATTTTGAGTTTTTACATAAGAAGGAAGGACTTTCTGTTTCGGATTTTTCTCACCGATATGTTAACGAAAATATCAAGACAAAACTGATATTTATTATGTGCCTACTGGCAAATGTTAAAATTTTCTTGCATAACCTGCAGATTATTTTAAAACATACTTATCAACATTGTGGCCCTGGATCTTGGGACACTGTTAGCCCCTTTTGTAGGGACTGGGGTTGTTAACCTGTTGGACTGGTGGAAGTGTTTATTAATACAGGAAAATGGGAAAAGTATATGCTGTATGAGAAAATGTTTTAACGATGTTTGTATAATTACTAAATAAAAAGATGAATAAAAAAAAAAGAGGCCTGGTAGAAAAGGATCTACATTACCATTGTTACGCTTTAAAATCTTGCATTTATTAGAAGACCACAGTGTAAAAATTGCAAATACAAAAAGTTCACACATTTCAGCCGACACGGTTTTAGCCATACCCCAGGGTGGGTTCTCCTGGGATATATTAGGCACCTGTAACAGAATCTCTACTTCACACATGGGGTACCTTTATTGTGTCTCATTTTTATCAGTGCCCTGGAACAAAGCCAAGGCCACCATGAGGGAATGCTCAACTTTAGAGGCCTCCACTCTTAGAGATGTCCATACACCGTGTACACTTGCACCATAATTGTTCTTCAGTTGGCCCTTGGGTCCCCCTAACAATGTATACCCTCACTATAGATTTACAATTAGGAGGGATACACTGAGCCTAGTTCACATCCACCTATCCAGCATTTTCCACTACGTCCCCAGCAGTGGAATGGGGCTCCACCATGCACCTAGCATGGGCTCCATATCTGCACTTGACTTGACTCTTGAACTACACCCTCACTATAGATTTACAATTAGGAGGGATACACTGAGCCTAGTTCACATCCACCTATCCAGCATTTTCCACTACGTCCCCAGCAGTGGAATGGGGCTCCACCATGCACCTAGCATGGGCTCCATATCTGCACTTGACTTGACTCTTGAACTTCCGTACCTTTGTACAAAATGGGGATCCCTCCAGTGCAAGTCCACTCCTGTTGCTTTGGGAGACAGACCACTGGCAAAAAGAATGCTGACTATAACACATCACATATATATACAACATCTCCCTTGCTGCTAAAGGCCATTCCACCTCTAACAGGTACACACTATGGGCAGGCTGCATTATTGACTGTAGACTTCCATTACTCATGGTAACCACTTGCTATACTGCACCAGGATGACTCTTAAGTGCTGTCTCTTCCCCAATATGCTAGTGACCCAACAGCTGTTCTTGTCCCTACATCCCTAATCCTAACTTAGGCTGTAAGCTGCGCTGGCATACCTGCGAAGGTAGAGTCCATGATTTTAAAGGTCCATAGGTGGCATCCTCCAGTGGCTCTCATCTTCAGGGTGAACCCCAGGTCCCAATGGCCATCTACATGGCAGTCTCTCAGACGTTAGTAAGGTGTCAGCAGGCAGCAGCGTAGCAGGGAGCTACAACTTCACTCAGCTCCAGATCATTGTCCCTCTCTATAGGTACAAGGCCAGTGGACCAGATTCAAAAAGCCTGCCAAGAGAAAATCAGTTACCCTCTCATCCAGGGTAGCACCTAACTAGTTCAACTGCAACCTGCTTACACATTCACAATTTTTCCTGCCCACATTCCAGTTGGGTATGCCCAGGGGCGGACTGACAACTCATGGGCCCCCCGGGCAATAGGGGATCATGGGGCCCCTGTGTCCTTGCCCAAACTCAAAAAAGCCTATTAAAAAGGTACCAGGGGCATCTCATGGGGCCCCCTACTGACCCTGGGCCCTCGGGCAGTGCCCGAGTTTCCAAATGGTCGGTCCGCCCCTGGGTATGCCCAATTTCCATGCCCACTCTTGAGGTTGGTCCCGCCCAGACCATACCTCAAAAAAATTAAGAGACCACCTATTATTTCCACTGTATGGGCTGGGTCCATCCCAACAACACCTCTGAATGTGTGGGCTCAACCCACTTGCAAACCTGATTCCCTCATTAATGCTTTTTTCAATTACTACATATATATAGTAACTCAAATAAGGTTGATGCTGTGATCCTGCAGCATGGCCCAGGACACAGTATTGGCGGGAGGGCCATGATGTGCGACTGTCCTAGCAAATCCAGGATAGATAGTATGTATGTTAAAGCTCCAGACAGATTTTTTCTGAAAGTGTAGTTCTATAAAACCACTAACGCCTAACTGAACCTTGAGTTTAAATTAATTAAATACACACAAGGTGCATAAAAAGGTGGTAATAATCTCGCAGTTAATTTTCTTTGGAAAGCGGCCACAGCCTGAGTAGAAAAACCCATCCCCTGCCAGCACGCTGCATAGAAGGACCCTTGCTCTCACTGTGGAAGCAGTTGTCTCTCTGCAGAGGTACAACACACCTCCTGCACAGTCATTATTATAGAGCCATTTATTCTAAACTCCATACAGCTGTTTCAGACTAGTTGGCCCTCATTAGTGCAGTGTCTGGTAACCATGGCTTGTTATTACACTGTATGTGTAGTCAGGAGTGGAGTGACAACTCATGGGGCCCCCGGGCAATAGGGGATCATGGGGCCCCTGTGTCCTTGCCCAAACTCAAAAAAGCATATGAAAAACGTACCAGGGGCATCTCATGGGGCCCCCTACTGACCCTGGGCCTTCGGGCAGTTTTCAAATGGTCAGTCCGCCCCTGTGTGTAGTACAAACCAGCCGTTCTGGATCTACAGTTGGCCATAGGGGCAGAAAGGAATGGTTTGCATGGCTCCAACCTCTATCTTAAAATAAAGACTAATCTTGTTTATTGAATCTGTGGTGGAAGTTAGACCTGTAGATAGCTTCTGTTTAAGGGGGGCTCCCCTGTGTTTTGCACTAAATAGATGAGGGGGGGGCACTTTTTGGCTCAGTTTAGCCCACCGCACCACAATTTGTCTGGTTGTACCAGTATCACAGCATGATCAAATGAGCATTCTCTCATATATGATTGTATTTGTATAGCCTAGATTCACACCTATGCATTTTTCAGGTTTGTAGAAATGCACCACGGTCCATTTAGCATGATTTGCTATGATTCTAGTTCACATCTGTGCGTTTTGGGCCTGTGGGGTTCTTGGAAAGGGTCAGGGACTTTTTTTTTCCTGCAGCAGATTGCATTTTTGGTGCAAAAGACTTCAAAAGAACCACCAGGGCCTGTGCTTCCACTAAGTAAACTAAGCGGCTGCCTTTGGTGCACTGCCACATAGGGGCACCTGGGCGCAGCACAGCTTGGCACTTTCTCTGTGTGGGATTCCGCCACGCCATGAATGATCCTTCAGCTGAGAGGAGGGGTGACTGAGGGAAGGAAGAAAGGACAGAGAAAGATGCCAGGTGTCTGGGGCCAGTGTAGCAGCTGAGCTGACACTCCTTCCAGTGTTCCTCTCAGACTCAGTCCCTTACTGCAAGCCAGCTGGCTGCCGGCTGTGCAATTCCAGCCCATCTCTTCCCATTCAACAGCAGAGGTGGAGCTGTGCAAAGGTAATGTCTGACTGATGTCTCATGTCTATGTGAGCGTGACCCGGCCGGCCATCCATCACATGTGCAATGTGTCAGTGAGTGATGACATCATCTCCATCCCACAGCCTAGTGCCTGCTGATCTGTGTCAGTGTTGGTGCTGGTGAGTTGTGTTGGATCTGTCACTGTGTTTGATCGCTCAGTTCGGCTGCCTGCTGTCACAGCATTTTACCTCCCCCCATTGCCTGGGGAATTCCAGCCTGGGATCTGTCAGAGTGTGGACCCATCATCCTTCACTCACTGCAACTGTCACTCTGCCACTGCCAGCCACAGATACAGTTCACCCATGACACTGACGTTATCTTTAAACTCTTGGCGCCGGCTGAACGCAAATGTGTGGCCTCCCTGCATCTGGGCCTAGACACCGAGCGGCCGCACATTTGCGTTCTATTTAAAACAAAATATGTGCTGAGAGCACACTCCCTGCACACTCCCAGCACTCACGTTCGCTACTCTCAGAAAGGTCCCGATCTCCTCTTTTGATCGGGACCTTTCCCGATCATGTGACCGCGTGACAGCAAATCATGGTGGTCACATGATTCTAAAACCCTGCCCCACCTCCCGGCTTCTGGAACCCTTAAAGGGCCAGAAGGCGCCGGCGCCAAGGGGTTAATATTGGTGCTGGTGGTATTTCATGGCACTTATTTTTGCACATTAAAAGACATTTGACAATTTCATGTTTTGTTGATGTAATATTTTCTGTTTTTAAAAATTTATTTTTTATTTATTTAAAAAAAAAATTTTTTTGGGGGGGGGGGGGCAAGTAGCTGGTCTTGTGTAGAGCACAAAATAGTCCAGCACTTGCATTTTATTTATGCATTTTTTACACATTTCCTCTGAGTTTTGCATTTTTCACATGGCAAAAAAAATACAAAACGCATTAAAAATGCATAAAATATTTACAAAAATGTGAGGGGTGTACTCACTTCTGTGAGATACTGTATACTCATAATGAAAGGCTCCAACGCTGCCTGCTAGATTTGATCAATTTTATATTATGGAGAGTGTAACAGGAGGACCAAACAAAGGTGAGCAGCAGAGGCATAGCTTGAAGCTTGTGGGCTCCGATGCAAAAGTGGACCTGGGGCCCCCCACTGCCTTCCACCATGCATCAAGATGCTCCCACTGCACGCCAAGATATGATAGCTGTATGGTGGCTGTCTCTCTCTTCTCTCTCTTGCTGTCATCTGCACGTGCACACAAGGTGGGGGCAGACAGGCCACACTCTGAGCTGTCGGGTGAAAGCAGTAGGTTTGTATGTAAAAGAGGAAACTCAGCGGGCCCTCTGACTTTCCGATCCACATACGTACAAGCCCACCGCTTTCACCCAGCAGCTCACAGTGAGGCCTGCCTGCACATGCACATGTGTGCACATGCAGAGCTGAGCAGGGGCGGGAGGGGGGTACTGTACTGGGCTGAGTGGGGGGCTGACCAGACAGTGTGCCACTGCAGATATCCCCTCCCCCACCATGTAATGGCAGATGACCATCTTTCCCACCAGGTAAGGACAGATTCCCCCTCCCCCACCAGGTAATGAAAGATACTCCCTCCCCCACCATTTAATGGCAGATGACCTCCTTCCCCACCAGGTAATGACAGATTCCCCCATCCCCCTTCATGTAATGACAGATACCCTCTCCTCCTTCAAGTAATGAAAGATACCCCTCCCCCACCATGTAATGGCAGATGACCTCCTTCCCCACCAGGGAATGACAGATGACCTCCTTCCCCACCAGGTAATGACAGATTCCCCCATCCCTCTTCATGTAATGACAGATACCCCCTCCCCCACCATGTAATGGCAGATGACCTCCTTCCCCAACAGGTAATGACAGATTCCCCCACCCCCCTTCATGTAATGACATATACCCCCTCCCCCAACATGTAATGACAGATACCCCCATACCCCTTCATGTAATAAAAGATACCCCATCCCCCTTTATGTAATAAAAGATACCCCCTCCCCCACCATGTAATGACAGATTCCCCCATCCCCCTTCATGTAAAGACAAATACCTCCTCCCCCACCATGTAATGACAGATACCCCCTCCCCCACCATGTAATGACAGATACCTCATCCCCCACCATGTAATGACAGATACCCCTCTCCCACCATGTAATGGCAGATGACCTCCTTCCCCACCAGGTAATGAGAGATACCCCCATCTCCCTTCATGTAATGAAAGATACCCCTCCCCCACCATGTAATGGCAGATGACCCCCTCCCCCACCATGTAATGACAGATACCCCCTCCCCCACCATGTAATGACAGATACCCCCTCTCCCACCATGTAATGGCAGATGACCTCATCCCCCTTCATGTAATGAAAGATACCCCCTCCCCCACCATGTATTGACAGATATCCCTCCCCCACCATGTAATGGCAGATGGCCTCCTTTTTCCACCAGGTAATGACAGATTCCCCAATCCCCCTTCATGTAATGACAGATACCCCCTCCCAAGGGCTGACTGACCATTTGGAAACTCGGGCACCCGAGGGCCCGGGGTCAGTAGGGGGCCCATGAGATGCCCCTGCTACCTTTTTCATAGGCTTTTTTGAGTTTGGGCAAGGACACAGGGGCCCCATGATTCCCTATTGCCTGGGCGCCTCATGAGTTGTCAGTCCGCCCCTGCCCCCTCCCCCACCATGTAATGGCAGATGACCTCCTTTCCCACCAGGTAATGACAGATGACCCCCACCTTCAGGTGCCCTCCTCCCTAGTAATGACATATGGCCCCCCCAGGGAATTACTGACTCCCAACCCTTGACATTAATGTGACATTACCATTCTGGTAATGTCACATTACCCCCCCCCTTCTATGCTGACAATGACAGATTCCCCATCCAGCTCCTCCTCTGCTCATCCTGCTCAAACTGTCACAGTAAAATCTGCAGCCTCTGGAGCTCGTAGTCCCTCGGGGGCCCCTCAGGAGGTGTTAGGGGTTACGAGGATTTTGTGAGAATTTTTGTGTGAGTGTCAGCAGGAGTTGTGGGGAGGGATGGGGTGGTTTGTGTCTGTTCTCTGCACGGATCCAACCGGTATCTTTTTACCCCCCAATGACAGCAGTACCAGCTCCTGGATGGTGCTCTCCTCTTCTTCCTTCGCTCAGCCAGGTGGCCATCCCCGCCAGAATGTCAGCACTGACACTTTCCCATCCAGCAGGGCTTGCCTCACCCTGTCCTTCCTCCACTACTCTCCGGGTCAGGACTTGAAAATGGAGCCAAAAGCTCAGAGCTTCCGCTTTGCTCTGGATTCTGCTTTGCCTGCCTGTCATAGTGACAGGGAGACAACATAGGCCACCCTGGAGCATGAGCAGGGTCACAATTGTGACCCCTGAGACCCCTGATGCAACGCCCATGTTGAGTAGGAACAACTCAAACTTGAAGGTGGACAGGAATGGAGAGATCTCACTGTTGGAGTATCCAAGATGACCTACGGGAACCCAAGAATGACTTACCCACTAGGTCCAACCTATATTTAAACATTACTTTTGGGTGAATGACCCAATAAATAGATCAAGCATTGTACTTTGTGTTAAAATAAATTCTAAGTAAATGAGAGACGTACTTTAATGGTAAGCCATAGCAGAAATTGTAACAAGATCATCAGGTTAATAAGAAATGAAGCACAGAGACGATATTATGTTTAAATAACTACATTTATTTTTGAATGCATGAAATACGTTTCCTAAAATAATGCCACTGAACTCCATAATGCCAAGGATCATAAATATGCAGTAGGGTACATTTTTAAAAAAGGTCAAGTCCAGGAACATTTGGGAATCAATGGTAAATCAGAGATAAAAGATGTTTAAAAGAGATCAGGGGCAGCAAATATAATGATTACTGTATTATAAATACTGTGACAGTTCAACTATACATTATCTATACAATATTCATCTATGGAGATATCAATAACACCAGCGCCACCTGCAGGATAGAAGGAACTATTACACTATTTACAAAAAAATAAAGCATTCAACATCAACAGCAAAATATAAATTAGGTTACAAAATGTAAAACACAAAGAAGAGTTATAAGTGTATGTCCAGCCAAACCTTTTTTTTTTTTTTTAAATGGATAGACTGGAAAAGGTTAGAAGCCCTGTCTAGTTTTATTGCTGTCCTGGGATTATACATATAGCAATTTTTAATCCATTTCAACCACCTTTAAAGAGGCTATAAACCCAAAAGAAAATGTTTATTATATTGCAGCTTACCAATTCTTAGATGTGGTAGCTGCATTCGTTTTATTTATTAGTCTTTTTTCCCCTTATTTTCAGCAAGTCTGTTGTTTTTCAAACGAACAAGCAGATGTAGCAGTTAGAGAGAGGATACAAGCTACTGGCAGGGGTGCTTACAATGATCAGCGTTTATTTATTTATATATAAAAGGAAAAGGATGTGTTGCTGTAACTGCTTATAAAAAAATAGCTGGGGTTAGGCTTTAATTTGTTAGCGTGTCTAAATCTGCTAGTACCTCTAACACTCCCCTCCCCCCAGACTGACAACGCTGCTGTCCAAAGGTGCCCCCTGTGCTCCTTCTTCCAGAGTAGGGCACTCTAATTCAGGAGCATTTTTTGGTAGAAACATTTTTAGAACTCCCAAACATTATATATGTTCTGAAAGCAGAAGCCCCAGAGAATAAAATGGTGGCTGTTGCAATTTATTATGCCAATTATCATATGCAAATTTTCAGCAAAGTGCTGTAAATTTGATTGGTCCAGATCACTGATCGCCAGCTGAAAAAACAATACCAAGATCATGACCAGCCATGACATTCTAATAACTACTTGCTGCCAGGATGTTTATATACGTACATCGGTCAGCAAGTGGTTTAAGTGGACCTTGACGGCTTACTTTAACAGAGATTTGGGGGCTCCAGGTTCTTCGGCATCCAAGGTGAAAAGACTGAGGTGCATCCCCACCCATGAGCTGTGAACGACTTTAGCAACATAGATTGCAGGTTCTGCCCTTTTTTACAATCCCCTTCTGCCCATTCCTCGGTTTGGCTCTGCCTCTAGATGCCATACTTCATTGTCTAGTGGTAGTTTATCACCCTTAAATAGATTAAAGGTTTCTTTAAGCATACAAAAAACCCCAAAAAAACAGGCCTTTTGGAAGTTTTTGGCCTTCGGGGTGAATATTACCATGTGGCACTTTGATGGTAAGGACAGATTTCTGTGGGCTGAAGAAAATGTACTCAATTAAAACAATTATATGGTGCTAGGTAGACTGGGGTGACAAAATGGGCAATATGGATGGAAGGGTCTAGTGATAGACCCATAGAGAAAAATTCCTATAAAATTAGAATCATGTGATGTATGTATAGGTCACTAACTGTCAGGAATGGACTTGACAATAATGGTGGGACTCACCTGCCTTATGGGCTGCAGTACCAGGGCTGGCCAGCGGGTGCTCTCAGCAATCAGAGACTCACCCCTGCAATCAGCCAAACACCTAAAACAGATTGCGGGGGTTGTATTTAAGGATAGGCCAAACTCACAGTCAGGGCCTTGGTGTGTGTTTTTCCATGGGCCCCTGTACCTTGTATCCTGTATTCCTGTTCCTGTCTGACTTGTTGCCAACCCATCCTGATCCTGACCTCTGCTGACTTTTCCTGCTTGATCCCTGGCTTGTGACCCTGACCATTCTCTGCCCGACCCTCTGTACCGCGCTGCCCGTGAGTTACTAAACCCAGCTTGTGACCCCGACCACTCTCCCGCCTGTTCCTGATACTCCGTTTGCCGTTTGCTACTGACCCGGCCCGCCTGACTACTCTTTGTATTGTATGTATTGTTATCGGTGGGTGGTTTGGTTTGTTTGCACTGTGTTTATGTTTAGTTTTGCACTGCGTTTTGTATTGTTAGTCTTAATAAATTATATTGTTTATACCATATCTGAAGCCTGCGTTTCCCTGTGTCAGTCCACACACCTCTGGTCATACCTGGAGCCCTGACACTAACAGCTCCACTATAACATGGCTGCAGCTCCTTGGAAGAGGATTGGATGCACACTCATTTCTGTAGCAAAAGTACAGGAGGTGTCACCACCTAAGTGCAGTATTATAAATCCAAGAGAGATAACATTGAGAGTTGACTCATATTTATTCAGAAAGTAAAAGCATAAAACATCGACTGGAGGACTGCAGAGCTCTTCAGGGTTGCGGTTGGGTCGGTAGAGCGAAGCCCGGAGGCACCTGGGAAAAGCATGTGGACCATGCTTGTGAAAGCGCTAGTAGTGCTGGGTACAGCCGAAGTGAACCATGCCTTCCTAGGGGGGTGTAGAACATTCGGCCAGTGAAGAGCTGGAGGTAGGCTGGAGATGCAGAGAACTTTCAATGGGAGGCATGGGGGCATGTTTATGCATTTCGAGGCAACAAGGACCACCCCTTTATCAAACCATCTACCAGCTCTTCATAGATGGCATATTCCATACTGCCCGAGGAAGGCGCGGTTCACTCCAACTGTACCCGCTCTGACCATCGGAAACTACCAGCGCTTTCACAAGGACGTCCATATGGTATTTCCAGGTGCCTCCGGGCTTCGCTCTACCAACCCAACCGCAACCCTACAGAGCTCTGCAGTCCTCCAGAGGATGTTTTATGCTTTTACCTTCTGAATAAATATGAATACAATTCTCAATATTATCTCTCCTGGATTTATAATACTACACTTAGGTGGTGGCGCCTCCCGTGTTTTTTCTTTTGCTAAAGAAAATGTACTACTAAAACAATGACATTCATATCACTGATTGATGGCCATGGTGAAAGGTGGGTGTTTCTAAAGGTTTACAGGGACAGACCCTTTTATAACTTCCAGCACTGGCTTCCTTTGTGGAACGTGGTATTTAATCACATGACTTCACAGAGCTGAAAAGGAAGTTGCTGCTGAAAGACAATCCTTTTGCAGGTCTGAATGAGTTATCCATGTAATATAAAGTACAGGTCACTGACTGTGGGTCCTGCTCTGATCGATGTCTGGATGGTGAAGTATCCACCCCTGTCCTGCTCACTCTACTCAGGACAGGGGTGTAACCATGGATGATGAGGCCCCAAAGTGAAATTTTGATGGGGTCCCCTGGCAATTTCCATACTGTCTTTGATCTTAACTCGAAGGAGCAGTAGGGCCAAAGCTCCTTTGGCCCTACTTCTCCTGTGGGTCACAGAAATGCACTTAGTTCTGCACTCCTGCGACCCAGGTCACTCATCCAGTCCAGGCCCCGGAGCGTTCCTGACTTTAATGTTGGGATCCACCCAGATTCCTGGACCGGCAGTTGATTTGGCCTCTCCTCTCATCGATACGCCCCTCCCACCCCCTCCAAAGTCCAGCCCTCCAGTAAACACTGGAGGGGCAGAGCAGAGAGCCAGGGACTGACAGTCATCACTCCCTGCTCACTGAAAACCGAGAACTGAGCGATCAGCGGTCTTTGATCACTCATTTCTCTGTCCTAGAGACAGTGGCAGAAGAATGCAGCATCAGACCAATGCTGCATCCACCTAGGTGAGTGTGCATGTGTTTATTTTTTTTAATTCCCATACTTCTCTTTTAAAATATGTCTTCCTCTAGGACAGGTAGCAGGAGGGGACCAGAGCTGTGGATAGAAGTTGTCAGGGTAGAGTGGGAAATTAACTTTTAACAACAATTTTCCATCTTAATTAACATCTTTCCCTCTAATAATCTCTCCACTGCCTGCTTTCTAGAAGCTCAGACAAGTTTTTTAAATTCAACATTTTGAATGGATGTAGAGAAGAGAAGACTGCAGATAAACAGGTACAACTTATGTAGAAGGATTGGTTTCATTTCTGTGTATCACCTGAGGTCAGTCACTTCACTGGGCATATGTAAGAGTTTACAACCACTGTAACTATACTTAAAGTTACTCCCACCCCCATTCTACGTCTATTCTATTACCCTGTAAAAGAACGATCTGCAAGCTTAACTATGCTGAGGGTGCTCCGGTCACAAGATTGGGCCCCATCGCCGGTTTCAGTCAAGAGGAAAGATCGCCAACAACAGCCGCAGAGCCTGCGCAATGACGTCACCCATCGGCTGAATATAGGGCATCTGTTGTCAGCACACCATCCTCTACACTGAAACCGGCATTGGGACCCAATCATGTGACCGGACTGGAGCGCCCTCAGAATATTTAAGTACAGGGCCTTTCTCTTAGAGAATAGGTGCAGATACTCCACCTTTCTGAATCACTTCTTGTACCCGTCCCCCTACCCACCTCTGAGCACAGTCCCTTGGGTCAACCCCCACCCACCTCCCAGCACCGCTCCTTTTAGAGAATACATAGCCAAGTATCATTTTGTGGTGCTATGTCATTTATATGAAATTTGTTAATGACAACAAGAAAAGCAGTAAAATCATACCTCCCAACTCTCCCTGATTTCGAGTGACTGTCCCTGATTTCGAGGGACTGTCCCTGATTTGGAACAAAGTCCCTCTGTCCCTTCTTCCTCCTCATTTGTCCCTCATTTTGGTCCAATCTATATAGTTGTATATAAATTGCACTATTTATCTTTCAAAAAGTGTTTCCCAGTGCTAAACTTTTAATCTAATTTCTAAATTGTTGCATTTATAAATATCACAAGCCAGTATAAAGGAATAGTAGCGGTAAAAAAAAAAGTATTTAGGTTTAACTAATGTTTTTTTTTGTGTCTAACTGTCCTTTAAGGGGGCGTGGCAGGGGCTGTTTCCTATGTCTACAGGCAGTTGCTAATAGGTGTCCCTTGTTCTCATCTCAACAAGTTGTGAGGTTGTCACTAGCTAAAAGCTTGTAGGAGGAGCTTTCTGCTCTAGGAGGATGCAAACCCCTGACCACTGTCCTACCAGTGGTGATTGGCCCTTTGCTGATTACATGTACTCTCCCAAGAAAAAAAAAAAAACCTCTTTAGCAATACACACTAAACTGAGCATGCGCAGAATGGCTACGGTTCAGTCTGTCTTATCAGGAGATAAGAGGTGGTTGCTTGAAAAAGGGGAGGAACACAGCAGACAGGATCAAACAGTCTTTTTACACAATGCAGAGGATTAACCCCTTAGGTTCCACAATGAGTATAACAAGCATGCTTTACTGCATCTACAGACTGATTTCACTGTTGTGGGTTTAGTAACACTTTAAGTTAGTTAGTGACTAAATTTCCACTTTAACAAACAGTAATATTGAAAATAGCCATTCTGTACAAGACTGGAAATCACTTCTGAATACGTTTTTGGATCTTAGATTTATAAAATGTATTTCTACTTGGCTGAAAACACAGGAGCTTGATTAAAATCCGCTCAGCTGGGTCACCTATGAGGAGAAAGGCGGGATTCGTTTGTGTGCGTGTCCAGCTGTAAACTTCTTACTTTATTCTTTTATGCCCCACAGGCTGCCATCTTCAAGGAATGGTTCCAGTCACCAAATGTCCAGGTGACAGCCGCTCTTGAAGGGTCTTTTCTTACATAATAAAGAAATAAATCCTTTCAGTCTCATCCAATCCATGCATAGGTGGGATTTTGCTTCTGTAGACCCTGCCTTCCTCCATTCAACTGGCCATACACGTTACAATCTTACTGTACAATTTTCTTTACATTTATGAAACCTTTGTTATGCAAGGCCCTACTTGAATGAGCTATTCAAACTGTATTTAAATTCCAACTGAGCTTTCAGTCTGCCTAAGCTAAATGTTCTTGGCGTATAAAAAAGGTAAAGTATTACAGTTCAGCCACAGCCAAGTAGAAAAGTCTGTCCCTTTCCAGCATGCTTTAGGCCTTATTCCCATTAGTAGTTGGGGGGGCAGTAAAACCCTTTGGTTGAGCCGTAATGAGCTTTGAATGCCCAACCCCCCCAGCTGCTACCTCCTGTAGCTGCATAGGTAGAGGGTGCACTTAGCTGGAATTATACCCCCAAGTAAAAGGGTCGTTCTGCAACTGTGTATATTGTGAGCAGTTGCAGTGTGCAACTAAGGGGTTCAAGGAGTTAAAGGAGACAGTGAGGAAGAGATACAAAACCTCCTCACTGCCTGTCAAACACTCTCCAAAGAGCAATCCAAACAAAGAAGGCTCTCCAGAAAACAAAGCTAGTGTGAACAAGGCCACAGAGAGGGACCCTTGCTCTCTGTGTGGAAGTAGTAGTCTCTCTGCAGAGCTCCGACATGCCCCTGCTGAGTCAAAGCTAGAGCTCCCCAACCAGCAGGGAGCAGGAGCTTTGTAGACTGGCAGAACAATAGGTCAGGTTCAGACCTGTGTTGTTGTCTGAAGGACATTGGTAGGAGATAGGCCAGGGGTGGACTGACAACTCATGGGGCCCCCGGGCAATAGGGGATCATGGGGCCCCTGTGTCCTTGCCCAAACTCAAAAAAGCCTATGAAAAAGGTTTCAGGGGCATCTCATGGGGCCCCCTACTGACCTCGGGCAGCGCCCGAGTTTCCAAATGGTCAATCCGCCCCTGATCTGGGACCTTCCTAGAACCTTCTTAAGGTTCAACACTGTACAAAAAAATTTATTTGCTGGCGTTGGGCTTTTAAAGTGTCAATTTTTCAGTTTCCTCTGCATCATGCCTCTCCGTATACAGTTCTCTATAACAAAGTTTAATACCTGGAGATGCCCCCAGAAGCAGCACTTTTTGTTGCAGGGTGACAATGCTAAGCCACTCCCTTGAAAGACATTAACGTTGTCAGCCAGCCATGTAGGCTCCTTCAGTTGGCTGTTGGGCTCTCTGGTGGGCCTGACAGCCAACCCAACGGCCATTTATAGGAGTGCACATGGCAACCAGACAATGCTGCAGCTAGGCGTGGTAGTGGCTAAGCATTGGCAGTCTGCAACCAGGGCCAGATTTAGACCTTGGGGGCCTGGGGTACTTCAGGTTTGGGGGGCTCGTCATACACAGAGTCGGTTTACAATCTCAATGACATTCACACATTTTAAAAATGCATGACACAACATCATTCTGAGGTCACCCTTACACACAAACATGCCATCATAGACTACCTTCCTTAACCTCTCAGTGCGCATACATGCAGCTGCTCGGCATGTGGGCCTTAGCACCTAGTGGCCACACCGTGCGGTCCCTGCATGATCCCAGCACGGTAGCCGGTGCTGATTGGTAAGCTCCAATGCAATCGTGAGCTTTCTGTTCATGTAACCGTGACAGCCAATCACAGCGGTCACATGATCCAAAGGCCCGTCTTCCCAACTTTTAGAACCCTAAAGGGTAGGGAAGCAGCTGGTACCAAAGGGTTAAGAGTGTAAGCTCTCTATGGAAGAGAATTACTAAAGCTGGAATGAGAAAAATCTGGTGCACCAGAAACCAATCAGCTTCCAGGTTTTATTGTCAAAGCTGAAGTTGGAAGCTGATTGGCTACCATGCACAGCTACATCAGATTCTGGGTGCTCCATCTTTAGTAAATCTACACCTATGTGTGGATCACTTAAGCTGCCAAAATTCTTTAAAAAAAAACAGATATAATATACCAGTCTAGAGTAAAAACTTTTACAGAATATGGCAGGTAAAATATTACTTCCCGAGATACATTTAATGATAGAAAGTAATTTTATTATTTTATATTATTTATGTTTTATTACATTATATATATTTTTTTGCTTGTTTTATATTATTTTTATATAAAGGGGTGGGGCCCTTCTCTCAAGGGGGCCATTGGCAGTTATCCCCTTTGCCTCCTTATAAATCTGTCTGAAACAGAAAGTGCCATCGCTGTCAGAATCTCCAAGTGAGGAATATTGTGCACAAATTTACAAAAAATAATTTGGAGGAGAAAATTGTCTGCAGTAAGCTATGATAACAAACAAATTAACAAATAGATTTTGGATTTACATACACTGTACTTTAAAGAGCAGAAAAAGTTGCAGTACCGAATGATCACGGCATGGGCGTACAGAACTGATGCATTGTTACTGTTTTGTATTAAACCTCTCTTTGCAATGTTAGAGGTCCAAAGGGATCAACCCTCCAATGAGTTTATTGGATCACTGAGAAAATCTCTTTAAAGCACAACTCCTGATTGGTGCACTCAAGAGATGGACTTCTTTTTCTGACAATCCAGGTAAAAGGAAGATTGTGTTGTCTCCATGGAATAATTTGTTTGCACGGAAGAGCTCCTCGGCCTGAGCCTTGCTGGCACCAGTGGCCTATAGACCTCTTTTGCTTTCTTTCTAAAATTGTTCCCGACTATTACATACAGGAGTGGATTGATGCAGCTGTTACTGAAACCGATGTAGGTCGATATTTGGTTAAAGATTTCATTGGGTTGTTTTACAGAACACAAAGGGAAGACTTTAAAATTCAGCAACGTGTCTATAAAAGTCGATATTTGGAATGGAAGCCAACAGGCTACGAACACCAGCAGCACTGATAAAACCAACCACGTGGCTCTCTTTTCGTTTTTCATTTCCTTAAATTTATTCATGGTGTTATTTCTCAGGACATTTACAATCTGGAAGGAGCAATATCCAATGACTATTACAGGTATCAAGAAACCAATAACATTTAAGATGATATTGTTTAAAATAATCCATTCGTCCGATGGATATTCTATGATACATCCAGTGATGTTTAACTCTGCGATGTAGACAATTCTTCGGAAAACAATTTTAGGTAAACTCACAACTATTGCAAAGGTCCAAATCATGGCGCAGATCACTTTGGCCCACCAAGGTCTTCTCATCCGTCCAAAAGACATGGTCTTCACTAAAGCCAAATATCGATCGATGCTGACCATCAATAAAAAGTAGATGCTGGCAAAGAGGTTTAACATGATCAAGGTGTTCACTGCAACACATAGGAAATTACCAAACTGCCAGCAGAACCCTCTAGAAATAGAAATAGCAAAAAAGGGTAGGCCACTGACGAAAACCAAGTCTGCGGCTGCCATGTTCCCCAGATAGATCTCTGCCACAGTGCAACGACTTTTATGAAGCAAAAAGACTGAAATGACGAATGCATTTTCTATGAATCCCAAGATGAAGATGAACCACATGTAGATTGGTTGGTAGTCCAAAAGCCATCGAAAGCCTTCAATGGAAAAACAGGACTCATTTGAAAATGTGGAATTTCCAGACATTGTGAGAGGGGTGACTGGCTCCTGTGGGAAAAAAAACAAAACTAGAGTTATTGGATGTTATGTAAGCTTTTAGCTGGCCTTAACCACTTGACCTCCAGAGGATTTACCCCCCTTAATGACCCCGCCTCTTTTTGCTACTCGGCGCTGCACTAATTCAACTGATAATTGCGCGGTCATGCAATGCTGCACCCAAACGAAATTTACGTCCTTTTTTCACACAAATAGAGCTTTCTTTCGGTGTAATTTGATCACCTGTGCGCTTTTTATTTTTCACGCTATAAACAAAAAAAGGCAAAAGATTTTGAAGAAAAACAATATTTTTTACTTTCAGCTATAAAAAATATATAGTAAACTCAAAGTTGGTTATAAATTTAGGCCAAAATGTATTCTGCTCCATGTTTTTGGTAAAAAAAAATCCCAATAAGTGTATATTGATTGCTTTGTGTGGAAGTTATAGCGTCTACAAACTATGGTATAGATACTGCAATTTACACCATTTTTCAGCGCTAGTTTAACGGACAATTGCGCGGTCATGCAATACGATACATAAATGAAATTTACATCCTTTTTTTCTCCACAAATTGAGCTTTCTTTTGGTGGTATTTGATTGCCTGTGCGGTTTTTATTTTTTGCGCTATAAAAAAAGTCTGACAATTTTGAGGAAAAAAAACAATATTTTGGACTTTTTGCTATAAAACATGTCCAGTAAAAAAAAATGCAAAAATCCAATTTTAGTCATAAATTTCTGCCAAAATGCATTCTGCGACATGTCTTTTCTAAAAAAAAAATCCAATACCTGTAAATTAATTGATTTATGTGAAAGTTATAGCGTTTATAAATGGCGGGAAAGATACTGGGATTTTTAGGTTTTTTTTTATACTAATAATGGCGGCAATCAGCGAATTATGGCGGCAATGAGGGACTTATGGCAGTGACCAGCGACTTATGGCGGGACTGCGGGACTGCGGCGGACATTCTGACATTGGGGGGGGTACTGACTTGGGGTCACTGACATCCCCAAAAACACTAATACAGTGATCAGTGCAAAAAAAAAAAAAACTGACACTGTACTAATGGCACTGGGGAGGAAGGGGTTAACTTTATTTTGCAGGGAAGAGTTATAGGAGTGAGGGGAGTGTTTTACTAGGGGGCGGGGGTGTGTACTGGGCAGGACAAGGCTGATCGAGAAAGAGAAACTGTTCTTTCTCGATCAGCTCATCCTCGAGCTGACAGGGAAGTGACAGACAGCACAGCTACTGCAGCTGTGCTGTCTGTCACTGTTTGCCGCCAATCACTGGGAGATAGCCGATAAGGACCGGCTGTGACCCGGCGACTCACATCTGCGGCGGTGATCGGCAGGACAGATAGGGCGGCGGCGCGCCTCGCGCGCGCCCCCTAGCTGTTTACAAAACACACGTTTTAAAACGTGGTTTTGCCTGCCAGTGCCGCCCTGCCGCCGTATATCTACAGTGGCAGGGCAGCAAGTGGCTAATATTTTTTGATCTAAATTCTTTGTTGCCCCACAGTCAATTGACCTGAAGAGCAGGACAGATTAGATTTCACAGCCTACTGAATAACTGAGGAGGGACACAACCCTTTTCTCTCTTCTAACAGAAAAGGGTTTATCTGGCCCAGCCAGGGAATGTGACTGAATAGACACAAGCAGCCCAGCTTGGAACTTAGCACACATGAGTGGCTTCCTATGGGGGCACTTGGTGGGGGAGGAGGAGCCAGGAGTGCCGGTGGTGAATCTGAGAAGAGGAGGATCGGGGCTGCTGTGTGCAAAACTACTGCATAGCGCAGGTAAGTATAATGATTTTTTTTTTTTTAAATCAAACAATCACTTGCCACCCACCCACAGTACATTTACTGCAGGTGGGTGGTACAGCCTGGCCAGGTGATGTACTGGTACGTCACCTGGCACATGTGCACTAGTGCCCCTTGGTGCAGCGGCGCAATCCTGTGACCACTTTGTCCGATGGACATAACAGATCACGGCGTTCGGTACCCGGCCGCTGTGAACAGCCGAGGTATCATGTGATCACTGTGATTGGTCATAGCGATTACATGATATTATGTAAGCAAACTGTTATGAATGGCTTTCATTCATGAACAGCCCGCTTATTGTTGTGAGGCTGTCATTGGCACACAGCTATCACATGATACTTGGCACCCTGTACCATGTGATTAGCTGTAGCCAATCACAATATCACAACAGTAATTAAGCTGTCATGAATGAAAATCCATATATATTTAACTTTTTTTTTTTTTACATACTGTCACCAGTCAGTAACCCTGATCACCGTCACACCAGTCATAGGACAACGCTGTACTGCACTGGTGACAGTGTGTAAAAAAAAATGTTTTTAAATAAAATTTATTTCATTTTCAAAAACATTACAACTTCAAAAAAATTTGCCACACCTTTTACTAAATAGCTTGGACTGTCTACCTTCCAAAAAGGGGTCATTTGTGGGATATTTTTACTGTTCTGGCATTTTAGGGCCTCAAAAAAAAAAATGAGATAGGCTACCAGTACATCAGGATTGATCACTTTTCAAATATACAGTATATGCCATAGTTTGTAGACTCTATAAATTTCACACAGAATACATAATGTACACTGATTTGGGGTTATTTTTACCAAAAGAAATGTAGCAGAATACATTTTGACCTAAATTTACGATGAAAGATTATTTGTTTGCAACATTTTAGAACAGAAAAACAGAAAATGTGCTTTTTTTCAAAATGTTTGGTATTTTTTTTTCATTTATATAGCAAAAAGTAAGAAACCCAGTGGTCCTTAAATACCACCAAACGAAAGCTCTATTTGTGTGAAAAAACTATATAAATTTCATTTTCATTAGTGTTGCATGGCCAAGCAATTTCCAGTTAAAGTAGCGCAGTGCTAAATAGCAAAAAATGCCCTAGGCATGAACCTTCCAGGGGTCAGGTGATCCTGTATTATATGTTTATTCGTAATGTAAAAACATTTCCAGTACAACTCGATATATGTACATTTCCCACGTGCCCCATTTTTCTGCAAGTATAGAACAATACCTGTTGATCTTCCCGAAGTCCAGTGTACTCCTAACTTACTTTTTAGGCTGACAACACACATGCAGTGCTGTCAGCCGAACCAGTTATCTTCTGCTGGACTACAAAACACAGCCCGCTCTCTTCATCTACAGAACAAAAAGGGAGGTTGTGTTTTGTAGTCCAGCAAAAGCATAATATTGAACAGTTTATAAACTAGTAATCTTCAGAGGTGACACAATAATGTAAATCCCAGTATCTATGCAGTTCTTGGTGATGTTCACCAATTGTCTGACATAGATCAGCCCTACTGCAGCCTGTGACTTTAAAGTGGTTGTAAAGTGCAGCTCCCCCTTATACTTACCTGAGCTCATTCTTGATCCAGCACTGTGCATGAACAGGGGCATATTTACCACAAGGCACTTGCCTACGGCGGCATTTTTTAGGGGGGCAGTACCTCCTCCCAGAAGAAGGGATGAAAGAAGGGATACGCGCACCATGGGAACCAGGTGGGAGCCGAGAGAGGCTGTGGGCTGCTCGATGGTGTATGTAGAGCCTGACTCTTGTTCCCGGGGATGTCTGGAGCTGTGAAGATGAGTGTCTTTCTCTCTATCGCTGAGGGGGGGGGGGGGGGGTGATGGAAGGCTCTCCCAGGTGGGGGGCAGGGGTGTTGTAGGTCAATGTCAGGCTCTGTCCGCAGGAAGGGGGGGTAGTGTTGGTCAGTGTCCATGGGGGCAGATGATTTTTGTGTTGCCTAGGGTAGCACAACACCTAAATACACCACTGTGCATGAGAGCAATGGCTCTCTCCACTCTCTCCCTCCTCATAGGCTCAGAGAGAGCCACTGGCTCCAGCTGCTGTCAATCACAGCCATAAGGAGTGAGCGTGGGGGTGGGATCAAGCTGCGCTGTGGGTGTCTATGGACACACACACAGCCGGCTCGGGAGCGAGCATGCACAAGTGCCCCCATAGCAAGCACCAGGAGCAAGAGGAGGAGAATCAGGGTTGCTCTGTGCAAAACCATTACACAGAGCAGGTGTTCTAATCCCTTTCCACTCCATCCAAAACTAAACAAAAACATGACATGTTTATTATGTTAATCATTTGGGGGTTTACAATCAATGCTACCTTTTGCTTGCAGACACCCAGAACATCAAGCCAACATGAAGGCAGAATTAGCTTCTCAGTAGTAGACTCATTTATTGAAATATTGACAGGATAACACTCATTAAGTGCAATTTGTATATCTTCCATCACAGTTGAGCTACTTAATGAAGCTCTTGTAGTTAAAGCTGGATCACTTCCCACCATACATATACTTATCGCTGCCAAAAACTACAGGTCGCTGTCATTAGCTGTGTGAATGCTGGCTCTGGTAGTGCTCTCTAGCTTATTGCCTGATGTGTGGGGACCTTCACAAACACTCTTGCTAATGCCCAGGAACACAGGCACAGGGGGCCGCAATCCTGCCAGAATCAGCATTAAAGCGGCACCCCAATTTAGAAGCAAGCCATTCACCCTGCACAATTCCACTTTGTACACTGAGCTTTTCTCTTCCTGTGTCTTTGCACAGCTTCTCCACTTCTACAAAAGTAGCATTTCTAAGGGCCTATTACATAGTTACATAGTTAGTCTGGCTGAAAAAAGTCCATCCATTTCAACCATTAAAGAAAAAAAAAAAGTCATAATCCTACACCCACAGTTGATCCAGAGGAAGGCAAAAAAACACAGCAAAGCATGACTGAATTTGCTCCTGCAGGGAAAAAAGTTCCTTCCTGACCCCCCGAGAGGCAATTGGATATTCCCTGGATCAACTTTACCTATAAATGTTATATCCAGTTATATTCTGTGTATCCAAGAAAGAATCCAGGCCTTTTTTATAGCAATCCACTGAGCTGGCCAGAACCAACTCTTGAGGGAGTCTATTCCACATTTTCACAGCTCTCATCGTGAAGAAACTTTTCCATGTTTGGAGATTAAATTTCTGTTCCTCCAGACGTAAAGAGTGCCCCCTGTGTCCCGCTCCAGTTCCACCAGCTCCAATTGCCACCTCACTCCCAGTGACAATGAGAGGATCCCACCATTTACACCAAGAGGACCTCTGCAGCAGACGACTTGACCGTTGTTTGAGTATGCTACTCTTTTTCTCCGTTCCCCATCCAGGCTAGGTGCATACGTTCCCTGTGTCATGATATCAGTCTGATGTATGGGACACAGGTTGCTAGGGAGAAGGTTGGCTAACTGACCCCCTCACTACCAGGGTTACCATCTCCCATGTCTAGGTACTACTTCCTTCTGGCTGGCTGATATACATTCTCCTCCAGACTTCTTGGTTACTCCTGGCCACGACCATTCATCTTCTGATTGTGGCCTTTACCACTCATTAACCTTCAGTACTGTCTATCCCCGAATGTAAGCCCTGTTCTTTTGGATACGCCTTGCTTGCATCCATTTGTAAGAACTTCAGACCAGCATTTTTAGACTTCTTGCTGATACAGAATTAAAGTCAGGAGCGGATTGACAACTCATGGGGCACCCGGGCAATAGGGGATCATGGGGCCCCTGTGTCCTTGCCCAAACTCAAAAAAGCCTATGAAAAAGGTACCAGGGGCATCTCATGGGGCCCTCTACTGACCCCAGGCCCTCGGGCAGTGCCTGAGTTTCCAAATGGTCAGTCCACCCCTGATTAAAGTATAACTAAAGGCAAAACTTTTATTTTAGTTTTGGATGGAGTGGAGAGGGATTAGAACTCCTGTCAGTTTTTATTGCTGTTTGTGCCCCTTTTAAGGAGATTCACCCTCTCTATGTGTCCTGTTTACCATTATCATTGAAAGTGAAAGTACAAGAAAATCCCAAATGTTGGGTTGTCCCAAGAAAAGTAATAGAGGGGAAATCGTCCAATGGGGACACTAGTTCTGGTGACCTGGGGGGGCCCCAAGAAATTGCCTTAATCTTCAGGGATTTTGTCTCACTTTCTGTTTGGCTATGGGACAGGAAGTGAAAGGAAAAATCTCTACAATGGGACACAGATGGTGAAAAAATATCTGACAGGGATTTTAACCCTCCCTTGCCAGAGTCTTGCACATCTTCCTCCTTATATAGCTCTGATCAGTTCAGGCCGACACAGACCACCCAGTTCATACGTCTAAAATAAAGAGAATCCCCTCTGTTAGGTCTGCCTTCCTCTTCTGGCACCCCGACTGGATACTCCAAAAGGGAGGTCAGTTACTTCTTGCAGAATCCCTTCTTTACGGTTGAGGAGGTCCCCTCTCTTTAGGCTGCCTTCCCTTGTATTTATAGCCCACCACAGGGGGGCAGTGCCATAATCACCTGGGAGTGGGCAGACGTAACCCTTTCCTAGCTCCTGGGCAGCCTGCTAACTCACTAACACATTATTGAACAAAGTACATTGGGATAGACACCCATATAAGAACAGCAGGTGTAACAATAAATATTTCATGTTCCTTTAACCAGAACAGTAAAAATAAAGCCAACTTTATTATCAACACACACCTGGAAGCACCTGCTTACAAACTGGACTGGATGCCAAAATCGGCTTCTTTCTGGGCACCCTCTAAGGTGATGGCTCTTAACAGGAGCCGCTAAATACTGTATGTCTGATTGGGATGTAGTGATGCTGTCCCGAAATGTGTGTAGCGCTACCGCCACAGGGGCCGCTTGATAATGCTTGTCCCCAGTGGTTGCCCTGACCTTGCAAGCCTTCCAACATCTCTGACACTCTGGGTTCAGACATATTTCAACGATATAGGATAATAATACAAGACACACAATTCTTTAGTAACACCTCTATATTAGACTTGTTCAAAAGAGTAGAACACAAGAATAAAGGGTTTATAAAATACAACACCAGTTAACACAATTAAATAGAACAATAGTAAAATAGGAATAATTAATTAGCAACATTTAACAAATTATACAGTCATGAGTAGTAAGCTTCAATTACAAGACTAGGCCTCCTGGCCTCCTGGCACCGCAATGATGGCTGCAGAGAATTATATAAATGCATACTCCGACATAAGAAGTATGCTAATTTGAATAACATTGGCCTTGGAAAAGAAAAGGTCCCTTTAACTAGAGATTGCAACTTGAGTCCTGTGATGTTTAAAGTTTCTGATATGGTGGTGCCTGTTGTCTTTTGCTAGTAATGGTGGGGCCCATAAAGAGTAGTGAATAGTGGTAACTCAAGGAAGTTAAACAGATAATCTGTGGTACTGCTCAAAGCAAAGATCTGATACTGAGGCGTAATGGTGTCTGCATGCAGTGTCTCTAGAGTGACAACAGAAAGAGGCTTGGGTTATTGCCCAGGCTCTTGGCTGTTTGCAGGGAAGTGCTGAGTAACCCCCTGTCAGTGCTGCGAGCAGCGATGTCTGTGTGAAGACTGGACAGCGACAGTCTTGATGCAGAGAAGCTGATGCGATCCCGGTGCGGTGATTCAGTGTCATCGCTGTGCTGAACTGATGTGCAGAGTCCCACAGCAGTAGGCCAACAATCTCTCTCTGGAGGAGAATGTCAGACCCCTGTGTTCAGCTCTGATTCCCGCACCAAGAGAGAGCAAGCCAGTCCCTTGCTGTAGAATATATCTGCTCTCCAAGCATCCTTCTTGTTTGCCAGCTCTCTGGTAGTTGTAGTGTGATGGATATGGTAAAATGCCTATTTGGTTTCCTATTGAACATTTACATATTTCTATACATTTTATACATATCTACTTTTATACTTTAATACTTTTTTTATATTTCTAAATGTTTTGTATGAATATATATATATGTTGTATGTATATTTTCTAAGAAATCCTTGCTCAAGAAATGTCTGCTCACATGCACCAACCCCCTCCCATCGTGTGGATCTGAAGACAAAGACATATTTTTCTTTCTATAGATAAGACTTAGAAGAAGATCACGCTTATACTCTGACGAAGATTGTTTTCGTGTGGAAATGACCAATCAAAGACTAATATAATGCTTATGCAGCGCTCACATGACTCTTGCATCATTTTGCATATATAAGCTCACTTTCTCACTATAATAAACTAGAAGTGTTCATAGACTGAACTTGTGTGTCAGCGTGAGTCTCTTCCAGTGTGCGCACATTGCAAAGCTAGCTAGAATGATTAATTTGGACAGGAGCAGATAATCACCGGACATTTTAGTCCTTATCTAATTCAGTAGTTCAATCAGCACTCAGAAATACAGTATGTATTGGCTATAGGACTACAGGTTCCAAGATCCTTTGCTGTAAGAAGAACTGGATCCATTCTGCTAACAGAAAGTGATGTAGCTGTCTCAGTACTGGGCACTAGGGGGGAACAGGTGTAACTGTGGTCTCATCTGTAAATGTCCCTGAAAGGCATAATGATATAGCCAGCACCTGGCTACATGTGGTTCATCTTTTGGGATGAAAAATTGAAACTCTGTTTTGTGGCGAAGGACAGGAGGCACCTCTGGGTGAGTACAAGAAGGGGTCGACTTACCATTGGGGGAAAGTAAATAGAAAATTTTATTAAAAAATTTAAATAAAAAGCTACAGGACATGAAGTGAAGGCAACCCTACTCTACTCAAATTAAAGGACGTGGGCTTTAGATGCACTTTAAAGATGCAAAATCATTTCCCTGGTGAACATCCAAAGACAGCGTGATCCAATGTAAAAAAAACTATTACAACAAACCACTTCTCTTTTCATGATTTCCTGAATCATGCCCTTTTCTGTCTACATGCAGATGCAGTTATTTATGTTTTTTCGTTCAGTGCCAAGACATGTCATGTAGTTCATGCTAAACGCTTCTTTACACATCAGTTGCTATCATTGGTCTCACAAATCCTTTTGTTGGAATGACGAACGTTGTACATACTGGGAGCCAGAAGGACTTTAAACTTTGTGGCGTTACGCTCTTTCCACTGGTTAGATTTCGAGGATCCTGCACACACTGGTACCTGTGCATTCATTAGAGATGAAGGATGGTAGTTCTTTGCATTGTACAGAATTCTGATTGTCATGCTTGGAAAGCAGGACCATTGTGAACCATATCACAAACTACAGATCAAGTACAGCCTGTCCTCACTTAGAACACATCTCCTCTCCATTCCCACAGCCATTCATCTTCTACTAAAAGGATACTATTAGTCTTCTTTTAACAATTAGTGAAATATATAGTATAAGGAAAACCACAAGAAAGATGTAAAATAGCTGCCAAAGCTAGCCCTGTCTGTATCTTGGTTTTGAAAGCAGCTCCAAGGAGAAAACGTAATGTCCACTTTGAATTCCAGTCTACCATAATCTGAAAGGTCTATTGCAGATGTTTCCATTTGTGTTCAGGGGCATGACAACTATTGTAAGGGAGGCTTGTTAGGGTGACTTTTTAAGGTCTGACTAGTATATAGCAGACCTGGGCAAACTGCGGCCAAGGGTCACATCGGGCCAATTGGCTGTCCTTATCAAGCCCTTGATGTCTCCACTGCCAGCATGCCTCTCTGAGCCTGTCAGCTTCCACCCTAAGGAAGCTGACAGGCTCAAAGGGGCACGCTGACAGATGTCCATGTGGAGAGGAAAGAGGTGATTGGTAAAACGGGGAGGTTTGATTCTGGTGGGAGAGCATTGCCTAAAAGATTTCCCAATGCTCTCCCAGTACTCTGCTACCTGGCAAAAAGTTCTTTTTGTGTTAGCACTTGCATGCTGCAAGCCCCAGGAGCCTAGCACCGGATCTTCACTCTAGGTTAGAAATCCCTGCTGTACCCATCTCAGACTCTCTCCTTTCAGCCAGTGCCACATGATTGTTTTCTATACGTTTACATAATTACAGGCCTTCCCTTGATCATAATTAATAATGAGCAGAATTATTAATTCCAAAACAATTTCAGTTTCTCATGTGGCCCCTTGGTAAAATGAATTACCCACCCCTGGTGTAGAGTATGCTTAGCTGTTTCAATAATGCTTTCCCTTGCAATGATCAGGCTTGAGGAGAAGAGGGAAAAAATCCAGAGTCCCATGGCCCAGCCTCTTAGGGAGGCCCAAGCTTGGTGGAACATTGCTGCTTGGACATTGTATATAAGTTATACAAGACAGTTCACAGACACTACCAAATGGTGTCTGGAGCCCACAATGGTGGACATTTTCCTGTGCACAAGGGCAACTTTCTAATTCAATGATTGTCTACTCTGACTACCACTGCAGAAGCATCTTCCTTTTCTTCAGACACAGTACTTGAGGCAAAGGTTGAGCAAGTGGTATCACTCATAAATTGAGGAAGGGTCCCTTACAGTCTATAAAAGAAACAGGTTGCTTCCCTTTCCTGCCATTTTGGAAGGGGTGGGGGGCAGAATGTACAGTTTATCTACCCTAAGCTCCATGCTGGATCTCAGTTCTCCTGCCAGTGAGTGATCACTTGCTCAGATTGGCCACCTTAGAGTCCTTTAGACAGAGGAGCAAGGCAATAAGTCCCTTATTGGTTAGAGGTTTCAGTATTCATCCACTATGCGAAAGTAGACATTCAAAAAGTTCAAAAATATTCCTCCTACTCAGTACCGTGTCCCAACTGAGAAGTCACAAAGGAGTGAGCAAGAGAGACAGAAGGGAAAGTGGAGGAAAAGAAAAGGAGCAGATAGAGAGAAAGAGAGGAGGATGTAGAGAGAGAAAGAGGCAGAGATGGAAACAAAGGAAGGAGAGAGGATGAGAGAAAAAGTAAGATAAAGGGATATGTGAGGAGGGAGAGAGAGAGATTATCAAAGAGAGAGGGAGACCGAGGAGGAAAGAGAGAGGGAGAAAGAGGAAGAGAGAGAAAGGGGAGAGGGGATAGGGAATGGAAGAGAAATATTATCTGGGGGGCTACCAGAAACACGGGGCATCTTCTGCCTTCTAATGAGGGGGTAGATAGAGGGGGTACAGCAGGGGCGGACTGACAACTCATGGGGCCATGTACCTTGTAGAACAGCAACCCAATTCTTGAGCTGCCTCAGGGGCAATAGCCTCTCTAATGGTGGGAACTGTTGTTCCTGAGGAAAGACAATCTCTCCAGAGCTTTAGACTGTTTATCACCTGCCCAACCCCCATCTGAGCGCATCTCTCCAGGGACTGGCTAAGCCCTGATCAATATTCAGGGTGGTTATTTGAATTCTCCCTCTGTACAATCTAGAAACTTCTTCTAGAGGCAGTGGAAAGCCATCAAACTCCAAGAATGTGAAACCCTGAACAGACCAAACCAAACAATCTCTGCTCCTCTGATTGTAGAAGGAGCCAAAAACTAAATTTACCTAGCAACCTAACAAAGAGTCACCTTTCTAAAATTATAGCTTGATTTTGTTAGAACATTCCTGGAATGTAAAGCGGAAGGAACCCCCCTAACTATAACTATTCTTAAAAATCCCCCCCCCCTTCCTTCTATCTATCCTGCCTAACCTGTATAAAAAGAATCTTTTTTCAATCCACTCTGGTCTGGTCATATAATCCTGCAGCGCTTTGTAATAGAGCGCTTGACAACGGCTGTGAATCCCTGGTGCCGAGATGTCCCCCATAGGCTCCCATGGCCCTGGCATTGTTGGCGCGTCCTCATCTCCCCTGCAGAATCCGCCTACTGACACAGGGAAGCCAGAGGATCATGTGACCATCAGAGTGGATTGACGGTAGGTGAGTACACACATAGATAGCGCTATATAGGTATCTGTAATAAATAAATGATATAACCCCATCCCTCCAAAAAATTAATATATTGCATTTTGCAAATCTTTAGACATGGATTCATTCTTTTTTTCAGGCTGAGCACATTCAGAATTCCTGTTGATCTTGAAAGAAATTTAGTGTTCTCATAACTTTCTTTGTATTGATCTAAAGTCTCAAACAATGTTATCAGCATTATCTCTTATATTTTGTGAACCACTGAAAGCTTTCCCCTATGTTATGGGAATGAGGAGAGGAGGAGGTGTTGTATAATGGTGGTCGGCCCCCCGGGTGATGGCCAATTCCTTAGTTCTGAACAATGCAGAGACAGTGAGTTGAGGAGAAGCCTGTACCTGGGGTTGCCCAGAGTTCTAAATCCCTAGCCAGGGATGACAAAAATCCAAAAAAGTCCTGCCCTTTTCCTTGCTTGCTAAGGGGGAGCTCTGAGATGGACCCTTACAGCCCACATCCTGTTGTAAGTTGCTCCTCAGTGCTTCTGATCGAGACCAAACCCTGGCAGCCCTCTTCCAAAACTATTTATATTATCGCCTACCATCCAGGGTGCCCAACTGTTGACAGATGCAGAGCTGGTATATCCCTCTGCCTATCACTGGCATTCTACCTATGGGGACCTCTAGTGGCTCCTAAGGTACCAACCTCTTGCCTATCAATCCAAATGGTCCTGAAGCTACCCTATTCTATAAACTCTGGTACCACCAGAAGGGGGAACTACATCAGGAACATCTACGCCCTAGAAAGTTATTTGTAGTCCAATCAGGAGACCACACTAGGGTGAAAACACTGCTTTTCCATAGATATAGTGCATGAGTATTACTGTAGGACGGGAAGTGTATTACTAGACGGATCAGCTTCATAAAAATACATAACAAATCTAGAAAAAGAAAAGAATGCAGCCATTATATCTAATGACTGGTAAGATTTCAAAGACTTATTATAATATTTGTTTCTGGGTTTAGAGACTCTTTAAAGGAAAGAGTAGCAGTGGCAGGTGCATGGTCCTAAAGGAAGACTCCCACTCAGCATTAACTCACAATGAATTTTATTGTTAAGCCAGTGACAGCCACTTCAAGGAGAACCTCATCTGACATAAACACTCTTCCACTGGCTACAGTCATTGATGTATTTTCCATTTCAGCAAGCTGGAAAGCTGACCGGTTTTAGGAGGAGTCTCTGGCGACTGTTCAAAACTACTAGGAGAGGCAAACATTCCAAAATTACTGTCACCACTCTCTACTCCACTCTTCAATGTCTCCAGTGACAATGTGATCACTTACTACAGCAATGCCCCCTTATACAGTGAATATAAAAAGTCTACACACCCCTGTTAAAATGTCAGGTTTCTGTAATGTAAAACAATGAGTCAAAAATAAATCATTTCAGAACTTTTTCCACCTTTAATGTGACCTATAAACTGTACTCCTCAATTGAAAAACAAACTGAAATCTTTTTTTTTTCGGGGGGGAGTAAACATTAAAAACTAAAATAACGTGGTTGCGTAAGTGTGCACACCCTCTTATAACTGGGGATGTCGCTGTGTTCAGATTTAAGCAATCACATTCAAAATTGTGTTAAATAGGAGTCAGTACACACCCGCCATCAATTAAAGTGCCTCTGATTAACCCCAAATAAAGTTCAGCTGTTCTAGTGGGTCTTTCCTGACATTTTCTTAGTCGCAGCCTACAGCAAAAGCCATGGTCCGCAGAGAGCTTCCAAAGCATCAGAGGGATCTCATTGGTAAAAGGTATCAGTCAGGAGAAGGGTACAAAAGAATTTCAAAGGCCATGGAACACAGTGAAGACAGTCATCATCAAGTGGAGAAAATATGGCGCATCAGTGACATTGAGAAAAACCCTCACGGCCAAGAGCCTGTCCCGGGAGTGGTATATCTGACAATGCCCAACCCCAATCAAAGGGGGAGGTGCATCCAAAATCAGTACAATCAAGAAAAAAACCCACAAAAAGATAAAGCACCTAAAAGGCTAATAAGCGGCATAAATTTATTATGGACATAACAGTAAAAACATGTCATATGTTCTAACAATGCACATATCCCAAACCATCCTCTCCTCCCCCAGCCCCCCACTATGGTACAACCCCCCAACAGTGCAACAGTGACATTACCAAGAACTGGACGTCCCTCCAAAATTGCTAAAAAGACAAGAAGAAAACTGGTCTGGGAGGCTGCCAAGAGGCCTACAGCAACATTAAAGAAGCTGAAGGAATATCTGGTAAGTACTAGCTGTGTGGTACATGTGACAACAATCTCCCGTATTCGTCATATGTCTGGGCTATGGGGTAGAGTGGCAAGTTGGAAGCCTTTTCTCACAAAGAAAAACATCCAAGCCCGGCTAAATTTTGCAAAAACACATCTGAAGCCTCCCAAAAGCATGTGGGAAAATGTGTTATGGTCTGATGAAACCAAGGTTGAACTTTTTGGCCATAATTCCAAAAGATATCTTTGGCGCAAAAACAACACTCCACATCACTAGAAGAACACCATACCCACCGTGAAGCATGGTGGTGGCAGCATCATGCTTTGGGGCTGTTTTTCTTCAGCTGGAACTGGGGCCTTAGTCAAGGTAGAGGGAATTATGAACAATTCCAAATACCAGTCAATATTGGCACAAAACCTTCAGGCTTCTGCTAGAAAGCTGAACATGAAGAGGAACTTCGTCTTTCAGCATGACAACGACCCAAAGCATACATCCAAATCATCAAAGGAATGGCTTCACCAGAAGAAGATGAAAGTTTTGGAATGGCCCAGCCAGAGCCCAGACCTGAATCCGTTCGAAAATCTGTGGGGTGCTCCGAGGAGGGCTGTGCACAGGAGATGTCCTCGCAGTCGGACAGATTTGGAGTGTTTTTGCAAGGAAGAGTGGGCAAATATTGCCAAGTCAAGATGTGCCATGCTGATAGACTCATCCCCAAAAAGACTGAGTGCTGGAATCACATCAAAAGGGGCTTCAACCAAGTATTAGTTTAAGGGCGTGCACACTTATGCAACCGTATTATTTTAGTTTTTAATTTTTACTTCCCTCCACCTAAAATATTTCAGTTTGTTCTTCAACTGAGTTGTACAGTTTATAGGTCACATTAAAGGTGCAAAAAGTTCTGAAATGATTTATCTTTGTCTCATTTTTGTATATCACAGAAACCTGACATTTTAACAGGGGTGTGTAGACTTTTTATATCCACTGTAGTTTATTCTTAGATGGGGTCGCAGCAGGGGAGAATTATAGGGATTAATCTCTTCGCTTGCACCTGTTGGATATCTGTGAGTATACTTTTGCTCCTGCTGTGATCCATTTTAGGGCCTCATGCACACAGGGCATTTTTGCAGCCACTTTTAGGCGTGTCAGGCGTTTTTCTTTACTGCTTCCAAACTGCCCTCCATGTTATCCTATGCAGTAGTAACAGTAGCATTTACCAGCAGGAAGTAAAAACTCATGGCCAGTGTGTTCAGGAGCAGCAGCCTTTTGGCAAAAAAAACACTTGACAGATGTAAACGTGTCTTAGCCCCCGGTCACATCAGGTGCGATTTGGCATGCAATAATGCATGCCAGGCGACTTGCAAATCGCATGCCAAGTCGCACCCTACTGTCCACAATTACAGCGGTCAAATCGGTGCGTGACCATTTATAACAAATATCCAGAAGAAAAGGAAAAATTTTATTCTGCCATCGTTGATTTGTTTATTTTTGCATGATGATGCATTTAAAAACTTCCACCTACAAAAAATAAATTGGGAAAAATTAAATTCGAAATTAATATCCAGTGTAGGAAAGATAGTGTTTTAAAATGAAAAGCTCTCAAAATTTCTACAGAAAATGGAATAATGACCCCGACTTTTTCTTCAGCAGGAAATTTGGGAATCGGTGTGTCTGACATTTTGGGGAAGATTTACTAAAACTGGAGTGCAGAAATCTGGTGCAGTTGTGCATTGTAGCCAATCAGCTTCTATCTTCTGCTTGTTCAATTAAGCTTTGAGAAAAAAAAACAAAAAACTGGAAGCTGATTGGTTTCTATGCACAGCTGAATCAGGTCTTGCACTCTCCAGTTTTAGTAGTTCAGGAGTGTGCTACATACAGATTGCAGCGTTCAAGAGTGTGCTGTGTACAGAGTACAGAATTCAGGAGTGAGTTAGGTAGGGGGAACACTGTTGCTAAGTGAAGGGAGATGGGAGACAATGGTGCTAAGTGAGGGGAGGTATTAATGTTAGATGAGGGGAGCCATTGGTGCTAAGTGGGGGTGGGAGAGGGCAGCTATTGGTGTTAAGTTGGGGGAGGGGAGCCATTAGTGCTATGTGGGGGAGAGGGGCACATTGGTGCCAAGTGGGGGGGGGGGATTCATTGGTGATAAATGGGGGGGGGCAATGTGCTAATTTGGGGGAAAGGGGGAACATTGATGCTAAGTGGGGGGAGGGGAGAATTGATGCTAAGTGGGGGGAGAGGCGGGACATTGAGGATCAGTGGGGGTAGAGGGGGAACATTGGTGCTACGTGGGGTGAGAGTTAGCATTGGTGCTAAGTGGGGGGAGTGGGGAACCACTGGTGGTATGTGGGAGGAAAGGGGGGACATTGGTGCTAAGTGGGGGGAGGGGGCATTGGTGATAAATGGGGAACAATTGATGCTAAGTGGGGAAAATTGGGGATTAGTGGGGGGAGAGGGGTGATATTGGTGCTAAGTGGGGAGAGAGGGGAGCCATTGGTGCTAAGTGGTGGGACATTGGGGGGAAAGGGGTGATATTGGTGCTAAGTGGGGAAAGCCATTGGTACTAAGTGGGGGGAGAGGGGGCATATTGGTGCTGAGTTGGGGGAAGATGGGGAACATTGGTGCTAAGTGGGGGGAGAGGGGAGCCATTGGTGCTAAGTGGGGGGGGCATTGGTGCTAAGTGGTGGGACATTGGGGGGAAAGGGGTGACATTGGTGCCAAGTGGGGAAGGCCATTGGTACTAAGTGGGGGGAGAGGGGGCATATTGGTGCTGAGTTGGGGGAAGATGGGGAACATTGGTGCTAAGTGGGGGGAGAGGGGAGCCATTGGTGCTAAATGGGAGGTGAGGGGTGACGTTGGTGCTAAGTGGGAGGTGAGGGGTGACATTGGTGCTAAGTGGAGGGGGGCATTGGTGCTAAGTGGGAGGTGAGGGGTGACATTGGTGCTAAGTGGTAGGTGAGGGGTGACATTGGTGCTAAGTGCTTACTCCTCCTCCTCAATCATTCCAGAGCACTTTTTTTTTTTTACTTATGGCTTCAGTCACAGACCAGAAATAGTTCCTCAGAATGGAGTTCTGACTCCACTTGGAGGTTCACTGCTGCCTATTTGCTTATTTTGCTTGGTTAAAATAGATTGAAGTTCAAGGTGACCAGATACGTACCATTTTTAGGAGGTCAACCTGTATATTTTGTTGATAAAATGTTTTTCTTTTTTTTTTTCCTTTTTTCTTGGTCAGCTAAAAAGTGTACAGACACAATAAGTTTTATTTACTAAAGCTGGAGAGTGCAAAATCAGGCTCATTTCTGCATAGAAACCAATCAGCTTCTAACCTCAGCGTCAGTTCAGCTTTGGTGATAAAACCTGAAAGACTTCCTGCAAAACCTAAGGCTTCCATGCAGAAGTGAGCCTGATTTTCCACTCTCCAGCTTTAGTAAATAAACCCCAATGCACACTAAATAGACAACTGTCTGTACATACCTGATCTTCAAACCTACTTATATGGCCAGCTGTGTGTGGACACCCTTCCAAGATATTGAGCTTCAGGATTTTCAGTGAAGGGTTCTGTTAACACTACACCATACAAATACAGTTTAGACAATTGCACGCTTCCAACCTTGTAGTAACAGTTTGGTGAAGGCCCTTTTCTGTTCCAGCATGAATGTACCCCTTTGTATAGAGGAAGCTCCATAAAGACATGGCTTGATGAGCTTGGTGTGGAGGAACTCAAGTGGCCTGCTCAAAACCCTGACCCCAACCCTACCTTTGGGATAAATGGGAACACCAGTTGGGAGCCAAGTCTCTTTATTCAACCTTACTAATGTTCTTTTGTCTCAATGGACACAATGCCCCCATGGACACACTCTACACTGTTGTGGAAAGTCTTCCCAGCAGAGTGAAGGCTGCAATGGTCCCAAAAGGGTCAACTCGCATATTAATGCCCATGGTTTTGGAATGGGAAGTCCGACAAACTCATGTACAGTGCCTTGAAAAAGTATTCATACCCCTTGAAATTTTACACATTTTATCATGTTACAACAAAAAACGTAAATGTATTTTATTATGATTTTATGTGATAGACCAACACAAAGTGGCACATAATTGTGAAGTGGTAGGAAAACAATAAATGATTTTCAAATTTTTTTACAAATAAATATCTGAAAAGTGTGGCAGCATTTGTGTTCAGCCCTCCGGAGTCAATACTTTGTAGAACCACCTTTCACTGTAATTACAGCTGCAAGTCTTTTTGGGGATGTCTCTACCAGCTTTGCATATCTACAGAGTAAAATGTTTGCCCATTCTTCTTTGTAAAATAGCTCAAGCTCTATCAGATTGGATGGAGAGCGGCTGTGAACAGCAATTTTCAAGTCTTGTCACAGATTTTCAATTGGATTTAGGTCTGAACTTTGACTGGGCCATTCTAACACATGAATATGCTTTGATCTAAACCATTCCATTGTAGCTTTGGCTGGATGTTTTGGGTCGTTGTCTTGCTGGAAGGTGAACCTCCGCCCCAGTCTGAAGCGTTTTGCAGACTCTAACAGATTTTCTTCTAAAACTGCCCTGTATTTGGCTCCATCCATCTTCCCAATAACTCTGGCCAGCTTCCCTGTCCCTGCTGAAGAAAAGCAGGGACAGGGAACATGATACTCCCACCACCATGTTTCACGGTGGGGATGGTGTGTTCAGGGTGATGTGCAGTGTTAGTTTTTTGCCACACGTAGCGTTTTTCTTTTAGGCCAAAAAGTTCAATTTTGGTCTCATCTGACCAGAGCACCTTCTTCCACATGTTTGCTGTGTCCCCCACATGGCTTCTCGCAAACTGCAAATGGGACTTCTTTTGGCTTTCTTTCAACAATGTCTTTCTTCTTGCCACTCTTCCATAAAGGCCAGATTTGTGGAGTGCACGACTAATAGTTGTCCTGTGGACAGATTCTCCCACCTGAGCTGTGGAACTCTGCAGCTCCTCCAGAGTTACCACGGGTCTCTTGGCTGCTTCTCTGATGAATGCTCTCTTTGCCCGGCCTGTCAGTTTAGGTGGACGGCCATGTCTTGGTAGGTTTGCAGTTATGCCATACTCTTTCCATTTTCGGATAATGGATTGAACAGTACTCTGTGAGAAGTTCAAAGCTTGGGATTTTTTTTATAACCTAACCTTGCTTTCAACTTCTCCACAACTTTATCCGTGACCTGTTCCTTGGCCTTCATGATACTGTTTGTTCACTAATGTTCTCTAACAAACCTCTGAGGGCTTACACACAGGTGGACTCTATTTACTAATTACTGTAGGTGTGATGGTCAGATATTCAAAAACTTTTGGCCCTATAGGGCACTTGTTCTCTCTGTCTGTCATTGACAGGAAGGGACAGAGGGAAGCAGATTTTTTGGATAAAGCAGTGTTTTTGTCAAATAATCACTGTACTGTAAAAGGTACAGTATTGAGCAGTATATATTTACACACCACAATGAAGGGTATACATTGACATTGCCTGTGCATGGCAACATTGCAGTATACAACTGCAACATTGTGCACTTTCCCAACACGCAGAGAAATGCGCTTCTCTTTAGCGGACGCTTGGCGATGCCATTAGTTGTTAATTGTAATATAAGATGTTATAGTGAGCGCGACTTAAATGCCAAAAAATGTATAAATGTATGTACACAAAAGCGTATACACAGATAATATTACTGAGCAGCTGATACACCGAAAAGGTAACCAAATAAAACCTCCAATCAATTATTTTAACATTAGTTGTTAATGGCACCCCCATGCATCTGCAAACGCACTACAAACTGCAGTTTGGTATGGTGCGTTTTGGAAAAGTGTCAGGAAGTTTTTTTCTGCGATTCTCACGTGTAAGGTAACCTATCGAAAATAAATGGGCCCTACACGTCCTACAAGGTAAAGTCACTTTGAGGATTATTATTGATTTTGGTTTTACTAACAATATTAATAACTGTTTTTAGGATAAGGGTTTCTATTGAGATAAAGACATCTGACCCAAATGATATTGATACTTCTATATATCTATGTAATATTTACATCTTTATACATGGTGGGTTGGTGTTTTGAAATGGGTGATTTGGTTTTTACATGGCAAATGTGTCTGTGTTGTATGTATGCACCTACCCTTCACTACCTACTTGAGTCCAACAATAAGGTGAAATCCTTCAGGTTAGGAGTCAATGTTAAGAAGGTGTTCCTCTGCATCAGACAAAGTGTGTATTTGGGGATCAAGACCTTTCTCAGTGGGTCCTTTAGCTCTCATGGCTGTTTTTTTTTTCAAACACACAGTTGGCATGGAGCCGTAAATGTCAATTTTTTTTATTTACTTTATTTACTCTTTTTTTTTCTCTTCTGTGGTTTAACTACCCACAAAAATAACAACACCATACTCATTTGGCACCATTACTTTACAAGTAGCACTTCATTAATCACTTTACAGCTGTTGTAAATGAATATGTTGGCATCTTGCTGTAGAGTTAACAAGCCCAAACATGCATCATTTTTTTTTCCAACAACAAAAAAACTCTATTTCCCCATCAAGACACTCAGAGTGGATGGTCAGGATGGGGGAATCCTGCCTGCTGAGCTATTGTATCCTGACAGCAAGGAGACTTGCCACACCATCAAAATACACTGATCAGCGCTGCCAGCCATAGCTGGTGACGCTGATTAACCCCTTGGCGCCGGTGCCTCCTGGCCCTTTAAGGGTTTCAGAAGCCAGGAGGTGGGGCGGGGCGGGGTTTTCAGGTCATGTGACCGCCGTGATGTGCTGTCACAGCGGTCACATGATAGGGAAAGGTCCCGATCGAAAGAGGAGATCGGGACCTTTCCGTGAGTACCGGACATGTGTGTTGGGAATGCGCAGGGCGCGTGCTCTCAGCACATACGATTTTCTTAATTGCAGGCAAATGTGTGGCCGCAAGGCCCAGACGCCAGGAGGCCACACATTTGCGTACGGCCAGCACCAAGAGGTTAAGCAACAAAAAAGTCAGGGCAGTTGTACAGAATTGGATCTATAGATTGACTTCTGTAGAACCTCCCTGCCCAAACATAGTTCAGTCCCTGCTGAACCTGCAGAATTTCAATCCATGTATGGCCATCTTTACACATAAAACACTTCCCATCTGGCAACATACCGCCATCCCATACTGAACGCTAGGCGTACAGCTAAATACAAAGATAAATTACATCTACACTCATGGGCCACTTTATTAGGTACACCTGTTCAATTGCTTGGTAACACAAATTGCTAATCAGCCAATCACATGGCAGCAAATCAATGCATTTAGGCATCTAGACCTGGTGAAGACGACTTTCCAAAGTTCAAACTGAGCATCAGATTGGGGAAGAAAGGGAATTTAAGTGACTTTGAATGTGGCATGGTTGTCAGTGCCAAATGAGCTGATCTGAGTATTTAAAAAAACGATGATCTACTGGGGTTTTTACGCACAACCATCTCTAGGGTTTACAGAGAAAAATGGAAAATATCCAGTGAGCGGCAGTTGTGTGGAGGAAAATGCCTTGTTGCTGTCAGAGGAGAATGGGCAGACTGGTTGCTGCAACATTCAGATGGTAAGGTCAGAATTTGGTGTAAAGCATGGATCCTGCCTTGTATCAACGGTTCAGTGATGGTGGTGTAATGGTGTAGGGGATATTTTCTTGGCATTAGCAAGGTGGACCTAATAAAGTGGCCGGTGAGTGTATAGCAGCTGTTTTACCTGCCAAAGGATTTGTATTTCTGTCCATCCAGTCCTGATATTTACACAGCTCTGTCACACAACAAAGCCCTGTCTGGCAAAGCAAGTCCTTTTTTGTGCTTCTGTTACTAAACACTTAAATAGCTTGTCCCTCTCCCCAGTCTGTGATTGGACAGCAAAATGAGAATCAGCAGACCTATGAGGTCATCTCTCTGCTCTTATCACCTATGAGCATGTTTCTTGCACTGCAGCACAACTGATTGGCTTTTGTATTGCTTCTCCCTCCCCCTCTGCAAATTCTGTTCTACAGGGTCTGCAAGAGGCTGATACCATGTCAGTGCTTGAAGCTAAAAATACATTTAATGACGTGTTAATGAAGATTTCATTTTATATCTGTCTGTATTTGAATTTTTCTAGCTTATTTTCTGTTGTGTATTAAGTTCAGATGTGATAATAGGGTAGAAAAATGTTGCCTAATGGATATTTATTTTATTGGCTACAAACAATACAAAGAAATAATAAAAATAATTTGTTTTATTTGTCTTCAAATATCTGACTATCTGGAGACCTTTAATGGTGCTGCAGAGCTACCTTCAGCTGGTTTAATACCCCTCTAGAGGAATGGGGAAACCTCCTGGTAACCTATGCTTCCAATTTACTACTTTCTTTTTTTTTTGGCACGGTTTTTATGCTACTATAGATTTCAGTAGAACTACACTTGGTAATGGCACCTTGCCAGTGGTGTGTGGCTGCTGTCAATGTTTTCAGATACAGCTGAGACCTCTGCTATTAATAGGACGCTGAAAGAAGGTTTTAAATTAGACCCATTAGAAAAGTTCAAATAGCATCAATATGTTTTCTAGATGGCTTGGTCTTTTGGAACGCTTCCAGTAGGATTTTTAAAAAAAAAATTAATTAATACTCGTGAGCCACTAGAAAGGTGCTTACTTACATCAAAAATATAATATAGTGTAATTTAGTGTATTATATAATTATATTAGATCACTGGGTACTTGGTTCACCCTCTCTAGGTGTGTATGAGTTGACAATATATTCCAATATAGTACCGCGCTCCAATAAATCCTACCACATATATCAATTCTATGAAAAACTTCTATATATACAGTTGCAAGAAAAAGTATGTGAACCCCTTGGGATTACGTGGAGTTTTGCATGAATTGGGCATAAAATGTGCTCTGAACATCATCTAAGTCACAACAATAGAAGAACACAGTCTGCTGAACATAATACTACACAAACATTAGATGTTTCCATGGTTTAATTGCACATAACATGTAAACATTCACAGTGCAGGGAGGAAAAAGTATGTGAGGCCCTAGCTTAATGACTTCTCCCAGAGCTAATTGGAGCCAGGAGTGAGCCAACCTTGACTCCAATCAGTGTGATGATATTGGATGTGTTGCTGACAGCTGTCCTGCCCTTAAAAAACACACACCTGTTTTGGGTTTACTGGTTTCAAGAAGCACTGTCTGATGTGAACCATGCCTCTCAGAAAAGAGCTCTCAGAAGACCTACGATCAAGAATTGTTGACTTGCATGAAGCTGGAAAGGGTTACAAAAGTATCTCCAAAAGCCTTGATGTTCATGTGTCCACGGTAAGACAGACTGTCTACAAATGGAGAAAGTTTAGCACTGTTGCTACTCTCCCTAGGCGTGGTCGTCCTGTAAAAATGACTGCAAGAGCACAGCGCAGAATGCTGCATGAGGTAAAGAAGAATCCCAGAGTGTCAGCTAAAGACCTACAGAAATCTCTGGCACATGCTAACATTTTTGTTGACACATCTACAATAAGGAAAACATTAAACAAGAATGGAGTACATGGGAGGACACCACGGAGGAAGCCATTGCTGTCCAAAAAGAATATTGCAGCACGTTTGAAGTTTGCAAAAGAGCACCTGGATGTTCCACAGCACTACTGGCAAAATATACTGTGGACAGATGAAACCAAGATTGAGTTGTTTGGGAAGAACACACAACACTATGTGTGGAGAAAAAAAGGCACAGCACACCAACATCAAAGCCTCATCCCCACTGTAAAACATGGCGGAGGGAGCATCATGGTTTGGGGCTGCTTTGCTGCCACAGGGCCTGGACGGATTGTTGTCATTGTTGGGAAAATGAATTCCAGAGTTTAGCAAGACATTATGCAGGAAAACGTACAACCATCTGTCCGCCAACTGAAGCTCCGCAGAGGATGGGGGATGCAACAGGACAATGACCCAAAGCATACAAGTAATTCAACAAAACAATGGCTGCAACAGCACAGAATACGCCTTCTGGAGTGGCCCAGTCAGAGTCCTGACCTCAACCCGATTGAAATGCTGTGGCATGACATTAAGAGAGCAATTCACACCAGACATCCCAAGAATATTGCTACACTGAAACAGTTTTGTGAAGAGGAGTGGTCCAAAATGACTCCAGATTGTTGTGCAGGTCTGATCTGCAACTACAGGAAACGTTTGGTTGAGGTTATTGCTGCCAAAGGAGGGTCAAGCAGTTATTAAGTCCAAAGGTTCACATACTTTTTCCTCCCTGCACTGTGAATGTTTACATGTTATGTGCAATTAAACCATGGCAACATCTAATGTTTGTGTAGTATTATGTTCAGCAGACTGTGTTCTTCTATTGTTGTGACTTAGATGACGTTCAGAGCACATTTTATGCCCAATTCATGCAAAACTCCACGTAATCCAAAGGGGTTCACATACTTTTTCTTGCAACTGTATATACCACAAATCATCAAAAAAATATATATCATCAAAAAAATATATTCATTAGTGCTAAAATATATGTGGAAAAAATTCCTTTCTATAATCACCCAAATGAATACAGTATACAATATACCACAAAATGTTCCTCCTCTGTGATGGATTAGAGAATTGTTTTCAAATAAAGTTGCACCATTAGTGCTAAAAAATATGTGGGAAGAAAAATATTTTTCCTTTTCTGTAATGTAGTGTTAATCACCCAGATGGGTACAGCATTCAATATACCACAAGATATTCCTCCTCTTTGGTGGATTAGATAGTAATGTTCAAACAAAGCTGCACCATGGATCTGAGTTAACAGCGTGAGCCTCTCTCTCCTCAGCACAGCCGCTTCATTAGATCATTCTCAGCTAGCTGCTTGACTTTATCCTCCATAGATGGAACATGAAGAGAAGGGAAAAGAAACATAGTGTCTTATCCGGGATTAAAGATATTTTAATGTGCGCTGATTTTACACTCACATTATTAAAGATACAATTGCGCTTTGTATAAAATGTATCCAGACCACGATAGGGTCAGCCTTATAGGTGTGTCTGCCCTCAATGTGCATACTCGCCGTTCCTCTGTGGATGCGTGATGACGTCACCGCCCCTCCCCTATGCGTTACGCTACAGGGACTCGTAGCTTCCTCAGTAGGATGTTACAGCTACAGGTTTTGCCAGTCATTCATACTGTATATGATAAGCTGTGTGACTGAGTCTAATGTCACTTAAGATAATAGGGTATAGTACAAGTAAACAAGCAAGATGTACAGTGAAGGAAAGAAGTATTTGCTCCCCTGCTGATTTTGAATGTTTGCCCGTTCACAAAGAAATGATCAGTCTAAAAATCGAATGTTCAGTGTATTGTAACACTGAGAGACAGAATAGCAACAAAACTTTCAAAAGAAATGCATGGCTAACAAATGATGACTGATTTGCATGTTCATGAGGGAAATAAGTATTTTATCCCCTATCATTCAGAAGGATTTCTGGCTACCAGGTACCTTTCATACAGGTGACAAGCTGAGATTAGAAGCAGTCTCTTAACTTCCCTGGCGGTATGATTATTTCAGATTTTTGGTGCTGAAAGCGGTACCATTATTTTGCATGGAAATTTGGCATTTTATATTGTAGGTCTGTAATTCTTAGGAATAACTCACTGAAATCTGTCCGAACAAGAGTCTAGTAAACATCCTGGGTATGATAAAACTTGAAACACGAAATCATAAATTATAATTTAATAAATAATCATAAAAAATAATAATATAATAAGAATAAATTTAATTCAATAATATAATCAAACCAAAAACACTGAAATTTGAAATATAGCGCCAAGTTCGCACATCGCTGAGCAAAGTCGCAAAATTGTTTTCAGTGTCTGATGAGGAATTTCCCCCACGAATCATTATCACTCAATTCTGCAAGTGGTTCTGATTTACTATCGCTGTTCTCTAGCCGGTCTAAACCCGCTTTTGACCTAAAGGGACGCTTTTTGGACGCCATGGAAGTTTCTCAGTTTCCAGGCAGAACAGTAAAAATGCAGGCAGGGCGCCGGACAAAACACTCGGGATAAAATGTATGTGAAATGGTTTGATACAGTAATGGAATACTATGTGATTGTAGTGTATTTAGTGAATGTCACTTTTTGTCATTTTCAAATTTTCCGCCGTTCCGTCCCGACGCTCACAGGGGACGGAACCCAGATGACAGGCATCCGCCGGATTACATTGCCGGGGACACTGCAGGAGGGACACCGCAGGAGCGCAGGACAAGGTAAGTGATCGATGGATCGCGGAGCAGCGCCGCATGGTATTCCCGAGTGTAGCTCAGGGGTTACCGCTTGTGGTACTGAAACTTTACCCCGAGCTACACTCAGGAATACCGCCAGGGAGGTTAAAGTGAGTGCTGCTAATCTCATTTTGTTACCTGTATAAAAGACACCTGTCCACAGGAGCAATCAAACAATCAGATTCCAAACTCTCCACCATGTCAAAGACCAAAGAGCTGTCCAAGGATGTCAGGGACAAGATTGTAGACCTACACAAGGCTGGATTGGGCTACAAAACTTTCGCCAAGCAGCTTGGTGAGAAGGTGACAACAGTTGGTACAATCATTCGCAAAAGAAAGAAACACAAAACAAGTGTCAGTCTCCCTAGGTCTGGTGCACCATGCAAGATCTCACCTGGTGGAGTGTCAATGTTTATGAGAACAGTGAGGAATCATCCCAGAACTACACGTGAGGATCTTGTCAATGATCTCCAGACAGCTGGGACCACAGTCACCAAGAAAACAATTGGTAACACACTACGCCGACAAGGATTGAAATCCTGCAGTGCCCGCAAGGTCCTCTCCTCAAGAAAGCACATGTCCAGGCCCCTCTGAAGTTTGCCACTGAACATCTGAATGATGCAGAGGAGGACTGGGTGAAAGTGTTGTGGTCAGATGAGACCAAAATCCAGCTCTTTGGCATCAACTCAACTCGCCGTGTTTGGAGGAGGAGGAATGCTGCCTCTGACCCCACTAATACCAATGAAGGGGCACTATTCCTCCACTAATAACAATGATAGGGCACTATTCCCCCCACTAATAATAATGATGGGGCACTATTCCTCCCACTGACACCAATGATGGGGCACTATTCCTCCCACTGGCACCAATGATGGGGCACTATTCATCCCACTGACACCAATGATGGGGCACTATTCCTCCCACTGACACCAATGATGGGGCACTACTCCTTCTGCTGACCACCAACCCTTCAGCCATGTCTATTCTCACTGATGCTGGGCATGGGACATTTTCTACCTCCACTGGTAACAATCTGGCCCACCTAAAGTCTGAAGGACTGTTAACTGTCCCTTTGTTTGAAGGGTTTGGTGACCCCTGATTTAGACTGATCTATAGATCTTTACAAATAATCTTTAGCCCCACATCTGTATATCTCTTATGGATCAGAGCAATTGTACATTTCCTCTATGGGCTTCTGCAGAAGTCTAGTCATTATTCGTGATGCCGAAGTAATACATACCACATACCATTTTTTGGGGAACAAATTCCTTTTTTGAGATATTGTCTTCCAGGACAAAATAAAAAAAAAGAAAGATACAGGATGCCAAGTTTTACCAATGCTAGTTAGAAAAAAAACGAGTGCTACTGTACATTAAATTATGCTAAAATTAAATTAAATTACAAAATGTATTTTTTTTGGTTTGTCTTTTTTATTTATAATAGGAAACCTCTGTTTTTGGCATAAATCAGGGCAAATTTGTTTTTTTTTTTGCAAGCAAAATGAACATTATTTTTTAAATAAACCTTTAAAAAAATACAGTTCAGCAAAAATGAGCAATAATAGAACAAAAACGGAAAACGTTTAGGCATGGAAAGTAAAAAAAAACAAAAAACCCCACAATAGAAAAAAAGAAATAAAGGACGGGGTGGAAGAAATGAATTAGTAGTGATAATAGGGTTATCTCTAATAAAAGTTATGGCAGCCATACATGGGTTCAGCAGGAACCGGACAATTTATGTATGGGTATATTGTACCGAACCCATTGGTCGAATGAAAAAAATTATTTACACATGGCCAGTCTTTTGTTTGATTTTTTTTCCAAGGTTGCTGGAGCCCACATTATGTGCATATCAAAAGACAAGCTGTTTATTAGGATCAATGTGCTGGGTTTATGTTAATAAACATCCTCTCATTGGGAGCCAACAGTCAAGATTTCGCTAGGCTGGTGGCTGTCAATTTCAACTAATATTGACAGTTGGGGTCCCCATTGATGAACCAGTCAGAGTGGTTCCCAATCAAGTGAACATCTTTTTTCCTGGATATCTTGGAATCACTGATAAAGAACTTCACGTGTTACTAAACCCAGGAACCAGCATTCACTCTATCTGGTATTCCACAGTACACAGGAAATGGAAATGCAATTATGTTAGTAAATATAAACTGCTAAATACCTTTTCTCATCAGCAGTATATAGCAGTCTTGTGACTTCTATCAGTGTCCAGCAGAGCACTGGTAAAGCTTGTAGGAGGAGTTTTCATTCTCCTCTGACTGTCCTATCAGGCTGCATAACCCCTGACCCTCTGCCTGGAAAGTACTGATTGGCCCTGTGCTAATCACAAAGAAAAAAAAACTCTCTAGCCATACATACTAAACTGAGCATGTGCAGAGTGACTCCTAGAGCTCTGTACTATCAGCAGATTAATTGGGGACAGTAGGAGAAGAGGAGGATCAGAGAAGGCCTTTTTACACAATGCAAAAGATTAACCCCTTAGGTCCCACAGTGAGTATAACAAGCATGCTTTACTGCATATACAGACTGATTGTACTGTTGCGGGTTTAGTAACATTTTAGGCAAAATAGATGTTAACTATATTGTCACAATGTATTTATGAATGACACCTGCAATCACTATTTTCATACTTTGTTCAGTCATGCAGAGACATAGAGAGGATTTAATCAGGATTGGTGGGAGAGGATGCCATGAGTGTACGAGGTTATGCCCGACATTTTGATGACTTTTTTTGGATACTGCTTATGTACCTTTGGTTTATAACTGGCAGATCAATTGTATTTGTGTATTAATTCTTAACATTATCTTTGTAAGCTGATCAGGGGCGGACTGACAACTCATGGGGCCCCCGGGCAATAGGGGATCATGGGGCCCCTGTGTCCTTGCCCAAACTCAAAAAAGCCTATGAAAAAGGTACCAGGGGCATCTCATGGGGCCCCCTACTGACCCCGGGCCCTCAGGCAGTGCCCGAGTTTCCAAATGGTCAGTCCGCTGATGCAGGGCAAGGGGGGTGTTGTTTGTCTGCACGCTTTGTGATCAAAGGTGTCCTTCTTTCTAGTATAATGGCTTATATTTAGACATTTATATAAAAAAAATTTTTTTTTAAAGCTTGTTAAAGTGTTACTAAACCCACAACAGTGAAATCAGTCTGTATATGCAGTAAAGCATGCTTGTTATACTCACTGTGGAACCTACGAGGTTAATCCTCTGCATTGTGTAAAAAGGCTGTTTGATCCTGTCTTCTCTGATCATCCCCTTCTTCTACTGTCCCCAATTCATCTGCTGATAGTATCCTGATAAGACATATCGTGTGGAGTCACTCTGCACATGCTCAGTTTGGTGTGTATTGCTAGAGAGTTGTTTTTGTTTTTTTTTACTTAGGAAAGTGCATGTGATCAGCACAGGGGCCAATCATCAGACAGAGGGTCAGGGGTCCTGCATCCTCCTAGAGAAAAATGAAAACTCCTTCTTAACCAGTGCTCTGCTGAACACTGATAGAAGTCACAAGACTGCTATATACTGCTGATGAAAAAAGGTATTTAGCAGTTTATATTTACTACAAAAAAATGCATTTCCATGTTCTGTGTACTGTGGGAGACCAGATAGAGAGAATGCAGGGTCCTGGGAGACCAGATATAGTGAATGCAGGGTTTGGGGAGACCGGATATAGTGAATGCAGGATCTGGGGAGACCGGATATAGTGAATGCAGGGTCCGGGGAGACCAGATATAGTGAATGCAGGGTCCGGGGAGAACGGATATAGTGAATGCAGGGTCTGGGGAGACCGGATACAGTGAGTGCAGGGTCCTGGGAGACCATATATAGTGAATGCAGGGTCCTGGGAGACCAGATATAGTGAATGCAGGGTCCGGGGAGACCAGATACAGTGAATGCGGGGTCCGGGGAGACCATATATAGTGAATGCAGGGTCCTGGGAGACCAGATATTGTGAATGCACGGTCCTGGGAGAGCAAATATAGTGAATACAGGGTACGGGGAGACCAGATATAGTGAATGCAGGGTCCTGGGAGACCAGATATAATGAATGCGGGGTCAGGGGAGACTGGATATAGTGAATGCAGGGCCTGGGGAGACCATATTATAGTGAATGCAGGGTCCGGGGAGACCAGATATAGTGAATGCGGGGTCCAGGGAGACCAGATATAGTGAATGCAGGGTCCGGAGAGACCAGATATAGTGAGTGCAGGGCCCGGGGAGACCAGATATAGTGAATGCAGGGTCCGGGGAGACAAGATATAGTGAATGCAGGGTCCGGGGAGAGCGGATATAGTGAATGCAGGGTCCGGGGAGACCAGATATAGTGAATGCAGGGTCCGGGGAGACCAGATATAGTGAATGCAGGGTCCGATGAGACTAGATATAGTGAATGCAGGGTCCGGGGAGACCGGATATAGTGAATGCAGGGTCCGGGGAGACCAGATATAGTGAATGCAGGGTCCGGGGAGACCGGATATAGTGAATGCAGGGTCCGATGAGACTAGATATAGTGAATGCAGGGTCCGGGGAGACCGGATATAGTGAATGCAGGGTCCGGGGAGACCGGATATAGTGAATGCAGGGTCCGGGGAGACCAGATATAGTGAATGCAGGGTCCGATGAGACTAGATATAGTGAATGCGGGGTCCGGGGAGACCAGATATAGTGAATGCGGGGTCCGGGGAGACCAGATATAGTGAATGCAGGGTCCGATGAGACTAGATATAGTGAATGCAGGGTCCGATGAGACTAGATATAGTGAATGCAGGGTCCGGGGAGACCGGATATAGTGAATGCAGGGTCCGATGAGACTAGATATAGTGAATGCAGGGTCCGGGGTTTAGCAACACTTTAAGAATTATATAGCTTTAACATGTGTCTTTTTATGCATTTTTAAGCTTTTCTGATAGCAGCCAAAGTAAAAGGGCTGCAAAAATCACAGATAACTGAAGAAACACATGTGTGTAATTTCTGGGCTTTTTTTTAACATTCCAATTGAATTGCATTATCAGCTCCGGTCCAGACAGAACCTCAGAAAACTTTGTTTACATCATTATAATTATGCTGTGAAGTAATGCCAGTTTGTACAAACCCTAAGAAAGGTGGGAGTTATGCTATTTTATATAAATATTTATATTTTATGCCACTTCCAGGAAAACTGGGATAATGTTTGTTGTGAGCGCAAAGGTGTCTTTATACAATTTAAAGCTGACATTCACCTGAATTGTCCAATTAAACTAAAGACACATTATGAAACATTTTAAAATGGCAATTAAACTAAAAAAACGTTGGACTCCGGGCTTCTGTTTCCTTTAGTATGTTTGTGATCTTAACTCGTCGCTCTGACCCCAGTGGCAATTTTCTGCCATGGTTGAGGATTCTCTTTCCTATACATCCTGGAATTGTTGCAGCTCCACCATAATGATGAGCAAGGAAGATTCCGCTCCTGCACACTCAGTGCTCTACCCTGGCACATGTGACATGAAGGTGTTACTAAACCCCCAACAGTACAATCAGTCTGTATATGCAGTAAAGCATGCTTGTTATACTCACTCTGAACCTTAAGGGGTTAATCCTCTGAATTGTGTAAAAAGGCTGTTTGATCCTGTCTTCTCTGATCCTCCCCTTCTTCCAGTGTCCCCCTCTTATCTCCTGATAAGACATATCGCTCATGCTCAGTTTGGTGTGTTATAGTGAATGCAGGGTCCGGGGAGACCACACATAGTGAATACAGGGTCCGGGGAGACCAAACATAGTGAATGCAGGGTCCTGGGAGACCAGATATAGTGAATGCAGGGTCCGGGGAGACCGGATATAGTGAATACAGGGTCCGGGGAGGCCGGATATAGTGAATGCGTGGTCCGGGGAGACCAGATATAGTGAATGCAGGGTCCGGGGAGACCAGATATAGTGAATGCAGGGTCCGGGGAGACCGGATATAGTGAATGCAGGGTCCGGGGAGACCGGATATAGTGAATGCAGGGTCTGGGGAGACCGGATATAATGAATGCAGGTTCCGGGGAGACCGGATATAGTGAATGCAGGGTCCGGGGAGACCGGATATAGTGAATGCAGGGTCCGGGGAGACCAGATATAGTGAATACAGGGTCCGGGGACACCAGATATAGTGAATTCAGGGTCCAGGGAGACCAGATATAGTGAATGCAGGGTCTGGGGAGACCAAATATAGTGAATGCAGGGCCCGTGGAGACCAGATATAGTGAATGCAGGGTCCGGGGACACCAGATACAGTGAATGCAGGGTCCTGGGAGACCAAATATAGTGAATGCAGGGTCCGGGGAGACCGGATATGTGAATGCAGGGTCCGGGGAGACCGGATATAGTGAATTCAGGGTCCAGGGAGACCAGATATAGTGAATGCAGGGTCTGGGGAGACCAAATATAGTGAATGCAGGGCCCGGGGAGACCAGATATAGTGAATGCAGGGTCCGGGGAGATCAGATATAGTGAATGCAGGGTCCTGGGAGACCAGATATAGTGAATGCAGGGTCCGGGGACACCAGATACAGTGAATGCAGGGTCTGGGGAGACCAAATATAGTGAATGCAGGGTCTGGGGAGACAGGATATAGTGAATGCGGGGTCCGGGGAGACCGGATATAGTGAATGCAGGGTCTGGGGAGACAGGATATAGTGAATGCGGGGTCTGGGGTTTAGTGACACTTTAACTTCATCTGCTGGGAAAGAAGTGCCTTTTCCAAGAGAGATTTTGTGAGATATCTCAAGATCTCATGAGATCTCGCAGTTTACTCCCAAGATCTCCCAGGAAGGTACAGTTGACGCCAGGGGCGGACTGACCATTCGAACACTCGGGCACTGCCCGAGGGCCCGGGGTCAGTAAGGTCCCCATGAAATGCCCCTGGTACTTTTTATAGGCTTTTTTGGGTGTGCTTTGAGTGTGGGCAAGGACACAGGGGCCCATGATCCCATATTGCCCGGGGGGGCCCCATGAGTTGTCAGTCCGCCCCTGGTTGACGTAGTCTTCCCACTGGGCAGCTTTGAGTTCCTGGCTACGTCACCAGTACCTACTGAATAGCAGGAAGTGGGGAAAAAATGTAAATTGACATTTAATGCCTTAATTTTAAATATCACTTAAATAGGTTTAAGGTTTTTTCAAGCTTTTTTGTATTTGGGGGGGGGAAGGGTCAGCTTAATCACCTTAGAATATTTACTGTTACACCTTTAACAATCACTATATCACAGCATGCATCTACATCAAAGAAAAAAACAGTGACTACATGTTCTTTATTCACTAGCAGGCGTATTTTTTCAAAAAATAAAAACACATAGGCAAGTATTTATTAAAAAAAAAAAAAAAGTTGCATTTTGTCTATTAAAACTACTGGTGGTACATTTGTTCAGTGTGAATGGGGCAAATATTAATGTTCTCAGGCTATTTTCTCTACAGGTCAAATTCAACTCATTCATAAAAGAGTGGTTTGGGAAAATACTGCATTATGACTACTAGAAGATACTGAGGATCAGTATTTATTTCCTATTATCCTCAGCTCCATCTAGCGGTGGTATTTCCCCAATCCATTCCATTTCTTATACTGATATTCTGCCTGTGTGGGAAATAGAAGGAGAAATTTGATTTTGCCCCCTTTGCATAGGTCTACCGGCAGTTTCCCTGGACGAACAGCTATGCAATTTTTCTTTTTACAAATGCTTCAAATAGTAAAACAAACATAATAAAACATACTAAAAACATTTTCCCAAAACTAAACAATCTTTTTCTCATTCCTTCATTCATCTATCCCTTTATATTGGACCGTTCATATGGGATAAACAGGTTTGTGCTGCAGGCAGAGTCTGCTCACTGAAACCAAGCATACTTAGCATCAGGGGCGGACTGGCCATTTGGAAACTCGAGCGCTGCCCGAGGGCCCGGGGTCAGTAGGGGGCCCCATGAGATGCCCCTGGTACCTTTTTCATAGGCTTTTTTGAATTTGGGCAAGGACACAGGGGCCCCATGATCCCCTATTGCCTGGGGGGCCCATGAGTTGTCAGTCCACCCCTGCTTAGCATCATGCTCATGGGACATTTTTACAGCGGCTGTTTTTAGCTTTTGACATTTTTACCTACAGGCAGTAAACCCCCCAGCATGTTATCCTATGTGACTACTGCAACTCCCTCCTCACTGGCCTGCCTCGCCGCTGGCTATCCCTGCTTCAGTCGATCCTGAATACGGCTGCCAGACTCATTCACCTTTCCAACCGCTCTGTATCCGCCACCCCCCTCTGCCAATCCCTCCACTGGCTTCCGATTGCACAACGGATCAAATTCAAAATCCTAACACTGACGTACAAAGCCGTCCACCATACTGCCCCGAACTACATCACCGACCTAATATCCAAGTACCACCCAACACGCACTCTCCGCTCCTCACAAGACCTCCTTCTCTCTAGTTCCCTGGTCTCCTCCTCCCATGCCCGCCTCCAGGACTTCTCCAGGTTGTCACCCATCCTCTGGAACTCCCTGCCCCAACCCATCAGATTATCACCTACTCTCCTCTCCTTTAGGCGCACCCTGAAATCCCATCTCTACAGGGAAGCCTACCCCACCCCCTGCTAACTTGCCAACCTCCTCCACTCTTCCTACCACTCCATCCCCCACAGCTATCTCCTCCTGTGCCACCATCCCCTCCCTCCTAGATTGTAAGCTCAAAAGAGCAGGGCCCTCGATCCCCTCATGTTTTGCATTGTATTGTTATTGTTCTGTCACATGTTCTGTCCCCCTTTGTAATGTACAGCGCTGAGCGAACTATTGGCGCTTTATAAATACTGTATAATAATAATAATAATGTGTCCATGCACACATAGACTGTAATCAACGTTTTTTGGCAGGGACGTTGGGTTTTTAGAGGAGTTTTTTTAGCTGTAAAAATGCTCCAAATGGTGAAAAACGTGGTAAAACGCCACAAACTGGCATTTTTGGACTTTTTTATCCCCCCAAATTTTTTTTTTGTAAAAAAAACGCTAAAAAACTCAAATGCTGAATAACACAGCAAAACGCTGCTAATCGTGGCAAAACGCCGATAAACGCTAATGCAAAAACGCTAAAAAAAGCTGAAAAACTCACTTTTTAATGTGACTTTACACAGCTAATGTTACCAGCATTATCACAACCTTCCGTGTGCCTGAGGACTTAGTGGAAGGAGGGTGAGCGTACTCCATGTGTAGTACAAATGGTCCCCAACAGGGGATTGTGGTAAAGCTCTGTCAACACCAACCTCTCATGGAAATTGGATGCTTCAAGATAGATTCTCAGCTCTATCAATTCAACTTTAGCCTTAAATAATAAATTGACCCGGACTTATAAGTAATATTACTAAGGTAGCTACCTTGTTTTATTTATTTATTACACTTATATAGTGCCATCAATTTACGCAGCGCTTTACATATATATAGTACATTTACATCAGTCCCTAACCCTCAAGGGGTGTACAATCTAAGGTCCCTAACCCTCAAGGGGTGTACAATCTAAGGTCCCTAACTCACATTCATACATACACATACTAGGGACAATTTAGACAGGATCCAATTACCCTACCAGCATGTCTTTGGAGTGTGGGAGGAAACCGGAATACCCAGAGGAAACCCATGCAGGCATAGGGAGAACATTCAAACTCCAGGCAAATAGTGCCGTGGTTGGGTTTTGAACCAACGACCCGAGTACTGCCAGGTGCTTTTAACCTTTTTAAAAAATATTTCACCAGTAGTGAAACATACCATGTAGATTGTAAGCTCCAAGGATCAGGGCCCTCCTATCCCTCTTGTATTGAACTGTATTGTTGCTGTATTGCCTCCCATTATATTGTAAAGCGCTGAGCAAACTGTTGGCGCCATATAAATCCTGTATAATATTAATAGTAATGTAATCCCTGTTTTGTTTGGAGGTATACTCTGATGTAGCTATTGTTAAAGGTGTTACACAGTATATTGTACGGTGAGGAATAGTGATGAGCATGGGTTCAGTCCAATCCCAAGCATATCGGAACCAAGAAGCTGGCTGTCATTGCTGGACCAATGAGCTGCAGGCAGAAGATTTCCTGTCCTACAGCCAATTTACACAAAGGGATGGGAGTGCTTGTGACATCATTGACCTAATATGACCATGTGTCCCCAACACTTTGTATACATGCAGCCACGGTCGGGGGGAATCTACCACCCACAGCTCATTGACTCAGTAATGGCAACCAACTCCTGGGTAGAGACTGACCCAAGCTGCACCCTAGTGAGGAACGGTATTTTCAACAGTGAAGGTGATATGTCAAATTTAAAGGTGACAGGGCATATGTAAAGATGATAGGGCATACATAAAGGTGATAGGGCATACGTAAAGGTGATAGGGCATGCGTAAAGGTGATAGGGCATGCGTAAAGATGATAGGGCATACATAAAGGTGATAGGGCATACGTAAAGGTGATAGGGCATACGTAAAGATGACAGGGCATACGTAAAGGTGATAGGGTATGCGTAAAGGTGATAGGGCATGCGTAAAGATGATAGGGCATGCTAAAGATGATAGGGCATATGTAATGGTGACAGGGCATACGTAAAGATGACAGGGCATACGTAAAGGTGATAGGGCATGCGCAAGGTGATAGGGAATACGTAAATTTGATAGGGCATGTATAAGGTTATAGGGCATACATAAAGATGATAGGGCATACGTAAAGGTGACAGGGCATGCGTAAAGGAGATAAGGCATAAATAAAGGTGATAGGGCATACATAAGGTGATAGGACATATGTAAAGGTGATAGGGCATACGTAAAGATGAATGGTGCTTGCGTAAGGTGATAGGACATGCACAAAGGTGATAGGGCATACGTAAAGATGATAGGGCATGCATAAGGTTATGGGGCATACATAAAGGTGATAGGGCATACGTAAAGATGATAGGACATACGTAAAGGTGATAGGGCATACGTAAAGGTGATAGGGCATACGTAAAGGTGATAGGGCATACGTAAAGATGATAGGGCATACATAAAGGTGATAGGGCATACGTAAAGATGATAGGGCATACATAAAGGTGATAGGGCATACGTAAAGATGATAGGGCATACATAAAGGTGATAGGGCATACGTAAAGATGATAGGGCATACATAAAGATGATAGGGCATACGTAAAGATGATAGGGCATACATAAAGGTGATAGGGCATACGTAAAGATGATAGGGCATACATAAAGGTGATAGGGCATACGTAAAGGTGATAGGGCATACGTAAAGATGATAGGGCATACATAAAGGTGATAGGGCATACGTAAAGATGATAGGGCATACATAAAGGTGATAGGGCATACGTAAAGATGATAGGGCATACATAAAGGTGATAGGGCATACGTAAAGATGATAGGGCATACATAAAGGTGATAGGGCATACGTAAAGGTGATAGGGCATACGTAAAGATGATAGGGCATACGTAAAGGTGATAGGGCATACGTAAAGATGATAGGGCATACGTAAAGATGATAGGGCATACATAAAGGTGATAGGGCATACATAAAGATGATAGGGCATACATAAAGGTGATAGGGCATACGTAAAGATGATAGGGCATACGTAAAGATGACAGGGCATACGTAAAGATGATAGGGCATGAGTAAGGTGATAGGGCATACGTAAAGATAACAGGACATATGTAAAGGTGATAGGGCATACGTAAAGGTAATAGGGCATATGTAAAGATGATAGGGCATGCGTAAGGTGACAGGGCATATGTAAAGATGACAGGGCATACGTAAAGATGATAGGGCATGAATAAAGGTGATAGGGCATACGTAAAGGTGATAGGGCATACGTAAAGGTGATTAGGACATAAGGATCACTCTTGAGCCTGCAGTAATGCATTGTTACTTTGGGGCAGGCAGTATGCACATGTCCTGGATTGGGCTTTAAAAGGCTTGTAGTGGTCCACAGGAGAAGGTGTCTTCTATATAGATGAAATGAGGCACATTATATATACCAGGCTGACTTTTCTAAGGCATTGAGCAACATACAACCCTTAACCTATTACAGTAGAGCAGAATTCCCTTTCGAGTGCCCCGACTTCAGTAAAATAAAACGTGTTTGGTTCCAATATGCTTCTACAACGAACACACCATCGTAGCCTCAGGCAACAAGCCTGCTGGTAATAAATCCAGCGAATTTAAATACAGAGATAAAAAAACACCCAAACTTCATAAGCGTATAAGAGAAGTCCAAAAACAATTTTAAGGTTTTGAAAGCTTCTCCTGACATCACGGCCAAGAACACTTAGAAGGGAATCTCTCCCACTTATAATCTGAACATAATTAAACACATCTGTTATCCAGCTGCTGTGATGTTGCATTTAAGTTATTTTTTTTGTTTGTACCTATCACATTATTTCCTCTCATTACAGAAATATGACTATTGCTATTATTAGGAGAAAATGTGTATACAGTACCTTATAAACATGGAAATCCCCAGTGGTTATTCCAGACATGATTAATTCCTGTGTGGAGCAAGTGTGGAGATGAGGAAACCTTGAAGAGTATTGTGTGTGTGCGTCTGGTATCACATCCCTGGCTGAACTGAAGAGGGCGGCTCTTTCAATGCTGGATTTTCAGTGAAACACTGGCTCTGTGCAAGTTAAAGTTACATCAACTGGGCTGGCACTCACTGATTTTTTTTTTTTAAAGAATATATTATGAATAAAAATATAAGTAATTAAAGAGAAAGAATAATGGGTTTTGATCATTTTTAAAGTTTTAAGGCTGATGTGATTTATAATTTTTTTTTCATATACATTTTTTTTTAACAAAAAAATTCAGGTGTATCTAAAACCAATTTTTTTTCCGTCTTAATAGAGTAAGGAGTTAATAGAATAGGGGTTCTTAATCTTTCTTTTTATATTACACCCCTCCCCAAATTTATTGCTCATTATGTCCCTTTACCCCCTTCCTGTCGAAATCATCAATCCTCATCATTCTTAAAAGGTGTCATTAGCTTGCTTTTTCTTTACACACGGATAGCCAACAAGGAAATAGAAAATCCTAAGGATTTAATTGAATTTATTACAAAATTACAAAAGTTAGTTACGACTAGCTGCTATTATTTTTTTGTGCAGTCAAAACATGGAATTGAGATACAATTACGGACCATTTTACTTATATGTCTCCGTTGCTGTTCAGCAACTGCTGTTAAAATCATTGGAAAGTCATTAAAAAAAATATATATATATGATATAGTGTATTTACCTTTACAGAGTGGACCTGATCTTCTTTTTAGCCACCCCCCCCCCCCCCCCTCCAGTGCTCCTGGCTTCTCCTCTTCTTGGTATGCCACCATTAGGAAGACCTGCCGGCTAGATCCTGAGCTGCGCTGCCTGTGTCTACTGACACAGACATTTAGCCAAGTTCTTGCTAAACCAGCCGAATTTATATCCATGAGTACCCGGCTTTAGACAGTTGTCACTAGAACAGGTGTCTCTATCAGACGTTTTGCCCTCTGTTGCTGTTTCAGTACCCAACAGTAAAGATTCTGTGTTATCCATCCCATCCAAAAGAAATAAGTTAAACAAGCATGAAGCAAAACAAATATTTAAAATATATAACAAAAAATACATATTCAATTTTTTTAAATTTTGTAAAGGTGGAAACCAAACTTTAATCTTTTTAATGTTTTTAATTAAATATGTATAAATATAAGGAGAAAATAAGAAAAAATACAAATCCTCTTGTTCAAGAATATAAATAAAGAATTGAAAAAAAAAAAGAACAAAATACTTACCTTACACTCTGGGTTCCATTGTGCATAAGGTGGTGGTGACATCACTCAGTCTTCTCACCTAGAAAAGCTGAGGATGACAAATCTCACAGTTTAGGAATGCAATGTTGCAGAATTTGGGATCGTCGGCTTTTCCAAGATTCCAGAAGAATGCCTACCAGAAATAAAGGAACGTTTTATTTTTTTCCCCTGATGTTTATATTTTTCGAAATTATTTGTTTTAATTTTTTTGGCTGGGGGGAGTGCTACGCAGTACGCACACCTTGCATTTTCAGCAAGGTCCTCTTTAAACTAGATGAGCAATCCTTCTGGTAGGAACACATTTTTCAACACAGGATGTACTCAGTGCCAGGAGGCTGCAACCATTGCTAACAACAGGAATTATCCTTGATAAAGGAAACCATCCTACTGGCAACTTTTCAGAAACTGTTGGGACAAATATAGATTTTTTTTCATATATAAAACAGCAGTTTAGAAATGAATCAAATAGCAATAAAACAAATTAAATTAAAAAAAATTATTTGCAGTTGAATCGATTTTAAATGTAACACCCTATTATTCAGATTGCAGGATGTTAAAAGAGACACAAAGTGTCCTGCAGGACGCACACATCCTGGTGAAAAGCGTTATGGATTTTGTAGGCTGAACTGCAAGACTTTGTTAAAAGGCTGCTAACTAGAGGACTACATTTCCCAGAAGAGTTGGCGTGTGGGCGAAGGCATATAAATGTAGAAGCCCAGGAACAGAGGCCTTACTGACATTGTGGGGGTGGGGGCGGCTGTTCTTGATACTGCAAGAAATGGTGTGCTGCATGCAGGGAGACCTAAGCTCCCAATCCTCTGTGTTTTCTTTTCCTCCAGACGTAAAGAGCGCCCCCTTGTCCTCTTTGATGACCTCAGGGTGAATAACTCTACATGGAGATCATATCCCCCTTATGTATTATACATGGAGATCATTACCCCCTATGTATTATACATGGAGATCATATCCCCCCTTATGTATTATACATGGTGATCATATCCCCCCTTATGTATTATATATGGTGATCATATCCCCCCTTATGTATTATACATGGTGATCATATCCCCCCTTATGTATTATACATGGTGATCATATCCCCCCTTATGTATTATATATGGTGATCATATCTCCCCATATGTATTATACATGGATATCATATCCCCCCTTATGTATTATACATGGAGATCATATCCCCCTTATGTATTATACATGGAGATCATATCCCCCCTTATGTATTATACATGGAGATCATATCCCCCCTTATGTATTATACATGGTGATCATATCCCCCCTTATGTATTATACATGGAGATCATATCACCCTTATGTATTATACATGGAGATCATATCCCCCCTTATGTATTATACATGGAGATCATATCCCCCTAAAGTATTGTACATGGAGATCATATCCCCCCTTATGTATTATACATGGAGATCATATCCCCCCCCCCCCCTTATGTATTATACATGGAGATCATATCCCTCTTATGTATTATACATGGAGATCATATCCCCCCTTATGTATTATACATGGAAATCATATCCCCCCTTATGTATTATACATGGAGATCATATCCCTCTTATGTATTATACATGGAGATCATATCCCCCCTTATGTATTATACATGGAAATCATATCCCCCCTTATGTATTATACATGGAGATCATATCCCCCCCTTATGTATTATACATGGAGATCATATCCCCCCTTATGTATTATACATGGAGATCATATCCCCCCTTAAGTATTATACGTGGAGATCATATCCCCCCTTATGTATTATACATGGAGATCATATCCCCCCTTATGTATTATACATGGAGATCATATCCCCCCTTATGTATTATACATGGAGATCATATCCCCCTTATGTATTATACATGGAGATCATATCCCCCCCTTATGTATTATACATGGAGATCATATCCCCCCTTATGTATTATACATGGTGATCATATCCCCCTTATGTATTATACATGGAGATCATATCCTCCCTTATGTATTATACATGGTGATCATATCCCCCCTTATGTATTATACATGGAGATCATATCCCCCCCTTATGTATTATACATGGAGATCATATCCCCCCTTATGTATTATACATGAAGATCATATCCCCCCTTATGTATTATACATGGAGATCATATCCCCCTTATGTATTATACATGGAGATCATATCCCCCCCTTATGTATTATACATGGAGATCATATCCCCCCTTATGTATTATACATGGAGATCATATCCCCCCTTATGTATTATACATGGAGATCATATCCCCCATTATGTATTATACATGGAGATCATATCCCCCCCTTATGTATTATACATGGAGATCATATCCCCCCCTTATGTATTATACATGGAGATCATATCCCCCCTTATGTATTATACATGGAGATCATATCCCCCCCTTATGTATTATACATGGAGATCATATCCCCCTTATGTATTATACATGGTGATCATATCCCCCCTTAATCTCCTCTTCTCAAGAGAGAATAAATTCAGTTCCTCTAATCTTTCCTCATAGCTGAGCTCCTCCATGCCTCTTATCAGTTTGGTTGCCCTTCTCTGTACTTCTCCAGTTCCCCAATGTTCTTTTTGTAAATTTGTGCCCAAAACTGAACTGCATATTCCAAATGAGGTATTACTAATGATTTGTACCGGGGGAATGATATCTCTCTCTCTCTGGAATGTATACCTCTTTTAATACAAGAGAGGATTTAGAACCCTTTAGAACCTGCAGCTTGGCATTGCTGTCATTATTAAGCTTGTGATCTACCAGAACCCCCAGATCCTTCTCCACCATTGATTCCCCCAGTTGTACCCCCCTAGTATGTATGATGCATGCATATTCTTAGCCCCCAAGTGCAGAACCTTACATTTATCAACATTAAACCTCATTGGCCCCATAGTCCCCCAATTACACAGAGCATTGAGGTCGGCTTGCAAATTGGAGACATCCTGTAAGGACGTTATTCCACGGCACAGCTTGGTGTCATCTGCAAAGGCTGAAATGGGATTTTTAATCTCAGACCCTATATCGTTTATAACATATGTGTTTCTTTTTCCCTTTCCCTGCAGGACTGCATGGAACTACTCCGCCACAACCAAGTTACTCTACTGTAATATATTCTACGTTGCTGATACTGTAAAAAAAATTGTATTAGATAATTTACGGTATAGTTAGGCATGTGATTATTTCACCCCACCAATTACTTTCATTTTTAGCGGGAGCTGCACATAAAAGTTGCACTCGGTAGGGCACTACCTAAAATTTGTGTATATATGTGTACAGCAGATACTTTGTTTTTGCACTGCTAATTTATTTCCCTTTATTGGGTGTATACATATGTTACTTCCCTTTCCCCCCTTCAAGTTTGTGGGATACTCTGCTAGATTTTTGTACAAAGATTTTTGTAGGGGGGCTGCCAGGCCAGTGGAGATATGGCCTATTTTTGGTGGGGGGTGAGTGTAGCACCCTCCTAGTAAAGTTCTAGAATTTGTATAGTTAGGGTAAGTATAGCTGTGTTTCTCTGCTTAAAGCGGAGCTCCACCAAAAAGGGGACGTTCCGCTTTAAGGACTGCTCCCCCACTCCCCATTAAGGATTGGCACCTTTGGGGGGTGGGGGGAGCGGGTACCCGAATTTGACAGGTACCCGCTCCCACTTCTGGTCCAATCGCCTAGGCGATCGGAAGAGGAAGGTATCCTCCCTCCCTGTAGTCTTTTGGGACACATGACAGGTCCCAGAAGACTACAGGACAATTCAGGAAACGCAGCGCTACACGGGTATGCGTAGTGGGTACCCAACTGTGAAGTCGCAAGCTATCACAGCCGGGTGCCCACACTGAAGATGCCGGCCTCCTGGAATACAGAACATCTGGTGAAACGGGATGTGGGGGACACACTGCGGGACTGAGGGACAGGTAAGTGGCTGTTTTTTAAAAGTCAGCAGCTACAGTTTTTGTATATTTTTTGACAGGTGCGTGCAACTCCGCTTTAACAGAGAGACTGTTAGGAAAATCTAATTGGGCTCTCTGCCTAACAGAGTGCTGTGATGGATTAGTTAGGTCTGCTCATGCTGCTCTGGTGTTGTCGGAGTTTGTCTTAGTTCTGCCCGCCTTCAGGAGAGCCTTCCGGAACATGGGTAGGGGCTAGGCAAATAAACAGCACGAATATAGATACAGCCTGGGCCAATTGCAGGTGAGGGCAGTCCCATTGCATGCTGGGAGTGGTATTTATGTTCTGTGAGCACATGGGTTCAGAGTCTTTCCCGGGAGAGGACTGAACCAAGCCAGGCTGGAGGCAAGGTTGCATTGCTTGACACTGGCTGCTATGTGGCCCTAGGTGGGTCAACCTGAGGGCCTGACGTTAGAGAGATTGACCCTGATTCTACAGTAAGCTGGCTGAAGGGAGCTGTCTGCCAAAGCTTTGTTTGGTATTACTGGAGGGTTTCACTTCGAAGATTGGAAAGAGGCAGCCATTCTGTCCTTGGGCCTTTTGAATACAGACATTGAGGAATTTGGGGATTCTGCGTGCTTGATAGTAAGTGTGGATCTGGAAAGGAAAGGGAACACTGGCTAGTGTTCTGAAGAGCTTGTCCCACTGCAAAGGACTTTGCTCAGCTACGTTACCTTTGGGCTGTTGCAGCCTGTCATAACTGGCTTAATCATGAGGAGCTCAGCCTTTTTACCACTACTACTGCAAAAAGGAACTTTGCTCATTCCTAAACTACTTGCTGCTACAATGTAAAGGGAAATCTGCTATCTGCTTTCAGCCAGGGCTTCAACAGTGCTCAACTAAGAGATCAGCTAGATGTCCTCAGTTCTAATTTTGGAGTATCCTACTACATTCCCCATCCCTATCCCCAGCTCTACAATCAAACTCCAAAAAAAATAAACATCCTCTAGACTGGTCATTGAAGACAACAAGCAAAAATGTGTGTGTGCCTGGCTGTGAATAATACCGTGTGTCTGGCTGTGGGGATGAGAAAGGGTACACCTGGGCAAAAATACAAGTGGTCCTTACAAGGGTTGCGTTAGACCAATATTGATTCTGGGTGTGTCCTCTATCCACAAGGGTGTCTGTCTTATCACCAGCTACTTGAGAACTAAACATGCTATATTTCTTACCTGTCAGTTGCCTGTTTGTTACTGACCCAGATGTGACTACTCTCTCGCCTGCTGCCTGGACCTGACTACTCTCTCGCCTGCCTCAATCTGACTACTCTCTCCCTTGCCACCTGCCAAGACCCCTCCCTGGACCTGACTACTGTCTCGCCTGCCTCAATCTGACTACTCTCTCCCTTGCCACCTGCCAAGACCCCTCCCTGGACCTGACTACTGTCTCCCTTGTCACCTGCCAAGACTTCTGTCTTGATCTGACTATTCTCTTGCCTGCCACCTGCCAAGACCCCTGCCTGAACCTGACTACTGTCTCCCTTGTCACCTGCCAAGATCTCTGTCTCAACCTGACTACTCTCTCCCCTGCCACCTGCCAAGACCCCTTCCTCGTCCTGACTACTCTCTGCCCTGTCACCTGTCATGAGCCCTGCCTGGACCTGACTACTGTCTCCCTTGTCACCTGCCAAGACTCCTGCCTCAACCTGACTACTCTCTCCCCTGCCACCTTCCAAAGCCCCTGCCTGGACATGACTAATGTCTCGCCTGCTGCCTGCCTCAACCCCTGCCTGGGCCTGAGTACCCTACCACGTACTGTGCCAAGACATCTGCCTGACCTGACCACTCTCCTGTCTACTGCCCTGCAAACAGGCAATTTAGCCTTTCTGTTCCAGCCACCCCCCTGCCAGGCTATCCTGAGGGTCACAACCATGAGACCACCATGGTTCCTAGCCATCTCCACCATCAGGAGCTATTGTGAAGACCAACATCCAAGTAGACTTCACACCTCGTAAGAGTCTGTGGAACCTGCCAGGGCGCACCATAACAGGCCCTCAGGTTTGCCTGGAAACCACAGACAGATGAAAAACAAGTCCGTACCCAGGAACAACAGAGTACAGTGCCAAAACGTGATAAAAAAAAAGCAACAAAAAAAGTGAACCAGGATGAAAGACAAGGAGAGATAACCAAGGTCAACAATACAAAACACACTGGGCAGCTATGACTTTAAAGGGGACACAGATAGCAAGCAAGTGTACTGCTATGTTTCCTAAGCAGGAAGCATACCAGTAGTCATGGTGTGAGACAATAAACAGCACTGACCAAACAATACATGCAGCAAGACAAGAGACAAGGCCAATACAAATGTCTAAATAAAACCGAAGTCACAGGGACTAATTTAGACCAAGGCAGGGGAAATGCTTCAAACACCTTATGCAGGAATAGCAAAGCTATGTATACCAATGAGGCTACTGGGAAATCAAGAATAGTCATGTAAAGGTAGAGAGAACAGCATGGTGAGGGCTGTGCTGCAGAGAAAGTACAAAAACAGGCTTAAAGGAAACCTAAAAAAAAAAGCAAAAAAAAAAAAAAAAAGCTGTTATTTCTATTCTAAAAATGTCTAATTGCTTGACTGGCATGCTGATTTTCTGAGACCTGTAACAAATACTGTATGCAGATAGGGACTACTAACTTTCTAGTACTTTTTTAGGAAGGAAGAAAAAAAGGCTTCATGACCAGACCTTTTTTTTGCTATTTGGCACTGTGCTACTTTAACTGGCAATTGCTTAGTCATGCAACACTATACAAAAGGAATTTATATCATTTTTTTCTCAGAAATAGAGTTTTCCATTGGTGACATTTACTCCCCATTGGGTTTATTCATTTTTAATAAAGACAATATTTTCGACTTTCTGTTATAAAACATATCCAATAAAAATAAAATTTCTTTATAAATTTAGGTCAAAATGTATTCTGCTACATGACTTTGGTAAATAAAAAAAATCCTAATAACTGTATTGTAATTGGTTTGTGCGAAAGGCCTAGTTTCTACTGGCATTGAAAGCAGGGGTTTAAGGGACGTTATTAATGTTCCTCAATCGCTTATGCAAATGATACTATGGGCAGCACACAGTGCTGTTCACATTATCAAAACATGAAGCGTTTGCGATGCTTCAAAATTGAAGCCTGATGTCGAGTCAGGAGCAGTTTGAAGCCTTTCAATGCCTCCCATTTAAGTCTATGGTGATGCTTCACAAATGTACTGGCAGGCGTGATGAGATGGCAGAGATGATTGCATGTGAAAATCCCAGTAGATCAGCAGTGTTTTAAATACTCAGAGTAGCCCATCTGGCACCAACAACCATGCCACTTTCAAAGTCACTTAAATCCCCTTTCTTCCCCATTCTGATGCTCGGTTTGAACTTCAGCAAGTGTTCTTCACCACGTCTAGATGCCTAAATGCATGGAGTTGCTGCCATGTGTTATCAAGCAATTGAACAGGTGTACCTAATAAAGAGGCCAGTGAGTGTGTTTATATATATATATATATATATATATATATATATATAAACATTATAAATATTTATTTTCTTTATAGTGATCACATAATGTAAGACATACCAAGTACTGACCAGAAACATATGGACTCCCACAGAGAGACACCAGGCGCAAAAATGTTATTTATAACAATGCCAGTAAGTAACAAAATAAACACACATCTAATACATCAAGATTACCAAAACCCCATGAACCTAAGCCAGTGACCCCAATGGATGGGAGAGTGATCACAATAAACTACCTAAACAAACTAGCTAAGCTAACTCTGTACAGATGGCTGGATAATGCCTGGTACACGTTAAGTTATTTTCGTTCACCCCAGTGGGCTGAATAAAAAAAAAAAAGCAGAAATGTTAGTACAGCTATCCCCCTGCTGTGCTATTGTATTCTGACAGGAGGACTGCCCTCCGCCAAAACACAATGGTCAGCACTCACAGCCATTGGCTGAGAGCACTGATCGGATGCCGATCGCGATCGGCTGCTGGTTTTCCAGCATGCCCGTTCAAAAGAAACTGGTCAGTGACAACTGACTGGATACCCCCAATAGTGGGTTTTAGTAACTGGCTGGATGTCTTGTTAGCCAGATTCTTGGAGAGGTGCAAAATTCAATACTTTAAGTCCCTCAAGACAACAGCACCCCAATGCTGGAGTACCACAGATTGTCTGCAACCTTAGCCATGGGGTAATTTGAAAACACTGCAACTCTGACACCAGAGTGTCTTGTTACAACCGCATAGCTTGCTTGGTTCCTAGGACTTATTCTGCACTTCAGCAGCCACCTGGGTCTTTCCAAGACACTGGTTACCCCACCCAAGTCCCCTAGTGCACCTGGAATTGTAGCTATTGCATCCAAGTCATGGCAAGGCACAAATGGTACTCTGCTACTCCCTGGGAGCTTACCACTACCAGGGTCGGGAAGGAAAATGCAGCTATTAATTACAGAGGATATATCCAGACGACCAGGTTTTGGTGCCAGAGGAGCAACATGCTGCAAAAGGGACCTAAACAATGTGACTATAAAAGGAATCTCAGGCCAAACAGGCAACCCACAAAATGCACAGGACAATAATGAAAACTCAGAAGCTTCAGACCCATCAGCAGGTGGAAGCCTAACTAGAATCCAGGCAAGCAGCAGGCATAGAGTCAGCAGAATCAACCTGGGCAGGAAGTAGAGGCTTGATATGGTCAGGCTGAACATCAGGCATCGGACCATCAGAGGAAGGCCAGGCAGTGGACATTCAGGGGCAGGCCTGGCAGCAGATCATCAGATGCAGCTGGGCAGCAGATCGTCAGAGGCAAGCCAGGCATCAGGCAGCAGACCATCAGAGGCAGGCCAGGCATTGGGCAGCAGACCATCAGGCTGGGCAACAGGCACGGAACCATCAGGCTTGACAGTAGGCACGGAACCATCAGGTTTGGTAGCAGGCACGGAACCATTAGGCTGGGCAGGAGGCGGAAGATCAGCAAAGTAAGGCACAGTATCAATGGGATCAGACTGGATGGTAAGCAGGGGATCAGCTGAACCACACTGGATATGGGTAGCAGGTCTAAGCTCAATAAGGTCAGACTGGGAGGTTGGAACATGGACTTGATGCATAGTGGCTTTGGAAAATGATTGAGGACTCCACTTGGCCGAATGAGGCAGTTTATCCAATAGATGGATGCAACTTCGTAGATATGCTTGAGCAGATATACTTGCAGTAGGGTAAGGCCAAGTTACTGAAAGTTCTGAATATGAAAAAGCAGAAGGTTCAGTTGGCATGGGCTTGGACAGAGTAACAGGCATGGTGGCAGGCTTGACCAAAATTATGGATGTAGAGGCAAACTGGATAGGATCGGCACACGTAGAGGCAGACTGGACAGGATCGGCACGCGTGGAGGCAGACTGGACAGGATCGACATGCGTAGAGGCAGACTGGACAGGATCGGCATGCGTAGAGGCAGACTGGACAGGATCGGCACACGTAGAGGCAGACTGGACAGGATCGGCACGCGTAGAGGCAGACTGGACAGGATCGGCACGTGTAGAGGCAGTCTGGACAGGATCGGCACACGTAGAGGCAGACTGGACAGGATCGGCACACGTAGAGGCAGACTGGACAGGATCGGCACACGTAGAGGCAGACTGGACAGGATCGGCACGCGTAGAGGCAGACTGGACAGGATCGGCACGTGTAGAGGCAGACTGGACAGGATCGGCAAATGTAGAGGCAGAATGGGCCTGGATCAGCAGATAGAGATGCAAACTTGACTAGATTGGCAGGCTTAGAGGCAGACTGGAATGGATCGGCAGGTGTAGAGGCTGGAGTGGATACTGGCAGAATTCTGCGAGTTTGGAAAAACTTCAGTTTCTTTTTAGGTTTAGACACTGAAGTTCTGCAAGTGATTGCAGGGCTCTGAGCATGGTGTGCAGCTGAAGAAGGAGTAGAACTGAGAGGTGATGAAAAGGAGGGAGGAGGATTTCTGAGGGGTTGCCAAGGGTCAAGGAGTAGAAAGGGGAATCTTCAGTGGGTTAAAGGCTTGAGAAGTGCAGCTAGTGGAGACAGAGTACTGACAAAGTAAGAAGCAAAATATAATGGGCTGCAACTGTAGTTACTATGAGTGACAGAGAGGAAAATACTTTTGCAAGCTGGTTTCTGGCAGCAGGAATGGGTTGGAGCAGGCTGACTGAGGCTGGGTGTAATATGTCTAACCAGCCTTGTAGTAGGGGTTGAACAAAACTCGGTTTACACTTTCCTTGTGTAACTAGAGAACATACTGCGTTAACACAATCCAATAGCACCTGTTGTGGACGGGCTAAGAAGTGCTTAAAGAAATAAGCTGAGTCCAACAACCATACCAGAGATTCCACATGAGCCATACTAATGGTAGGAAAAAAGTCATAGCAACCAAGTGTCCATGCTCACTGGTCTTAAAAAAACAGTTCCCTCGGCAGAAAAGAATATAGAGCATTTTTGTACAGGAGTTTAGGAGCATTCAACATTTTTTTCTGCCAATAAAAACAAAGCAGAAGGTTTTTTTCTGCATCTAAACGCTGAGCGTAAGGCCTCATGTACACTGCTGCTCCTAAACGTAAGTTTAGGAGCTTTGGGCATTTTTTTGCCAAAGCCCCTGAACTCAACTCAATGAAAACCATTGTGTCCATTGTGTCCATGTACACATAGGCTTTTACCAGAGTTGAGGAGCAGCAGAGTTCAGAGGCAGTTATACGTTCCTCTTCTGTTACACAGAATAATAGAGTTCAAGAGAGGAACATTTTGGCCAAAAAAAACCCCGGCAAAAACGCGTGTAAATGCGGCTAAACGCTAGCCAAATTTAGCGATTGGGTGTTTATCCTGGTCAATCAAATGAATAAACGTCCAAGCACTAAATGCTGTACCGGTTTACACGCGTTTTTGCCGTGTTTAGCGTTTTTTTTTAACGACTAGGTGAGTTCATGTGTACATAAGACCTAAAACATGCCTCTCAGGCTCCATGCACACTGGCTTAAAAAAATTATGGTTTTGCCTGTAGAAGCAACTAATGCTATCCTATGTGTCCATTAGGTAGCAGAGGTGTTTTTTAACCTCTTCACGCCGGCCGAACGCAAATGTGTGGCCTCCCGGCATTTGGGCCTAGACACCGAGCGGCTGCACATTTGCGTTCTATTAAAAAAGAACATATGTGCTGAGAGCGTGCGCCCTGCGCGCTCTAAGCACACATGTTCGGTACTCACGGAAAGGTCCCGATCTCCTCTTTCGATCGGGACCTTTCCCGATCATGTGACCACTGTGACGGCATGTCACGGTGGTCACATGACCCTAAACCCCGCCCCGCCTCCCAGCTTCTGAAACCCTTAAAGGGCCGGGAGGCGCCGGCATGAAGGGGTAAGCTCAGCAGCCAGAAAAAAAAAAGCCTTGTCCTTTGCTTTTTTTGAGAGCGTTTTTCTGACAGAAATAAAAACGCTAAACACTAGTACAAAAAATGCTCAAAATCAGCATAGCACTGGTGGTTTTTTTCAAGCCAGTATGCATGGAGTCTAAATTTCCTAATGTTCATGGACACGTAGGATAACATTGAGCTGCTTCTGCAGGCAAAACGCAACATTCCTGTAGGAGCAGCATTTTTTTAAGCCATTGTTCATGGACCCTTAAGTGGGGTACACAATATGAGAAAATCGGAAGAAAAATTCCATACATGGCATGAATTGTTCGATTTTCGTATAGTGTGCATATGGCATTTGAGACCTGATTCAGACTTTGAAAACAAAGCTTTAAAAGGGACAAAATTTTTCTACTACGTGAACAGAACTAATGATTTAATGTGTGCGGTTTTTGTACGAGAAAAATCGAATACAAACTACTGCACATAATCAGAAACAACAAACAACATAAAAAAGCCTTTGCCATACGAGAATTTTCGTACAGTTAGTGACCTCTTCAGTTTCGACCTGCTGTGAAACATCGAGGAAAACCAGACGGACGATCGATTGCCCCATTTTCTTATAGTGTGTACTGGGCTTTAAGAATACTGGACAAAGAGTTTAGTGCTTGGACATTTATTCATTTGATTAACCAGAGCATTTTCCACTGACATGGAGAAATACCATGCTGCTTCTTTTGGCCAAAACATTCCTCTCCTGAACGTGATTATTCTGCATTCAGAAGAGGAACATTTAACTGCCTCTAAACTCTGCTGCTCTCAAACTCTGGTAAAGTCAGCACAAACCTGAATCAAGGGCTGATCATCAAACAGCACCGTGCCTTGATCAACTAGGGGGATCTGGTCTAAGGACAAGAGTGGTGTCTGGAAGATATTGGAAGGAGGCATTCAATTATTAAATGACATTAGTGAGTACAGGCCGGTGCAAGAGACCCCAGTGACTGTGCTGCTGCTATCCTTCTTGCATTAGAGTCAACATTGTTTAACCTCTTACCCACTGTGTTATAGCTGAATGATGGCTACAGCGAGGTTTTCTAGTTCTGGGTGGAATTCTATTGACATCCTCCCAGTACCACGCTCAACACTACCCCCCCCCCCCATGCCACACATGGCGTGCTCTGTAAACATTGATCCCAGAGAGAGGTAAAGGGCCAATCACAGCGGCCCTTTACCATATGGTCAGCTGTATCCAATCACGGCTGATCATGCTGTAAACACACTTACCGGATACTAGCTGTTCCTTTCCACAGCTTGAGGAGAGGAGAGCCAGTAACTGGCAAATGTGAAAGGAGACATCTACACTGATAGTCACGGCACTTGATGATCAGTGGTAAATGGTAATGGATATCTCCTGATTTTTTTTTTATTATCAAAGGAAAACTGGCCCGAAATAGTAAATAAAAAATATTTTTTTTAATTTAGCTGTGCGTTTCTTGTTACGACCATAACCTACCACCAAAGAACAACCCAAAATAAATTCTCCAGCTCTTGCGATCACAGCAATACCATGTATGTATATGTTATTTGTTGTTTCTACCCATAGTACAGCCCAGAAACAATAGTGCGCATTTTGTTTTTGTCTTTTTTTTTTACCTAAAACACACTGACACTGACACTAACGGACATTGATACCAAATGAAAAAAAAAAATCCTGATCTTTGACCCTGACCTTTTTACCTTGACCTTTGACCCTGACCTTGACCCAAACACGTACCCTGGCACTGAACTAGATCAAACCTTGATCTAGGTAGTTTTTCTTTATTTTTTATTTTATTTAATATTTAGTTATTTATCTTTTTTTTTTTTTTACAAACATTTTTTTCCCTCTATGCCAGGAGTTAGAGAGATACAATGTATCTCTCTCCTCCATTCATAGAGAGAAAAAAAACAAGGGGGCCGGGCTGTACAGAGACTGATCACTGTGATAGCCAATCAGAGGCTATCACAGAGATCATGTGACTCAGAATCGGAAGTCCCGGGTCCCGATCGCTAGATGGGGACCCGGTGCTCTCAGTGATACCGTGGTCTTTGTGCTGGGAGCACACTGTGTGGCGTGTTCCCAGCAGAAAAACAGGTACACAAATATGCGGCCCCAAGGCAAGAAGCCAAGTTCTGTGAGGCTGCATATTTGTGTAACGTCAGTGCCGAGTTTCCAAATGGTCAGTTTGCCCCTGTCCAGAACTGTCCAAAGGGTGCTGAAAATACATGCAGAGAGCAATTAAACCTGCAGCCTGTGAGACACAGAACAGACCTACTCAATCATATGCAGCTGCACTGACTACAATGAGCTAGAGCCCAATTTGTCTAACCCAGAAATTGCAGCCACACTGATTATAGTTGGGCAAGTAAATTTACAAGCAAAAATTACAGTTCCATTGGATACAGTGAGCCAGAATCAAATCTATCTGCTGCTAGCACTTATGTGGGAGGATGCTACACGCTACATTTTATTTCATATATACACCTATAATGCTACCCCCTTGAGAGCCGCTGAATATTTTTGGGTTCCTGAGAATCTTTGACCAAGAGGACTCCCTAGCTTTGAACCATAAAAAAACACACACAGTATAAAGTGAGCAAATATTCTGGTTATATTGAGGTCAGAATATAAATAATGCAAGCACAAAAAGAATGAAAGTAGATGTGCATAAAAGAAAAGTTAAACACTCTAAAAGGTTCAACAAAGTATTAAAACACAGTATCACTTGAAACAACCACAAATGTCCTGCAGGATCTGAATGTAAACATCAATTCCAGTTTCTGGGATGTCTCTCCCCAAGTCAGCTGGAGCGAACTCAAGCTGTCAAGCCAACTCACTTTTGGGTTCTCAGTTGCTGGTAACTGGGTTTAACATTGAAGATTAATACTTTTGTTATAAGCAATAGTGTCCACTTTTTGTACCTCTTTAAGTAAGGATGGCAAATCTTCTGCGCACTTGATGGGGCCCTAGTTGGTACACATTAGGGTTTAGATCCTTCCTTGTGTAAGAGCAAGATTTCCTTAAAATGGTATAATCTCAGAAAGATTCCCCCTTTGTGTGATGTTGAATTTGGGTAAAGTCTCTTTAACACAAAAGAAGGAAGGCAAGAATTAGGTAAGATTGTAGAAATGGGCGGAAGCAGACTTCGGCAGAGGTTGACACACTAAAAATGGTGAACTAGTCTGGTGAAGCAGATTCCTTTGGGATTGAAATAGGCTTGGAATGGGATACTAGTGTAATCCTGTCCACAGGGGGCATGTGCTATAGCCAGAGTCCTGCAGTTTCAGGATATTAGTGAGGCACTAAAGCAATAGGCTGCTAAACAGTCTGGGCCTCGGTGTGATAAGCTGCGGTGTAAGGTGTACTGAACTAATCAACTGAAATTAACACAGTCACTTGCAACTTGTGATGATCTGGGTATGGTACCCTCTCACCCAATCTGTAGCCTTTACAGCATAAGAGGTAGTCGCAGTTGGGGAGGGGGTATTTTTTTGGTCCCTCCATTAACCACTTGCCTACCAGGCACTTATACCTCCTTATTTACCAGGCCAATTTTCAGCTTTCAGCGCTGCCGCACTTTGATTGACAATTGCGCGGTCATGCAACATTGTACCCATATGAAATTTTGATAATTTTTTTCTCACAAATAGAGCTTTCTTTTGGTGGTATTTAATCGCCACTGGGCGCTTTACTTTTTGCGCTATAAATAAAAAAATTGCAAAAAATTTGAAAAAAAAGTTTCTTTGTTTCTTTTATAAAATTTTTCAAACAGGTATTTTTTCTCCTTCACTGATGTGCGTTGATGAGGCAGCACTGATGGGCACTGATAGGCGGCACTGATGGGCACTGATAGGCAGCACTAAAGGGCACTGATAGGCAGTACTAATGAGGTGGCACGGATAGGCGGCACTGATAGACAGCACTAATGAGGTGTCACGGATAGGCGGCACTAATATGCAGCACTGATAGGTGGCACTGATAGGTGACACTGATTATGGGTACTGATAGACGGCACTGACTGGCATCACTGCTGGGCACTGACTGGCGGCACTGACTGGCACAACCCCTGGGCACTGACTGGTGGCACTGACTGGCAGCACTGCTGGGCTGCACTGGTGGGTGGCACTGGTGGGCAGCACAGGTGGGTGGGCACAGGTGGGTGGCACTGCTGGGCACAGGTAGGTGGCAGTTCTGGGCACAGGTAGGTGGCACTGCAGAGTGGCACAGGTGGGTGCACTGCTGGGCACAGGTGGGTGCACTGCTGGGCACGGGTGGGTGATCTGCTGGGCACGGGTGGGCGGAGCTAGTGGGCGCACTGCTGGGCACAGGTGGGCGGAACTTGCGGGTGGCACTGCTGGGCACTGATCATCAGGGCACTGATCATCCGCTCTGACAACTGCCGGTTCTCGGCAGTACTTTCCTCACGATCTGACAGTGTGAGGAAAGTGCAGCCGAGAACCGGCACTTGCATTTCCCTCTGATCAGCGTGTCATTGGACACCGCTGATCACGTGGTAAAAGGCCGCTGTGATTGGCCTTTTACCACATCACGTGATCAGCTGTGTCCGTCCCCCTCCCCTGGGGCGCGCAGGAGAGCGCGTTCTGGGAGGACGTCATATGACGTCCACAGTGCAGCCGTCATTCGGCTATCTGCAGTCGGCAGCTAGTTAAGGAGCAATGCCAATAACAGCACTACGATCCACCTGCCAGCAGGATTGACTGTCCTGCTTGTCAGCAATACCAGCAATCTGCAGTCCTTCTGTACTTCTCTGCCTGATCTAGCCCAGATCTCCGGGGTCCCACATGACCTTCTCTACACACATCCATCCTATGCCTCTCACCATCCACTTCCTTCCTGTAAAGTTCCTGGGCTTCTCAATATTTTTGCCCCCGTCCCTTTGCCTGCTCTCCTGGGAAATGTAGTCTGTTCACTTTTTGTCTGAGTGCATAAGTCCTGCTACCAGCATACAAGTCCAACAAGGCTTTACTTCAATAGAGTCTGCATAACTGAACCGCAGAACACTTACATCTTGTGTTTAATTAACATCCTGCAACCAGTATTAATGCAGGGTGTTACACACCTCTCAATAAATGTTATAAAAACATATATATATATAAAATATACTAATAGAAAATGTTTAAACATATATTATTGACAATTAAAATATAGAGAGACATTTTTTAATATTTTTTTTTTATTATTTTTATTTAAAAACTAAGACTAAAAATTAATATAGACTCTCAATATTGTTGTGGGACACAGGTACAAATAGAAAAAAATACTACAGCTTCATTAGGAATCATTAATAAAGCAGTTGAGATCAAATTAACTTATGAATGCCATTGAAACCAAAACCTTGGTATTATAAATCCACCAAGATTCCCTCTTACTCAACTGCCTTATAAAATCCCCACCTCTCCAGTGCCTCTTTACCCTTTCTAAAGCCCAAAACTGCAATCCTGTTGGGTCTTTATTATGGTGGATTCTGAAATGTTTAGAGACACTGTGCTTTCAAAATTCTTAACTGATGTTGTATATATGTTCTCTCATGTGTGGACAGCTATCTAGATGTGCGTCCAACATATTGAAACCGCATGGACATTGAAGCATGCATACTACACCTTCTGTGCAGCAAGAAACAAAATATTTCATAACATGCTTTTTCCCCATTGCTGATACTACAAACTCTTTCTTTCTGTTCTCATTATTTCCTTTATTTTACTACACACAAGCAAAGGATCCAACCTGGCTAGAAAATAAAAAGGAGGGCTGTTTGGAGGATCCAGAACTAATTTCACGAATCTATCTCTATGGGAGCCCTCTTATTATTATTATTATTATTATACAGTATTTATAAAGCGCCAATAGTTCACTCAGCGCTGTACATTACAATGGGGGACAGAACAATAACAATACAATACAATGCAAAACATGAGGGGATCGAGGGTCCTGCTCTTTTGAGCTTACACTCTAGGAGGGAGGGGATGGTGGTACAGGAGGAGATAGCTGTGGGGGATGGAGTGGTAGGAAGAGTGGTGGAGGTCGGCAAGTTAGCAGGGGGTGGGGTAGGCTTCCCTGAAGAGGTGGGTTTTCAGGGTACGCCTAAAGGAGAGGAGAGTAGGTGATAATCTGATGGGTTGGGGTAGGGAGTTCCAGAGGATGGGTGACACCCTGGAGAAGTCCTGGAGGTGGGCATGGGAGGAGGAGACCAGGGAACTAGAGAGAAGGAGGTCTTGTGAGGAGCGGAGTGTGCGTGCTGGGTGGTACTTGGATATTAGGTTGGCGATGTAGTTCGGGGCAGTATGGTGGACGGCTTTGTACGTCAGTGTTAGGATTTTGAATTTGATCCGTTGCGCAATCGGAAGCCAGTGGAGGGATTGGCAGAGGGGGGTGGCGGAAATGGAGCGGTTGGAAAGGTGAATGAGTCTGGCAGCCGTATTCAGGATGGACTGAAGCGGGGATAGCCAGCGGCGAGGCAGGCCAGTGAGGAGGGAGTTGCAGTAGTCGAGTCGTAATATGATGAGGGAGTGGATGAGCTGTTTAGTGGTTTCTTATAAACAAACTTTGGAAGTTTGGGGACATGGCCTTTAAAACCTTATCCTTGGTTTGTACTTTCCAGTGCGTTCTAATAATTTAAATTTTTTCTTATGTTGAAAATTATATTCCAACACTCACTAACTTTCCACTTACTCTCTTTTGCTTTATCCCTGATGAGGTTTTCTCTCTCTATTTTTCACTTTCACAATTGCCTCATTAATAAATTCTTCTCCATATCCTTTTAGGGTAAAACTACTGCTGAAATGTTCCAGATAAATGGCCATTCTTATACAATTTCTCTTCATCCTTATAAATTGTCCTCTTGGAATATTTAGCAGCCATAAATTGTGATGACAACTATCTTGCAGAATGTATCCATTCCTATTAAAAGGTTTGAAATAAGCTCTAGCATCATAATAATTTATATTTATATATAAGAACTTCCCTGACATTCAATGACCAATTCCAAAAAGTCTGTGGTTTTGACATATTGTTTCCAGGATAATTTTACAATCTTCTCATTCTTGTTCATTTTCATTTGAAAGGATTCCAAAGAGTTTTCATCTCCTTCCCATACAATCATGATGTCATCAATGCATCTATGATAACATTGAGGTGGACAAACTTTCTTGATATACTTAGGAACAGATTTTTCATTAGGCACTATAGGCATATGCCTACAGGTGCCTTTCCTTGAGGGGCACCTGTCTGTACATGTCCAGGCCTAGGGGGGTGCTACTGATTTGGGCTGCACCCCTCTAGATTTCAGTTGCCCTCCCTCAGGTCCCCCAAGGCCCCCTATGAGCATTGTACCCACGCCTGCAGCAAGTCCGGACAAGTGAATTGTCAGCAAAAAGAGAGCTGGAAGGAGGTGTGGGCTCTCCATGCTCGCCCCGGTCCGGTCAGTGGAGTGCTCCTTCACATAGTGGATTACACAGGATCCTCTTAGATCAGACGGTACATGGCTTAATTACCCGCCCCCTACCCACATTTCCCGAAGATGAGCAGTCCTTGGAGGAGGAAGGGGATGGGTAATCAAGCCATATTCTGTCCGATCTAAGAGGATCCTGTGCAATCCGCTGTGTGGAGGAGCACTGTTATCCCAGGCAGCTTTTTCCTCGCTAACAGTTCCGTCTGGACTTGCAGCGGGCATGGGTACAATGTTCAAGGGGGCTGGCCTTGGGGGGGGGGGCACAAAGAGTCTACACTTCTGCACTATTTTTGTAAGATTGGAGGAGGGGGACTGTTATGTTGGGAGGGGAAGTGTAATGGGGGGAGGGGGGTATTTGTGCTAGAAGGAGGAATGGGGGAGGGGAGAGCGTATGTGTTAGATGGCAGAATTTGAGATTTGTGCTGGGAAGATAGAACTGGGAGGGTCAGAGATTTGTAGCTGGGAAGGATAATTTTGAGGGGGTTGTGCTAAGAGGGGGAAGGGGGAGGGTTCACACTAGGGGTGGGGATTCGGCCGAAGGGTTTATGCTAGGAGTGGATATTTAGGGGGGAGGATTTGTGCTCGGAGGGGGGGGTTTGTGGGGAGAACTTATACTAGCAGGGGGGATTTGTGGGGAGAACTTATACTAGGAGGGGATATTTGTGGGGAGAACTTACACTAGGAGGGGGGATTTGTGGGGAGAACTTACAGTAGGAGGGGGGATTTGTGGAGAAAATTTACACTAGGAGGGGGGAATTGTGGGGAGAACTTACACTAGGAGGGGGGATTTGTGGGGAATATGTACACTAGGAGGGGGGATTTGTGGGGAGAACTTACACTAGGAGGAGGTATTTGTGGGGAGAACTTACACTAGGAGGGTGGATTTGTGGGGAAAATTTACATTAAGAGGGGGGGATTTGTGGGGAGAACTTACACTAGGAGGGGGATTTGTGGGGAGAACTTATACTAGGAGGGGGGATTTGTGGGGAGAACTTACACTAGGACGGGGGATTTGTGGGGAGAATGTATACTAGGAGGGGGGATTTGTGGGGAAATTTTACACTAGGAGGGGGGAATTGTGGGGAGAACTTACACTAGGAGGGGGGATTTGTGGGGAATATGTACACTAGGAGGGGGGATTTGTGGGGAGAACTTACACTAGGAGGAGGTATTTGTGGGGAGAACTTACACTAGGAGGGTGGATTTGTGGGGAAAATTTACATTAAGAGGGGGGGATTTGTGGGGAGAACTTACACTAGGAGGGGGATTTGTGGGGAGAACTTACACTAGGAGGGGGGATTTGTGGGGAGAACTTACACTAGGAAGGGGGATTTGTAGGGAAAATGTACACTAGGAGGGGGATTTGTGGGGAGAACTTACACTAGGAGGGGGGATTTGTGGGGAGAACTTACAGTAGGAGGGGGGATTTGGGGAAAGGATTTACGCTAGGAGTGGATATTTAGGGGGGAGGATTTGTGCTAGGAGGGGGGGTTTGTGGGGAGAACTTATACTAGCAGGGGGGATTTGTGGGGATAACTTATACTAGGAGGGGGGATTTGTAGGGAGAACTTACACTAGGAGGGGGGATTCGTGGGGAGAACTTACAGTAGGAGGGGGGATTTGTGGGGAAATTTTACACTAGGAGGGGGGAATTGTGGGGAGAACTTACACTAGGAGGGGGGATTTGTGGGGAATATGTACACTAGGAGGGGGGATTTGTGGGGAGAACTTACACTAGGAGGGGGGATTTGTGGGGAAAATTTACACTAGGAGGGGGAATTGTGGGGAGAACTTACACTAGGAGAAGGGATTTGTAAGGAGAACCTACACTAGGAGGGGGGATTTGTGGGGACAATTTACACTAAGAGGGGGGATTTGTGGGGAGAACTTACACTAGGAAGGGGGATTTGTAGGGAAAATTTACACTAGGAGGGGGATTTGTGGGGAGAACTTACACTAGGATTGGGGATTTGTGGGGAGAACTTACAGTAGGATTGGGGATTTGGGGAAAGGATTTAAGCTAGTAGTGGGGAAAATTTACACTAGGAGGGGGAATTGTGGGGAGAACTTACACTAGGAGGGTGGATTTGTGGGGAAAATGTACACTAGGAAGCGGGATTTGTAGGGAAAATTTACACTAGGAGGGGGATTTGTGGGGAGAACTTACACTAGGAGGGGGGATTTGTGGGGAAAATGTACACTAGGAAGCGGGATTTGTAGGGAAAATTTACACTAGGAGGGGGATTTGTGGGGAGAACTTACACTAGGAGGGGGGATTTGTGGGGAGAACTTACACTAGGAGGGGGGATTTGGGGAAAGGATTTAAGCTAGTAGTGGTGATTTTAGGGGAGGGTTTTTGCTAGGACTGGGGATTTGGGAGGAGGATTTGAGCTAGAAGGGAATATTTGGGGGAGAGGATTTGTGCTAGGAGTGGGGATTGGGGGGAGAATTTATGCTAGAAGAAGGGATTTTTGAAGGAAATAAGATGTGTGCTAGAAGGGGTGATTTGTGGGGAATTGGGGGGAGATTTGAGCTGGAAGATGGGATTGGGGGGCAAATATATGTGCTGGGAGGGGGATTTCTACTGTGAGGATGAGGAGTTTTTGCATTTTTGTTTGGGGAGAATTTTAACTTGCAGAAGCAATTTATGCTTAGGGGTGAGTGTGTTGATTAGTGCTGTTTTATTGTTATTTTATTTGTTTGGGGGGGGGGGGCACTTCAGAATTCTCTGCCTATAGGCTGCTGAGATGTAAATCCAGCCCTGGATATACTCCACCTCTCCATGCGACATGAAAGTGTTTGCCACACTGCTGGAAGCAAATTTGGCCCCCATGGCAATGCCAATTAATTCCTTGTAAAATTGTGCATCATATCAACAACAGGTCTGACTAAGGCAGAATTGTAAGCATTCAGAAATGAACCTCTTATGTTTCCTCCTAAGGTTAGAGAAGTTATCTAAAGCCCACATTACCGATCTAATGGCATCATCATGGTTAATAATTATATAAAGTGAATTTTCGTCAGCTGTAGCCAAGATACATTAGCCCCCCCATTGTAAGTCAATTAAAATCTGGATCAGATGTATGGTATCCCTCAAATACACTTCCATCTGTTCCACCAGGGGCTGTCTATCTATAAATCAATAAAAAAACTATATATTGCGCCGGCCATGTGCAAATCCTGTCTATCCCATTAACAAATAGGCTCCCTGGGATGTTTTCCTTATCTTTGTTTATTTTAGGGAGGTGGAAGAGAAATGGTATTCTAAAAGCCAATGGAATTAAATATTTTGCCTCTTTTTCTTTCAATAATATAAGTTTGGTTCCCCTTTTTATAAGCTTCTTTAGTTCTTTCTTGAAACACAATGAAGGTTTTTCTTTTCTTAAACCACTTCCTTACCGCTCTATAGTTGAATGACGGCTACAGCGCAGTCGTCCAGTTTTGGGAGGGAGTCATATGGCTTCCTCCCAGAACGCGCCCCCAGCAGTGCGCGCTTGGCACTGTCAATGATAGCTGTGTCCTTTGGACACAGCCAATCACATGACATGGTAAAAGGTCAATCACAGCGGCCTTTTACCACGTGATCAGCTGTGTCCAATCACAGATGACCACCATGTAAATACACTTGCCAGATATCGGTAGTATCACAGCGTGAGGAAAGTACTGCCGATAACCGGCAACTGTCAAAGGAGACATCTGCACTGATAATCAGGGCACTGATTATCAGTGCAGCCCAAAAGTGTCCATCAGTGATCAACAGTGCTGCCCTTCAGTGCCCAGCAGTGATTCCCATCAGTGCTGCCTATCAGTGCAGCCTCATCATCGCACATCAGTGCAGGAGAATAAGTACCTGTTTGCAAAATGTTATAGTAAAAACAAAGAAAACTTTTTTTTTTTTTAAATTTTCACAATTTGCATTTATGGTGCAAAAAATAAAAACCCCAGTGGTTAATAAATACCTCCAAAAGAAAGCTCTATTTGTGTGAAAAAATGATAAAAATGTCATATGGTACAGTGTTGCATGACCGCGCAATTGTCGTTCAGAGTGCGACAGCGCTGAAAGCTGAAAATTGGCCTGGACAGGAAGGGGATGAAAGTGCCCGGTAGGCAAGGGGTTAATATTAACATAAGTTTCTCCTTCTTCCAACAATCACCCCCATTTTTTTTTAATCCTCCCTCTTTAAAACCACAATCCCCCCCTCCCCACCTTATCAGTCAGTCTTATGATTTTTTCTCTTCCAGGCTCTTTATTCCCCTTCTGATATAGTCCGGATCATTTACTTTTCTGACTTTAAATTTTTCAATGTCATCAAGTAGGAAATTCTTGAAGACTTCTATATATTCACCATCTTTTTCAGAAATATTTCTTGATGTTTAAAGTGCGAAAATATTTTTGTATACTAAGATGTTTAAAACGTATTCAGATTTTTCTTGAAAGCAAGTTTTAACCCTTTATCCGAAACATTAAGTTCATCTTTATTTAATTCCATCCGATCAAGTTCTATAAGCCTTCTCCTAATGGAATGTTCTTCTGTTGGAACTCCTTCCCTGCTCTCTTGCCTTTCCTTCTCTTTGTTTTCTCATCCATTCTTCTCTGATTCTTCCTGGAGCATTCTTTTCTAAAAAAGAGGGAGAGGCAGATCTCCCTCGGGAGTCCCCCTGATTTCTCAGAGATGAATATTTATTATACTGTATAATGAGAACTGCTGGTCATAATTACCCTTTCTCCCGTTCCTCCAAGGACTCTTTGGTTTCATCCATCATCCTGTCTTCAGTTTCCTCCTCTTCCCCTTTTACCATGTGTTCCATTCTCTTCTATCTTCATTCTTTCTAAAACCTTAGAATCTAGGAGGCACTCTAAGTCCTTCAGCAGAGATCTCTTTATCTTTAGGACTTTCCTGATTCCTAAAGCTGGCCATACATTATACAATTTTCTTGTTTAATTTCCTTTAGATTTACTTTCAACCAGGGCTTTTCTTCTGTGGGAAAAGGGGGGAACGCAGCAGCACCTCTAACACTGAATGTATGTAATGATAAGGGGTGCCGGAGGGTCTATTAATGCTGGCTGCTGGAGGGGATCTATTTTTGCAGGGGGGTCTATTGTTGCTGGGGAGGTCTATTGTTGCTGCTGGGGGTATATTTTTGCCGGGGTGGGTCTTATGTTGATGGGGATCAATCATTGCTGGGAGGGGTCTATTGCTGCTAGCTGCTAGAGAATCTATTGATGCTGGCTTTTGGGATCAATTGTTGCTGGGGAGGTCTGGTGAGAATCTTTGTTGATGGATGGGAGGGATTTATAGTTGCTGGGGGGGGTCTATTGTCACTGGGGCGTTCATTGTTGCTGGGGAGGTCTATTGTTGCTGGCTGCTGGGGGTCTATTATTGCTGGAGAGAATCTATGTTGACCGGGGAGAGGGGGATTGGGGTCTATTGTCGCTAGAGTGGATCTATTGTTACTGGGGAGGTCTGGAGAGAATCTTTGTTGACGGGTGGAAGGGATTTATAGTTGCTGGGGGCGTCTATTGTCACTGGGGCATTCATTGTTGCTGGGGAAGTCTATTGTTGCTGGCTGCTGGAGGATCCATTATTGCTGGAGAGAATCTATGTTGACGGGGAGGGGGGGATTGGGGGTCAATTGTTGCTAGAGTTGATCTATTGTTGCTGGGGAGGTCTGGAGAAAATCTGTGTTGATGGGTGGGAGGCATTTATAGTTGTTCGGGGGGGTCTATTGTCACTGGGGTGTTCATTGTTGCTTGGGGAGGTCTAGTGTTGCTGGCTGCTGGAGGATTTATTATTGCTGGAGAGAATCTATGTTGACGGGGGAGGGGGGATTGAGAGTCTATTGTTGCTAGAGTGGATCTATTGTTGCTGGGGGGTCTGGAGAGAATCTATGTTGTCAGGTGGGAGGGATTTATAGTTGATGGGGGGTCTGTTGTCACTGGGGCGTTCATTGTTGCTGGGGAGGTCTATTTTTGTTGGCAGCTGGAAGATCCATTATTGCTGAAGAGAATCTTTGTTGATGGGTGGGAGGGATTCATAGTTGTTGAGGGAGTTCTATTGTCACTGGGGCATTCATTGTTGCTGGGGAGGTCTATTGTTGCTGGGGAGAATCTATGTTGATGGGGGGGATTGAGGGTCTATTCTTGCTGGAACGGATCTATTGTTGCTGGGGAGGTCTGGAGAGAATCTATGTTGATGGGTGGGAGGGATTTATGGCTGCTGGGAGATCTATTATTGCTGGAGAGACGAGGGGATTGGGGGTATATTGCTGCTGGGGGTATTTTACTGCCTTTCTTGTTATCATTAGGAAATCCCATACAAATGACTTATCACCACAAAATGATACTTGGCTCTGTATTCACTATAAGGGGTGGTACTGGGAGGTAGGTAGGAGGTGGAACCAAGGAACGGTGCTCAGAGGTGGGTAGGAGGTGGAACCAAGGAAGGGTGCTCGGTGGTGGGTAGGAGGTGGAACAAATGAATCGTGCTCAGAGGTGGGTAGGGGGTGGAACCAAGGAAGGGTGCTCAGAGGTGGGTAGCTGGTGGAACCAAGGAACGGTGCTCTGCGGTGGGTAGGAGGTGGAACCAAGGAATGGTGCTCGGAGGTGGAACAAAGGAACGGTGCTCAGAGGTGGGTAGCAGGTGGAACCAAGGAACAGTGCTCGGCGGTGGGTAGGAGATGGAACCAAGGAACGGTGCTCAGAGGTGGGTAGGAGGTGGAACCAAGGAACGGTGCTCGGAGGTGGGTAGGAGGTAGAACCAAGGAACGGTGCTTGGAGGTGGGTAGGAGGTGGAACCAAAGAATGGTGCTCAGAGGTGGGTAGGAGGTGGAACCAAGGAACGGTGCTCGCAGGTGGGTAGGAGGTGGACCCAAGGAACGGTGCTCGGAGATGGGTAGGAGGTGGAACCAAGGAACTGTGCTCGGAGGTGGGTAGGAGGTGAAAACCAAGGAACGGTGCTCGAAGGTGGGTAGGGGGTGGAACCAAGGAACAGTGCTCGGAGGTGGGTAGGAGGTGGAACCAAGGAACGGTGCTTGGAGGTGGGTAGGCAGTGGAACCAAGGAACGGTGCTCGGAGGTAGGTAGGAGGTGGAACCAAGGAACGGTGCTCAGAGGTGGGTAGGAGGTGGAACAAAGGAACGGTGCTCAGAGGTGGGTAGGAGGTGGAACAAAGGAACGGTGCTCAGAGGTGGGTAGGAGGTGGAACCAAGGAACGGCGCTCGGAGGGGGTAGGAGTTGGAACCAAGGAATGGTGCTCAGAGGTGGGTAGGAGGTGGAACCAAGGAACGGTGCTCGGACGTGGGTAGGAGGTGGAACAAAGGAACGGTGCTCAGAGGTTGGTAGGAGGTGGAACCAAGGAACGGTGCTCGGAGGTGGGTAGGGGGTGGAACCAAGGAATGGTGCTCGGAGGTCGGTAGGAAGTGGAACCAAGGAATGGTGCTCGGAGGTCGGTAGGAAGTGGAAACAAGGAACGGTGCTCGGAGGTGGATAGGAGGCGGAGACAAGGGGGGACTCGGAAGGGTGGAGCTCCTGCACCTCTGAGAAAAAAAGCCCTACTTTCAACTATGTTTTGCAGGGACCAGCCTGAGAGAAAATTGTAAAAAGTTTGGCCAGCGTAAATCCTACTCGCTATATCTCAGGCAGCTGGTCATGCATTTTTTTTTCAGTATTTTCAGGGGTAATATTGTAAAATGGAATATTCTTTACTTCCTCCTCCCATTGGTTTTGCCATTTAAGAACTTGACTACTAATTACCCATGTCCCTAAATAACTTATTTATCCCTGCATTTGAATCGCATGGAATCACATGCATTTTTTTGCGGTGTGATGAAAACTGCGCAAAAAGTAGTGCATGCACTACTTTTTAAAACGCACTGCAGCCGGACCCAGTGCAGGCAGATGCTGGAAAACGCACTGTGTTTGTGATCTGCATTAAAGCCGGCCATACACAGGTCGAGTTCTGAAACAATTTTCTTTCGAAAAGCTTTTCTAAGAATTTTCGTTAGAATTTCGCACCATTAGTGGGCCACAGCAACGGACGAATCTCAATCAACTATGAAATCTGAGTGGTTGGGCATGTTGGAAATTTTTTCAAAAATGAAAAAATTTCTAATCAATAATGGGAGAATCATTGGAAATGTAATTGAAAAAGAAATGAGCGCAGGGGCGGACTGACAACTCATGGGGCCCCCGGGCAATAGGGGATCATGGGGCCCCTGTGTCCTTGCCCAAACTCAAAAAAGCCTATGAAAAAGGTACCAGGGGCATCTCATGGGGCCCCCTACTGACCCCGGGCCCGCGGGCAGTGGCCGAGTTTCCAAATGGTCAGTCCACCCCTGAATGAGTGTGAGCTGTGACCTGGAAAGAAAAGAAAATTCTTGGCCACAAAAATTATTTTCTGTAGCAACACGAGGGGAAATTGAAGGCTTGGTTGGTCGAATTTCGAAATTGATGGTGGCGCCATCGGATTGCAAAGCGCACTAAACTACCGATTTTATAAAGAAAATTCTTTTGGAATTCGACCCCTTTATAACCTGCATTAGGGGGTTTACTTTGTATTGACAGCTCCTGCAGACCGCAAATGTAGTGCGTTTTGCATGTGGTTTGAATCTCACTACACAACGCGCTCCTGTGCGATTCAGATGTGGGCATGCTGTGATCCGGCCAATCTGTCTTCTCTACAAATGTTTTAAGATCCTTGGATAAAGTCAGGACCTCTCACAGCTCTTGTATTGGTTCCAATAATTCCTTATCTCCTTAAGCCCTGGTTCACACTGGCTGCGATCACTTGAAGCAGCGCGATTTCAAAGGTGCGATTTCAGATGTGACTTCAGGCACAAATGTCTATGCAAGTTGCACTTGAAATCAGCAAAAAATAGGGCAGGACTTATTTCCAAAATTGGTGCGACTCTGAAGGAGCGATTTAAACGTTTCCACTGCTGACAATAGGGTGCAACTTGTCATGCAGTTTGGAACTGTCAAGTCGCATTTGTCTGAACCAGGGCTTACCTGTGTTTCTATCCCTCAATTTTCATCTTTTGCACTTCAGCAAAAATTGTAACATTTCAATTCCCTCATTATCAAAGAATCTAAACCATTCCTCCATGGACTCCTAACTTTTATTCCAGCGCAATGTGGGACATCCCATCTTAAGGCTCAGTTCACACCTATGCAGTTTGCTTCTGTACCATGCAATCCAGTGTAGACAAACGCATTAGATTTGGGGTATCATTAACTTAAAGTGTTACTAAACCCACAACAGTGAAATCAGTCTGTAGATGCAGTAAAGCATGCTTGTTATACTCACTGTGGAACCTAAGGGGTCAATCCTCTTAAATGCTGTTTGATTCTGACTTCTCTGATCCCCCCCTTCTTCCAGTGCCCCCCTCTCATCTCCTGATAAGACATATCATGTGGATATGTATCATCATCTGCACATGCTCAGTTTGGTGTGTATTGCTAGAGAGGTTTTTTATTTTTTTGGGAGAGTGCATGTGATCAGCACAGGGCCAATCAGCACTGTCCAGACTGACGTCAGGGGTTCTTCATCCTCCTAGAGTAGAATTAAAACTCCTCCTACAAGCTTTAACCAGTGCTCAGCTGGACACTGATAGAAGTCACAAGACTGCTCTAACTGCTGATAAGAAAAGGTATTTAGCAGTTTATATTTACTAAAATAATTGCATTTCCATGTCCTGTGTGCTGTGGGAGACCAGATATAGTGGATGCAGGGTCCGGGGAGACCGGATATAGTGAATGCAGGGTCCGGGGAGACTGGATATAGTGAATGTAGGGTCTGGGGAGACCAGATATAGTGAATGCAGGGTCCGGGGAGACCAGATATAGTGAATGCAGGGTCCAGGGAAACCAGATATAGTGAATGCAGAGTCTGGGGAGACCAGATATAGTGAATGCAGAGTCTGGGGAGACCAGATATAGTGAATGCAGGGTCCTGGGAGACCAGATATAGTGAACGCAGGGTCCGGGGAGACCAGATATAGTGAATGCGGGGTCCGGGGAGAGCGGATATAGTGAATGCAGGGTCCTGGGGAGACCGGATATAGTGAATGCAGGGTCCGGGGAGAGCGGATATAGTGAATGCAGGGTCCTGGGGAGACCAGATATAGTGAATGCAGGGTCCGGGGAGACCGGATATAGTGAATGCAGGGTCCTGGGAAACCGGATATAGTGAATGCAGGGTGCAGGGAGACCAGATATAGTGAATGCGGGGTCCGGGGAGACCGGATATAGTGAATGCACGGTCCGGGGAGACCGGATATAGTGAATGCAGGGTCCTGGGAGACCAGATATACTGAATGCAGGGTCTGGGGAAACCAGATTTAGTGAATGCAGGATCCTGGGAGACCAGATATAGTGAATGCAGGGTCCTGGGGAGACCAGATATAGTGAATGCAGGGTCCGGGGAAACCAGATATAGTGAATGCGGGGTCCGGGGAGACCAGATATAGTGAATGCAGGGTCTGGGGAGACCGGATATAGTGAATGCAGGGTCCGGGGAGACCAGATATAGTGAATGCAGGGTCCGGGGAGAGCGGATATAGTGAATGCAGGGTCTGGGGAGACCAGATATAGTGAATGCAGGGTCCGGGGAGACCGGATATAGTGAATGCAGGGTCCTGGGAAACCGGATATAGTGAATGCAGGGTCCAGGGAGACCAGATATAGTGAATGCGGGGTCCGGGGAGACCGGATATAGTGAATGCACGGTCCGGGGAGACCAGATATAGTGAATGCGGGGTCCTGGGAGACCAGATATAGTGAATGCAGGGTCCGGGGAGAGCGGATATAGTGAATGCAAGATCCTGGGAGACCAGATATAGTGAATGCAGGGTCTGGGGAGACCAGATATAGTGAATGCAGGGTCCGGGGAAACCAGATATAGTAAATGCAGGATCCTGGGAGACCAGATATAGTGAATGCAGGGTCCTGGGGAGACCAGATATAGTGAATGCAGGGTCCTGGGAAACCAGATATAGTGAATGCAGGGTCCGGGGAGACCAGATATAGTGAATGCAGGGTCCTGGGAGAGCAGATATAGTGAATGCAGGGTCTGGGGAGAGCGGATATAGTGAATGCAGGGTCTGGGAAGACCGGATATAGTGAATGCAGGGTCCTGGGAGAGCGGATATAGTGAATGCAGGGTCCGGGGAGACCGGATATAGTGAATGCAGGGTCCGGGGAGACCGGATATAGTGAATGCAGGGTCCGGGGAGACCGGATATAGTGAATGCAGGGTCCGGGGAGACCGGATACAGTGAATACAGGGTCCTGGGTTTACTAACTCTTTAAGGGCTCTTTCACATGAATGTTCCGATCGGGTGCGCCTGCCTGTTTTTCAGGAGGAACCGATCAGAACCTCCATTCTCCTCTATGGAACAGCAGCTGTAAACAGACGTGTGTCCATATACACCCGCCAACATCCGATCCGCCAAAAAGGGACAGATGGGGATCCAATTCCCCTTCCATCCATCAGATTGGTTTAGATGAAAACAGACAGGTGGTCCGTTTTCATCCGACCGCCCATTGAGCAGAGCGAGCAGCTCTGTGTCTGCTCTGCAGCAGCGGAGCAGACATAGAGCTGCCATCAGCTTGTTCAATGGGGATCGGCGAAGAGATCCACCGCTGAGCAAGCAGATCCGCTAAATGGGCCCGCCGTGTGAAAGGAGCCTAATACTGACACCAGTCGCAGATCACAACTGCAGTGCGCCTGAATGCAGTGGGGGAACCGCACATGGTACACGGGTTTCCTGCACTGCGTTCTGGTATGCTCTGTGTTTCTCTGCCCCACAAGTGCTGCCAGCAGGACATGTTTTCAGGATTTCCTTGACTTTAAACAGGTGATTTTATCAGTAATGCTGGATGGTAATTAGCACAGCTGGGGGAGAATGTGAACACAAGCTGGAGGGAGCAGAGATCTGCCACTGAGATCGTCTGCCTGGTGCAATCCTAGCTGCATGCCGCAAGACCCAGACTGGCCGGGGAATACCAACCAAGCCTTACATGTAAGTCATCGGCAGAATTCTGCTGATTTGAGATCATTTCAGATAATCCAGGCAGTATGAGGCCATAACAGGATGCAGGCTTGCAGTGTGCGCTCCGGGAAGTCCCCGTACTCTATCAGTGAAATCTGATCATTGTGCCCATTATTCCCCCAGGCTTAGGTGTGTTGGAGTATTCATACCATTGAAGCCGAGTACTTCCTCCCCCATTCCTCCAAATTTACCGCTCCTTCTAAGATCCCATCCTGAACACACGGCTGGCCTTTTCCTCTTCGGAATCTTTGCTGACTTATTCCTTTTCATTCTAACATTTCCTGTGCTTGCTTTTCTTTTATTGTCCACTATTTCTTTCATGTTTCTAAGGGCTCGTTCACACTTGGCTGTTTTACCAACGCTTGTCAAACGCCCCTATAGCGTTTGGCAAGTGTTGGTCTGGCGTTTGCTGAGTGTTTATTAACGCTCGGCAAACGCCGCATGCGCAGTTTAGCGGCGGTTGCTAGGCATTTGCCGAGCGTTAAAAACGTCCCACAAACGCCTATAATGAAGTTTGAATGGTGTTACCGCTCCGCAAACGCCCCGCAACTGCACCGCAAACGCCGGCTGGGCATTTGTGGAGCAGCACCATAGGCTAGAATAGGAGGCTTCAATGCCTCCTGACTCGACCAGAGGCGTCCGTTTTGCCGTGCTGCTACCGCTCCCGTTAGAACAGCACCATGTGCTGTAATGTGCAGAATTGACAGAGGAGTTTGGGAAGCGGTAAAAACACTTCCCAAACGCCTCTCTGCCGCCTGCACACAACGCTAGTGTGAATGTAGCCTAGGATTCGATTACTCCAGGCACTTTCACAAATCTTGAATTTTGCCACATTCACTCCTCACGGGTCTTTGCATTTAACCACTTAAGCTCCAGAAGGTTCTACCCCCTTCATGACCAGGGCTTTTTTTTTTTTGCTATTCAGCACTGTGCTACTTTAACTGGTAGCTGCTTGATCATACAACACTGTACCCAAATGAAATTTATATATTATTATTATTTTTTTTTTTTATAATACTTTCCTTTGGTGGTATTTGATCACAATAGAAATATAGCTTTCATTTAAATATTTGCTTTTGGGTTTAATATCTCTTTCACTTATGGATAAGTCAAAATTAAGCTCCTCCCCCTCTGTGAACGCCACCACCTGTCAAGTCTCAGAAATACTACTTGCCCTTGCAGTTCTGGCATTTGACAGTTGAGTGACCAAAAGGCTTAGGCTGGCCATACACTATACAATTTTCTGTCCGATTTCTGACCAATTTTCTTTAGATTTACTTTCAACTGTGTAGTGCAAGGGTCCGCTTCATTGGATACAAGTGAAAGTGTTCTTTAGGTTGGACCTCATATTATATGGGTTTTGGTAAATCTAAAGCAAGTTTCTAAAGAAAATTGTATAGTGTATGGTCAGCCTTAGGCTGGCCATACACTATACAATTTTCTGTCTAACTTCCTTTAGGTTTACCTTCAACTATGTAGTGCAAGGGCCCGCCTGATTGGATACAATTGAAAGCATTTAGGTTTGACCTCATATTATTTATAAGTTTTTTGGTAAATCTAAAGCAAAATTTTCAAGAAAATTGTATAATGTATGGCCAGCCTTCGTTTACAATAGTGCTGCTCTCTGAAGAGCAATTCACACGCTAATCACTCTTCAGCATTTGACAGGCGGTGAGGAGGCGACACAACACCTGCCTGCTTTAACCCCTTGAACACTAGTGCTCTGCTACTGTGTGCATTACACCCTGTCATGGGACAATTGTGGTACGCCACATTCAGCAGGTGGTACGACAGCAGGGATATTTTTTGCTGTGAGACATACATACCCCTCCAGTGCCTTTGCTGATATTGAAGGGGGGCAGAAAACCATGGCTCAAATACATGGTTTTACTATCCCCAACTGCTAGTGTAAATGAGGCCTAAGGCTAAGTCTACACTTGTGTTTGGAGGGCGGTAAAAACAGGCTGTTCAGCTGTTGCCTCATTTACTTAAATGGGTCACACTAGGCGGATGGCAATTCCTGCAGATGCATCAGGGGAGAACTGTTTGCCTTGCTGTGATGCATTGGGGCTGCGGCATGAGCAAGACTGTCTTTGCAGCTTGGGGGCGGGGGGGTTGGGCAGTTGGAGGCTAGTAAAAACTAGTGATGTGTTTGATGTTCAAGTTGAATGTAAGTTCGACTCGAACGTTGGCCAAATGGTAAGGGCATTGAGGGCATGGCAACAAAAGTAAAATAGTGAAGCGTTAATGTTGACTAAAGAACATGTACAATACAATGCTAATCAGTGAATGGCTAGAGACCAGGGGCGGACTGACAACTCATGGGGCCCCCGGGCAATAGGGGATCATGGGGCCCCTGTGTCCTTGCCCAAACTCAAAAAAGCCTATGAAAAAGGTACCAGGGGCATCTCATGGGGCCCCCTACTGACCCCGGGCCCTCGGGCAGTGCCCGAGTTTCCAAATGGTCAGTCCGCCCCTGCTAGAGACCATAAGGACAATATAACCTGAACAACTAACACACATACATAACAAATCCCCATGAGAGGGGAATAGATGGTGACATATATTAGTGATGTGCAAGTGCTGATATAGAACAGTTCATGCTGTGTGAAAGTCTGTAATATGTCGATTCCAAACTCGATGGTCACTACACAGAACACATCAGGCCACGTGGGGTGATCACAGTGCCACACGGTGTGCAAAAAGATCCATAAATGGCCAAATTGGCTCCTCACCTCCTAATTTAGACCCTAGGGGCCAAAACACTGTGTGGGTAACCCACGTGTACTCCAGCTGACTCTCCTCAGGACCGGAACACTTAGGACCCCGACTTTAGCACTTCTGGACCTTCTCCAGACTCGGGGATACTCAGATATGGGGGATCATAGCAGGATATAATGAAAACAAGAAAAATGCTCCATATGTTATCCTGCCTTTTATTGATACAAAACAACCAAAGTCAAACTGCGTCACCACGTCCCGGAAGTGCTTTCAGTGCGTACCGACGCGTGGATCGTGACGCAACGCATCGGTATGCACTGACAGCACTTCCGGGACGTGGTGACGCAGTTTCCGGCGTGGACGCCATTTTGGAGCCATCATGGCGCTACATATCAGCATCTAACCATGAGTATATACCCATAATATGGGAACAAGGTGTTTTTTATGCTTTTTAATGTGAGTGGACAATTGGCTTTGGTTGTTTTGTATCAATAAAGGCAGGATAACACTAGGGAGCATTTTTCTTGTTTTCATTATATCCTGCTATGATCACCCATATCTGAGTATCCCCGAGTCTGGAGAAGGTCCAGAAGTGCTAAGGTCGGGGTCCTAAGTGTTCCGGTCCTGAGGAGAGTCAGCTGGAGTACATGTGGGTTACCCACACAGTGTTTTGGCCCCTAGGGTCTAAATTAGGAGGTGAGGAGCCAATTTGGCCATTTATGGATCTTTTTGCACACCGTGTGGCACTGTGATCACCCCACGTGGCCTGCTGTGTTCTATGTAGTGACCATCGAGTTTGGAATTTACATATTACGGACTTTCACACAGCATGAACTGTTCTGTATGAGCACTTGCACATCACTAATATATGTCACCATCAGGGGCGGACTGACAACTCATGGGGCCCCCGGGCAATAGGGGATCATGGGGCCCCTGTGTCCTTGCCCAAACTCAAAAAAGCCTATGAAAAAGCTACCAGGGGCATCTCATGGGGCCCCCTACTGACCCCGGGCCCTCGGGCAGTGCCCGAGTTTCCAAATGGTCAGTCCGCCCCTGGTCACCATCTATTCCCCTCTCATGGGGATTTGTTATGTATGTGTGTTAGTTGTTCAGGTTATATTGTCCTTATGGTCCCTAGCCATTCACTGATTAGCATTGTATTATACGTGTTCTTTAGTCAACATTAGCGCTTCATTATTTTACTTTTGTTTTATTCATCCACCTTGTGGTTAAGGCAAGTGTGAGCTGCTTAGTAGTAGGACATCCATTATAGCGCAGGAGGTCTCTTCAATTGTTTTATTGAGGACATAGCGTTGTGATCGGAGCATTTTTTGTCTTTTTTTGGGTCGGCGATGGCGGCGGGCATCATGATTGACATTGGATCTACTTTGGGGAACGCTTTTTTTTTATTTTTTATTTATTAATAAAGGACTTGTCAAAGACTGTCTTGTCATTTTTTACACTACACTTTTTACTTTTATTTTTTCTCTTGTGAATGAGTAGCGATACCATGTACCCCATACTCATTCACATGGAGGGGGCTAGGATCTGGTGACCTTGTTAAAGGGGGCTTCCAGATTCTGCTAAGCCCCCCCCGCAACCGGCCATGGTTGTAGGGAAGAGGCCCTTGTCCCCATCAACATGGGGACAAGTTACTGTTGGGGGGGAGCCCCCCTGCTGCAAAGCACCCCCCCATGTTGAAGGCATGTGGCCTGTTATGGTTCAGGAGGGGGCGGTGATTGCTCCCCCCCCCCCCCCCCTTTTCATGACCTGCTGGGCTGCATGCTCAGATAAGGGTCTGATATAGATTTTGGTGGGTGGACCCCACTCCATTTGAAAAAATGGTTCCGTGGGGGGTCTCCTCGAAATCCATACCAGTCTTGAAGGGCTTGGTATGGATAGGGGGAGGGACCCCACACCGTCTTTTCATCTGACAGCTGAAACATTAAAGCATGGTTTCACTACTAAAATACCGCATGACCTAATAAAATAACTCCTGCTGTATTTTAGTAGGTTTTTTTTTAGAAAAATGCTGTGCGGTATCTTACTGTATACTTGGATGTGTTAAGATACTGCTTAGTGAATTGTCCCGGTTCAAAGTTTGCGGTCGAACTTTCGTTCAGTTCGAATGTTCAACCGCGAATCAGACGGGCGGGTGTTCATCCCACTAGTAAAAACTTGGCTCAGCTGCTTGTGTTTTTTTCTTTTTTTTCTTTTTTTTTTTTTTTACTGCCACCCAATTACAAGTGTAAGCTAAAGCCTTGTTTCATATCGAAAATGAAGAGGATACTAAAGTTATAACAAATTGGTCACTTGATTTTTTTTTTTCTTTTGTTCTAGATGAATACTGTACTGATTACACAAAAATTGCGCGTTCTGGTATCGTACGAGAAAAATGTCATGCTTGTCCCTTCGGATAATTTTGCATGAATGGCCCTTGAAAGCTGTGTAATAGATTATCGTACGATCGCTCAGAAAACTGTATTTTTTGGCTGATTTTCTCATCGAGTGTACTAGGCATAAGCCTTGGTGTTGATTGTGAACTGTTTTTCTGGTTACATATTGAGAAATACAGTTATTTTGACTTGGAACTGTTTTTTTTTTTTTTTTTTCCCCGCTTATCACTGGTGTACAGTATGGGGTGGTATGTTAGAGGAGAGGCAGATAAACTGTGCAGGTCATGTCACTAGCATGATGTCTTTTTTGATAAGTATCTGTTCCTGATAGAAATGGCCCTTCCCTAACAGGCTATTGTGCTAAACCTGCAGGTACCATTAATATGAGAACCAGAAACTTTGCTAAGTGGAAGGATAATAAAGTACCTCCTACCAGGACAAGTCTTCTGTGAACAGAGGGATTCCCCTCCTGGGAAATTAATCAGTAATCTAACCAACATAATTGGGAGTAGAAGAACTACTGCAACCAGCATATAACATTAACTAGAAGTGCTGTATAGATGTACACCATTTATAGAGGTAATACAAGCTTTATATAAGAAGAAATTAATAACAGTACATGCATCCAACATACAAACAGGTATTTTCAGCAAAGGATTTGATAGGAGCCCTGGTGCAATTTCATATATAACACCTGGATATATCTAGTGATTACTAGATATACCTCTAGATGAATGTTGCAGGGGCCCTGGAGGGTGATCACAATGTGGAATCTGTTTTTGTGTCAGAGACCTGAAGACAAGATCAGCAGTGTTGGGACAACCTCCAGCCATTGTCCAACCAGCCTGGAATGAAGCTACTCACATGCAGAAACCATGGTGTGGCACTGGAATTCAGTCACCTCACATTTATGCATCAGTTAAATGCCTACATTTCTGCGCATTTTAAAAAAGGGGTATTTCCCCTTCTTTCTGCTGATAGGGAAGCCTATAGAAATGAATGAGCTGCCCTATGCACAGAACGCAGGTTGCATACATGTGAACCAGGCCTTAAAGTAAACTTTGGTGATGGCCCTTGTTCAGGCACTTGGAGGGTGACAACGCTCTGTCCCTGTTTCCTACATTGCCACCTCGTCACCCAGATCTTTGATACCATTATTTTTGAGACTGCAAGTGACAGTTTTGGCCCACATTAAACAAGCATGGTCCACTGTTGTCACCACCAGGAAACAGCCCTGAGAAATGCTGTAGTGCCCTAACTGGAATTCATGATGCAGCTGCAAAGAGGCTGCAAGAGATTGGCAGCACTGAGATGCTAAGAAGGCTGAAAAAAGATAAAAACAAGTATTTTATTTAAAAAAAAAATAAAATAAAAGAATGGCAATTGTTTACACAAAGGGCTTTACAAACTAAATGATACATACTGTCACATTGTCAGTATCTGTCTGCTAATAGCCCCCCCCCCCTACTTTCACAATGTGACACCATTACATAACTTCATAACCTAATTTGCTTTCAACAATCGATTTTGGAATGAATGTGCCATTACCTGAATTAAAACTACATTTGCTGTTTAGAAATTTTATTTGAGAAAAAGTTTCCATCCTGCTTCTTTCTCATCACTACAGTCAAAAAAAACGGATGTTGATTTGATCCCACTAATGATTAGCTAATCAAAAATGTTTTAAAATGATACATTTCTAACAAAATTCTACTAGTGTATGGTCATCCTCAGAGTCCTGTGTGTCTATCATCTCCTGTGTGGAGAAACTGGAACACATTTTAGGATTAGAGTCTGCCAATCTTTCAATCTCAGTAGATTGATTCTGCATGAAAGCCATCCCATTGTCCCTCTATCTATATGTGGTCAGAATGTAGGGCACACTGGGAACTTGGATATCCATTGATCTTACCTCTATTTCCTTGAGTTGGACTCTGGTTCTGTCCCTCAAAAGTAGTTGATACCTCAGTCCTAATTAAGAATCTGTACACGTAAACTAACTTAGAAACATATTTTTGATAAAGATCGTAAAAAGGAGAAAGCAGATAAAGAGATAAGAGAACAATGGAAGACTTTCACAATTCAGGACTTTAGAGCTCCTTAAGATCTTATGTAATTTATTAGAGGAGAATTCCCAAGAGGAGGCTGAAGTTCAGGAGGAACCAATGCTACTACCAGATGATGTATCATCTGGTACAGTTCTAGCAACTAGTATTTTTCAAAGCAAAATCTACAAATTTCCAGACTTGAATACCAATGCTGGTGTGTGGACTTTTTTGATGCGGTTGACTAAAGAATTTAAAGGTATTTCCACCAAGGGCTCTTCTGATAACAATCTTATTCATGTCCAGAGGAAAGCATTGATAGAATTACAGAACAACAAAGAGGTGATTGTCAAACCCCCTGACAAGGAGGGCAATGTTGTTCTTATGTCCCCTAAACAGTATGAAGAAATGTTTTTGAAGATTGTGCAAAATTGTGGCTGGTACAAACCCATTTCTCCTATCATGATCCATAATTATATAGCTGAAAATAGAGGGATCATACGAAAGGCCCATCGAGAAGCGTTCATTGATCAAGACACTTTTGATTTTCTGGATGTTAAATTCCCAAAGATGCCTACTTTATATTCGCTTCCAAAAACCCATAAGAATCTTACATTTACAACAGGACGCCTAATAGTGCCGGAGATTGATTCCCTTACTGAAAAGACTAGCTGCCTTGGGGATCGGGGTGGTGGAGACTTTTCTGAGTGAATAAAATCCAGACTACTTGGCATTTCAATGGGTTTGTTCTAGACCTACTTAGGTTTATTCTAACCCATGATTATTCTGACCCACTTCCTCCAGATTCAGGGGGTGGCATTGGGCATGTGTTGTACCTCCTCATATGCAAACCTATCCTTGGGAAGGGGATGGGTGGGAGGGAGAAATATTAACACAGGATCTTTTTGCTTCATATTTGACATCCATCATGGGGTGGTTTCAGTATATTGATGATACACTGATTATTTGGAATGGAATAGTTTATCTTCTTCAAGAATTTATAAACAGGATAGGTGACAATCAGTTTAATCTTAAATTTACTATGCAATGCGATTCCCATCTGATTTCCTTTCTGTATGTGGAAATCTACATCCAGGGGGATGGGTCATTGGCTACAACCCTATATCGCAAGCCCTCCACGGGCAATCCAATCCTTCATGCTCGGAGCTCTCACCCAAGGGCTCTGGTGCAAAGCATTCTATATGGACAATATGTACGTTTACGGAGGAATTGCTCCACAGATTACTTTAATTTTCAGGCAGCAGAACTTGGGGAAAGACTGTTGGACAAGGGGTTAAAGCAAAGAATTCCTTAAAAAGGCTTATCAGAAAGCAAAATGACAGACTTCTCTTTTATACACCCCTAGATATTTCTAACAACTGATACCACAAGATGTATTCTTCCTTATTCTATGCAACATCAACAAATTTAGAATGCCATACAAAAGTATGGGTATCTTCCAACAGAAGATGAGATCCTTTTCAAACATGTAAAACCATACCCAGAAATTGTTTATAGAATATCTAGGTCTATGAAAGATAGACTAGTACAGATACCAGGGGTCTGAAGGCTAGCCTCTTGCCTACTGACCATGGCCCTGGCATCTGAAGGGGCACTAAGGGGGACCTTTTGGAGTAGTTTTACTTTGGATTCAAGTCCATGTCTCACCAAAATGCACAGACTCTGAGAACTGGAGGACCAGGATACAGTTTTGGAGTCTCTGTGCCCAAACCAGCATTGACTGCTTTACCCCCCCCCCCCACCTCCCACCTTCCTAGACTCAGAGACTCTAAGAAGATGAGAACTGGAAGACCAGGATACAGATTTGGGGTCTCTGTGTCCAAACTAGCATTGACTGCTTCAACCCCCCCTTCCTAGACTCGGAGACTCTAAAAAGATGTTCAATCAGCTCAAAACAACCTGATGCTGAGGACTCTTTTATTCTAATCTGTTTATTAAGGTTTATGTGTTTACTGTCTTTCTTCCATTGTGTGCCTCCTAGGTGTGCATTTCCATTGTTAATTGAGTTAATCAAGTCACCTATTGTTTCTGTCCCTCTGCTAGTCCTCCTGTGATTAGTATTATGTCCACTTTACCTTGTTACCAAACCATTGTGAGATGTTTTTCCTAATGTATACTATTTGATGTTTTTGTTCGTGTGGGGACTGCCCCTATTTCTGAAGTGTATATAAAGACCTGTGTTCCTGTTCAATATAGTAGTTCCAGTTGCAGCTGAGCTAGTGCAGTCTAGTTCTTGGGTGCAAAGCCCAGCTTTAAAATATTATTCCTTGGTCCCAGCGGTGAGGAAGCGGGTTCTCTGACAGAATCACCCAGGCTTTCTGTCACATTAGGATTAGACCATTGTATGCTAGCCAATGCTGCTCTTGTTATGAGGGTTTTTATATGTATTTATACTGGTTTTTAATAATACATTTTGTATATATATAAAGAATGTTGGGAGATATTCTCCTGTTATATTTTTATAACTAGAGTCTTGTGTGTTACTCTTTGGGGCACCTCAAAAGTCCAGGTGTAGAGTTTATACACACACACTACAGCTTGCCCATTGTACCGAGATATAGGTAGTATTTCCTTCAAGCCACTGTTCCATTCTCAGCTTTCTGGTGTCTGGAAAGGAAATCTCCTGTACCTTGCCACAAGTCTGAAATTCACAACAGATTTCATAATGATTACAGGAAGTTTTTTTTTTTTTTTCTTTAAACCCAAGAACCAAAACATAACAAAAGTTAAAGCTGAACTGGGATTACAAAGACACCCCGCCCGTTATACTGCTAGAGTTAAATGCTCCTTAACTGCTTCAAGTCCGGACATTTTCACCCCCTTCCAGTCCAGGCCAATTTTCAGCTTTCAGCGCTATCACACTTTGAATGACAATTGCGCGGTCATGCAACACTGTACCCATATATATTTTTTTGAGACAGATAAAACTTTATTTTGGTGGTATTTACTCACCACTGGGATTTTTATTTTTTTTACTATATAAATGAAAAAGTCCACAAATTTTGAAAAAAATAGTTTTTCTGATAAAATTTTGCAAATAATCTTTCTTCCAGGGGCGGACTGACAACTCATGGGGCCCCCGGGCAATAGGGGATCATGGGGCCCCTGTGTCCTTGCCCAAACTCAAAAAAGCCTATGAAAAAGTTACCAGGGGCATCTCATGAGGCCCCCTACTGACCCCGGGCCCTCGGGCAGTGCCTGAGTTTCCAAATGGTCAGTCCGCCCCTGCTTTCTTCATAAATCTTGGCTAAAATGTATGCAGCTATGTTTTTAGTAAAAAAAAAAAAAATAATAACCCAAATTAGTTTATAACCAAAAATTATAATTTTAAAAAAATTTTTTACATTTTTTATTTATTTTTTTTTTTAACATACCGTCACCTTAGCAGTACCGTGTCACCATAGTGACACTGTACTACTTGTGGGGGGTGATGAAGAAGATATATATATATTTTTTTTTTTTACTCTGATTGCTTTTACACCCATAAAGGCTGTAAAAGCAATAATTTTCTCCTTCTTTCTGGCTGCATTCCTGCAGCCACTGAGAAATACTATGAGAGCTGTGATTGGTCACAATCTTGTATCATATGACCTCTGTGATTATTCACAGATTTCACTAGTAGTAAGCAATGATGTCAGAAGTGACATCTTACTTACTACTATTCATGTGATCACTGATTGGCCAATCAGTGATCACATGATCGGGACCTCATACAGAGGTTGCGTACAGCGACCGGTGTTCCGCTGTGTCCTCCGGACACAGTGGGCCCTTGATCCCAGGGAGCGCGCACAGGCAGGGAAGCGGGAGGACATTTATAAATGGCCACCTGCTCCTGCACTGCTCCCGTCCAGCCGTTTATGTACATGGGCCGAACAGGAAGTGGTTAAAGAGGATCTTCACCCTAGAAAGAAAAAAGTTAGGTCAACAGCTACAAATACTACAGTGCTGTTCGATCTAGAGTGCTGTCCTGCGATCGTGACTCCCGTGCGCATGCGCAGAAGTGACATCATCGTGGCTCAGCCATTCAAACAGCCAGAGCCCAAGAACTTAGAAGGAAGACCATGTGAAGATGGAAGGTGGATACTGTTCTGTCCCCACATGAAGGCGAATGAAGGTATATCTGATAATGGCTGTGTAACTTCCTACCTTCGTATCCAAGCAGTGGAGCAGACCGGACTGGCAGATGTTCAGGTTAGATGGATCCAAACGTATACACGGGAATGAAATCAGCGTGGGTTTACTTGGTCCAAAATACAGCGACAAACAGTGATACAATACTGTAAGGTAGTAGAGGTATTGATGCTGTCCTGTGATATCTTTCCTGAGGCTAACTGCTGGTCAAAAACTGATGCCTTCACAAGCCCAGGGTATTGAATGTCCTGTCACACAGCTATATAGCAGATAAAATGGCTGCAGGAAGTGACCAGAACCAAGGCTTGCCTAAAACCACGCCCAGCAGAGAAAACACTTACTAGCTATAACAAAGGCATGCAGCATGCAAATTCTGGCCAGCAGATGGCAGCAACAGATCAAGACATAGAAACAAACATGGTGAAATAAGAATTGGTGATACAATGCACAGTTAAATAACAAATATGAGGGGAACAGCACACTCCCCATCTGAAATTCCATAAGGGATTTCACTATGACGAATGTCCATAAAATATAAAACAACCTGTAACAAAGAACATGTTAGAATGCAGTAAACATAACAATATAGTAGATTCCGAGTTGGAATAGAGAAGAACCACAAAGTTCAAGTTCAGGAGAGTTCACCCAGCAGGAATGTTCTCGATGGGTAGTATCAAAATGAGTTCGTTAATTGGCCTTGCGAACATTTTAAGCTCACCCTTTCTGAAGATCTTCAACTCCACTTTACGGACCTTGCCATCCTTGCTAGGAAGAACCTTTGTAATTAGTCCCATAGGCCAGTCAATCCGTACGGTATGTTGCTCCTTCATTAACACGAGGTCGCCTTCTTTTAGGTTTGGTTTGTGGTGTTGCCACTTTCTTCTTCCTTGAAGAATATTGAGATACTCCTTTCGCCACCTGTTCCAGAAGTAATCAGCTAGGTATTGTACACGTTTCCAGTGTTTTTGGTAGATATTCGCATGAGTAAATTCTCCACTAGGCAATAGCGTAATCTCAGTTTTTTGGGTAAGTAGGATAGCTGGAGTCAGTACGGCTGGTGTTTCAGGATCCATAGATACTGGCACGAGGGGTCTAGAATTGATGATGGCTGAAACTTCAGCGAGAAGGGTGACTAGAGTCTCATGTGTAAGTCTTGAAGAGTTTACATCCATCAACATATTTTGAGTCCTTTTGAGCAGATCGATAGCCGCTTCTTCAGTTGGTAGCGATTTGAGCCCATCATCCACGTAGAAGTCTTTTTCCACAAAGTCTTTGGCATCTGTACCATACTCAGATTCCCCCTCTATTGCAGTTCTCCGAAGCCCGTAAGTCGCTACGGCTGGTGAAGGGCTGTTTCCAAACACATGTACCCTCATACGATACTCCATCATCTCTGCGTTGGTGTCATTGTCCTTGTACCACAGAAACCTGAGGAAATTCCGGTGGTCCTCTCGGACTACAAAACAATGGAACATACAGTTGTGTCCAAAATTATTCAACCCCCAATGCTGTAAAGGGGTTTAGGGACTATAGTGTACATTTGGAATTGTATTCAGAATCAAATCCTACAAGGACGTTGTAACTACCCAAATGCAACTAAAATGACATCAATTGTTTATGTAATACAGTAGTAAATGGTTCTTATGTGGTTTCTTCATTGCCACAATTATTCAACCCCTTAAAGACTACCACTCTGAAGAACAGAGGTTCATACAGGTGCTTTCCATCAGGTATTGAAAACACCTGTGGATGTCACCGAGCAGCAATCAAGCATAATAAGCACCAATTAGGCAGCTTTAAAATGACTGTGATACTCAGCTCCTTCTAGACATTTACTGGTGTGGTTACAAACATGGTGAAGGCAAGAGAATGGTCCAGGAAGACAAGAGAAGAGGTGATTTCTCTTCACAGGAAGGGCAATGGCTATAAGAAGATTGCAAAGATGTTAAACATACCAAGAGACACCTTAGGAAGCATCATTCGCAAATTCAAGGCAAAGGGCACTGTTGAAACGCTACCTGGTCGTGGCAGAAAGAAGATGCTGACTTCGACTGCTGTGCGCTACCTGAAGCGTAGAGTGGAGAGAAGTCCCCGTGTGACTGCTGAGGAACTGAGAAAAGATTTGTCAGATGTGGGTACAGAAGTTTCAGCCCAGACAATAAGACGCACACTGCGTAATGAAGGCCTCCGTGCCAGAACTCCCAGGCGTACCCCCTTGCTGTCTCCAAAGAATAAGAAGAGTCGACTGCAGTATGCCAAAAGCCATGTGGACAAACCACAAAAGTTGTGGGATAGTGTTCTGTGGACTGATGAAACAAAATTAGAACTGTTTGGGCCCATGGATCAACGCTATGTTTGGAGGAGGAAGAACAAGGCCTATGATAAAAAGAACACCTTGCCTACTGTGAAGCATGGTGGAGGGTCAATCATGCTTTGGGGCTGTTTTGCTTCTGCAGGTACAGGGAAGCTTCAGCGTGTGCAAGGTACCATGAATTCTCTTCAGTACCAGGAGATATTGGATGGAAACGTGATGCAGTCCGTCACACACCTGAGGCTTGGGAGACGTTGGACCTTTCAACAGGACAATGATCCCAAGCATACCTCCAAGTCCACTAGAGCATGGTTGCAGAGGAAAGGCTGGAACATTTTGGAGTGGCCATCGCAGTCACCAGACTTAAATCCGATTGAGAACCTCTGGTGGGACTTAAAGAAAGCAGTTGCAGTGCGCAAGCCTAAGAATGTGACTGAACTGGAGGCCTTTGCCCATGAAGAATGGGCGAAGATACCCGTAGATCGCTGCAAGACACTTGTGTCAAGCTATGCTTCACGTTTAAAAGCTGTTATAACTGTAAAAGGATGCTGTACTAAGTACTAAGATTGAATGTCACTTGGGGGTTGAATAAAACTGATAATGCTGTGAGCACAGAAAAGACATTTGTGGTTATTTCATTATAACTGTTATGTTATATTTGTCTGACCTACAAGTGCCTCTTTAATGTAAATGTAAGCAAGATGACTGAATGATCAAAAGCAATGTCAAACTGGCCAAAACACTCAATTTCAGTGGGGGTTGAATAATTTTGGACACAACTGTATGTTCAATGTCAGCAGTGATGGCGACAAGCTCCTTCCTGAATCTCATCAGCACTCCGACTAGGTTATTAGTCAGATTAGGACCTGTGAGAAGAATATCGTTAAGAGATACACCTTGATGTTTGGCGCTTGAATCAAAGACAACCCTAATTTGATTAGGTTTTCGTGGATGATATACTCCGAATGAAGGCAAGTACCAGCACTCGTCGTTCTTCCTTAAGGATGGAGCTGGTTCTGCATGGTTGTTACGGAATATTTTATCCATAAAGGCAACGATGTGTTCTCTCATTTCAGGCTTGCTGTTCATGGTACGCTGAAGAGAGTTAAATCTAGACAGAGCTTGTTCCCGGTTGTTCAGGAGTCTTACCCTGGTAGCTCGGAAGGGTAATGGAGAAACCCAGTGATTGGTTTCGTCTTTAAAGAACTCACTGTCCATTATCTTGAAAAATTCTCTGTCCTCTACTGACAAGGCTACTTTATCGTCGTCCTTGGTTGTATGAAAGACTGATCTCCCCAAGTTGTCGGCAAAGAGGGGAGTAATGACGTCAGGTAGTTGTACGAGGCCTAGAGACTTCTCTTTCACCTCATAGTGATGAGGACACGGCTTAATGCAAGTTGTGCGTCCATCTGCACGCACGTATGTTTTGAAAGAGTCAATTCCTGGTTGATTTAAGCATACATTTCCTATGATTACCCATCCCAAGTCCAGTCTCTGGGCATATGGCGCATAGTCAGGACCATTACACTGTTGACGCACCTTGTGTACCCTTAGATTGTCTCTGCCGAGCAGGAGTAGAATCTCGGCGTTGATGTCCATAGGTGGGATAACGTTGGCTAGGTGCCTTAGGTGAGGTTGGTGAAATGCAGCTTCTGGGGTAGGAATCTCATCCCTATGGTTGGGTATTTGATCACATTCAATCAGCGTCGGTAAGGGTATTTCCGTATCCCCACTGACAGGAGAAGCGATGAATCCTTGTGCCCTTCTGCCGCTAGTCTCTATGCGACCCGAGCAGGTGTTTAAGGTATAGGGTTCGGATGGTCCCTTTATTCCAAAGGCTTCAAAGAATTTAGGACCTGCTAGCGACCGGTTGCTTTGGTCGTCAATGATGGCATACATTTTTACTGCCTTTTCTGGTAGTCCCTCTGGGTAGACCTTGATTAAGCATATTCGGGCACAACATTTCTTGCACTGGCCCTCCCCACATACATCCAAGCATGAGCAGGAAACAGCAGTCGCTGCATTAGCGTAATTTTGGGGCTCCCCGCCATGACTTGGAGCAGGACTGGTGGTGACGGCAGTGGGTGAATCTCTGGAGAGTGGGATTGGGTGCATAGCTGAGGCATGTCTTTCACTATGACACTCCTCACATTCGATGACAGATTTACAGTCCTTAGCCATGTGCTCCAATGAAGCGCAGCATCTGAAACATACCCCGAGCTCGGTGAGGATTTTCTTGCGCTCCTGTATGGTTTTGGATCTAAACCCTCTACATTTGTTCAGAGAGTGTGGTTTTTTATGAATGGGACATTCACGATTGAAGGTCTTATCTCCTGATGAGGTAGTGTACTGTTTACCCGTGGGTACTGCAGGAGATGGTAGGTTAGTCTTTCTAACACTCACGCTGCTCTTGAAGTCTCTGTGTTTATGCACGACGCTTTCATACCTTGGTGATGATGTCGCTGAAGCTGTAGTGTTGAACTCCAGGAAGTCGAGGCTGGGGTCATTCCTCATCTGGGACTGTTCATCGATAAACCTACAGAAGTGAATAAATGGGGGAAAGGTGACGTCATGCTCTCTTTTGTACCTTGAGACTGATGCCGCCCACTTTTCTTGCAGACTGTATGGTAGCTTCACGACAATTGGGTTCACTCCATGAGCTGTATCCAGGTAGCACAGCCCGGACAGACGAGGGTCACCCTTGGCAAGCTCCAGTTCCATGAGCAGATCACTTAAATCCTGAAGCTTCTGGACATCCTTGAGATTGATTCTTGGAACGTTCTGCAGTCTCTTGAATAGGGCCTTCTCTATTGCTTCTGCACTGCCGAAGGTACGTTCGAGTCTCTGCCAGGCGGCAGCGAGACCTGCTTCTGCTTGTCCCATGTAGACAGTTCTGAGGCTCTTGACGCGATTTGTGGAGCCTGGGCCCAGCCATTTGATCAAGAGGTCAAACTCCTGCTCTGCGGTTAGGTTGAGGTTAGCGATAGCGGCCTTGAAGGTTGCCTTCCAAGCTCTGTAGCTCTCTGCACGGTCATCAAATTTTGAGAGACTGGTGTTGATTAGCTCTCTGCTCACCATAAACCTGGCAAACTCAGACATATCTGATTTCTCACTGCTTGTGGCCATGACGACTTGTGATGCCCCTGGGGCGTATGGGCTGCCTGGCGTAAAGGGGTGAGATGCTTCCGGGTAGAATGATGTAGCTGCAGGGTTGAGCTGTCGTTTAGCCTCTGTATATTGTGATGACTGCTGCTTGAGCTGTGGAGGTAGGCCAGAAAACGCCTGATAGCGATCTTTCTGTAACAACTGTCCTTGAGAGGGCACATCCGGGTAACGGTTATTAGGTTGCTCGGGTGCTGTGGGTGGCACTGGTACCGCAGGTAGAGCTGACTTGCAGGTTTCAGTGTTCTCGGCTTGGACGGTACTGCAAACTGGGGGTGGCGCAGATACCTGATTCAGTACATAGTCACTGGTGCGATCAACTGGATCATCTATCTCCTGTGGTGGCGAGCAGACTGGATCAAGACCTTGGCTCAATGCTTGCTCAAGTAGTCTTACTTTAGTTAATGCAATTTCCTCCTGCATCTCTGATTCAAAAATCTTTATTCGAGCCTCTGCTTCTGCCCTCTTGGCCTCTGCCCTCTTGGCCTCTGCCTCTGCTTCTGCCCTCTTGGCCTCTGCCTCTGCTTCTGCCCTCTTGGCCTCTGCCCTTGCAAGAGCTTCTTTTTCTGTGAAGGAGCGTCTCGCTTTGGATTGCTCTGCGTTTATGCGGGCCTCTAGTAATCTGTCGCTCAAGGCTGAGCTTCTTGAGCACGATGATCTGTATGACCGAGAGGAATGTTTAGATGAATTTGATCTGTGTGATCTAGTTTCTTGCAAATGCGAGATACGGAGTTCCGCTTTACTTTTAACATCCAGCACCATGACGTCTCTTTGTCTGTCTATTGATTCTGCCTTGCTCAGTTCTGATAGGGCTTCATCGATATTAGAGTCTTTTAGAAAGGTTATATACTTTGTGGACAGTCTCTTGTATCTTTCTTGAGCTGTGTCCAGCCGCCCGATGGCAACTTGTAAACTTGTGGCATCACCTGAGGAGGATTTAAGTCCGGAAATGAGGGAGGAAACTCGTTCCCATTGCTCCTCCAGGTTATCACATAGCTCATCTTTCGTGGTGTGATAATTTTCAATGACCTTTACTGTCGGTTTGAGAGAGCGTCTTGGTCGCACGACTTGTTCTGCTGGAAGTGTGGATTCTGTTCCCTGCCCTTCATAACGATCAGTATCAGGTTGCATTTGCTTTAGCTCATCACTGGGGAACTGTGCAAAGTCATTTTCGGCCATTTTGACTTAAGGTGCGCTGTCCCTTTAAGAAAATGAACTTTTGAATTGGACGCTGAAAATCGCAGTACGGCTCCGATAGGGCACTTTGATAAAATTTCTAAGATGTTTAGAGTGAATTGCGGGGTTTTGCGGGCCACAACAATGTAAGGAGCGTGCATAAACAGTACTTCTATTATGCGAGCAAAGGTTAATATAGGATGTAAAGAGTGGCTTGGCGAGTTGTGGAGGACTTCCAGGCAAGAGTATAGATACTGCGTATGTGCAGTGCTTCCGCATAGGCTTGTGGAACATGCACTGTAGCCGGGCAGATTTGCTGCAAGTGGGCCTGTTGCTAGGGAGATTCCTGAGTGTGGTACTGGACTCTGAGGGAATCTGTAGCGGGGTATGGACTTTAAGGCAGTTTTTGACTGTTCTGTCCCCACATGAAGGCGAATGAAGGGTTATCTGATAATGGCTGTGTAACTTCCTACCTTCGTATCCAAGCAGTGGAGCAGACCGGACCGGCAGATGTTCAGGTTAGATGGATCCAAACGTATACACGGGAATGAAATCAGCGTGGGTTTATTTGGTCCAAAATACAGCGACAAACAGTGATACAATACTGTAAGGTAGTAGAGGTATTGATGCTGTCCTGTGATATCTTTCCTGAGGCTAACTGCTGGTCAAAAACTGATGCCTTCACAAGCCCAGGGTATTGCATGTCCTGTCACACAGCTATATAGCAGAAAAAATGGCTGCAGGAAGTGACCAGAACCAAGGCTTGCCTAAAACCACGCCCAGCAGAGAAAACACTTACTAGCTATAACAAAGGCATGCAGCATGCAAATTCTGGCCAGCAGATGGCAGCAACAGATCAAGACATAGAAACAAACATGGTGAAATAAGAATTGGTGATACAATGCACAGTTAAATAACAAATATGAGGGGAACAGCACAGATACTAGCACATTATACCATTAACTTTCAGGGAACTTGTACTTTTTTTTGTTTTTTTTGTTTGTTTTTTTTTAGACTTCATTACCACTTTAAATAATGACATTAAGTAAAGATACATGAGCTTACAGCAAGATCTTTTAGTGAAGAAAATAACTACAGTATGGTAGAACTTACCAGTAATGGTATTTTTATGAATCTTTCAGGACAATTACTGGAGAGATGATTTCATTCCGCCTTCATTTGGAAACTCGACACAAATATGGTTACAAGCCCCTCCTGCCCTCCTCATCCTCCATGTAATCAAGGTAAGAACCATCATCCAAGTGCACAACAGGCACTGTGGTAGAACACGTGTGTGGGGATATGGATACTGTTATGGAAGATGCATGGAAATACTCTAAGGTTCACTTCACACTAGTGCAATTTCAGATGCAACCTGAGTCTCACAGAATCGCATGACAATGGAAATCACATTGTTTTCAATAGTGCCTGTTCACATGAATGTGACTCAGCATGGTACGATTTTTGGAATAGGTTCCTGTACTACTTTTGGTGCAATTCCAGTGCCATTTGCCCCTAATATAATATGCAAACCAGATTAAAGTTGCACTACATAATTGCATTGAAAGTTGGATGAAAATCTAATCTCAGCAGTGTGAGCCTAGCCTTCCTTGAATTTTTTTTTTGGCATATTAGGTAATGATATTTCTAGGTACATGTGGCATTTTACATCTGTTGTTTATTAGGACTATAGTTTTTCATGAGATTCCTGGAACCTGATTCCATCCATGTAGACAGCAAGTGCTCTCTTCTAATTTCTCGTTTCGAATCTTCCCTATTTGAGCTGTTGTTTTATCTAAGAACACAACTTCCATTGATCTAGTGTTCAGTAAAGCCATAGGAACAAAAAAAATCTGCCATCTTGTATTTAACCACTTCTGGACCATGCTATAGCCAAGAGACGGCTACAGCAGATAGTTCTGGGAGGGCGTCCATGGATGTCCTCTGGGTCGCAGCAATGTTTGATCGCTGCGTTCTTCAGACACAGCTGATCACTTGTCCAAATAGGAGGCCAATTCACCTTTTACATGTGACCAGCTGTATCCAATCACAGCTGATCACTTGTAAACAGAAAATGCCGGTTATCGGCAGTCTTCTCCTCACACTGACAGTGCATAAAGACAGGAGAGCCGGTAAGCTGCATTTCTTAGGACTTCTACTTTGATCATCAGGGCACTGATCATCAGTGTAGCCCCATCAGTGCGGCCAAAAGTGCCCATCTGTTCTGGCTTTCAGTGCCTCCTTAATGATGCCCGTCAGTGCCGCCGAGCAGTGCCCATCAGTGCCGCCGAGCAGTGCCCATCAGTACCTCCTCCTCAGTGCCCCTCAGTGCAGCCTCCTCCGTGCCCATCAGCATATCCTCCTCAGTGCTCCTCAGTGCAGCCTCATCAGCGCACATCAGTTAAGGAGCAAAATCACTTATTTACAAAACTTTTTAACAGAAACTAAGAAAAAATTTTTTCAAACTTTTTGCTTTTTTTTTTTTTTTTTGTTTGTTTATTAAAAAAAATATAAAAATTTCATACAGGTATAGTGTTGCATGACTGCGCAATTGTCATTCAAAGTGTAAAAATGCTGCAAACTGAAAATTGGCCTGAGCAGGAAGGGGGTATAAGTGTCTGGTAGGCAAGTAGTTAATGTCTAAACCGCTGGCAACAAAAGTGAGTACACCCCTAAGTGAAAATGTCCTAATTGGGCTCAGACATTTTTCCTCCGTGATGTCATGTGACTCGTTAGTGTTACAAGGTCTCAGATGTGAATGGGAAGCAGGTTTGGTAAATTTGGTGTTATCGCTCTCACTCTCTCATACTGGTCACTGGAAGTTCAACATGGCACCTCATGGCAAAGAACTCTCTGAGGATCTGAAAAAATGAATTGTTGCTCTACATAAAGATGGCCTAGGCTATAAGAAGATTGCCAAGACCCTGAACCTGAGCTGCAGCATGGTGGCCAAGACCATACAGCGGTTTAACAGGACAGGTTCCACTCAGAACAGGCCTCGCCATGGTCGACCAAAGCAGTTGAGTGCACGTGCTCAGCGTCATATCCAGAGGTTGTCTTTGGGAAATAGATGTATGAGTGCTGCCAGCATTGCTGCAGAGGTTGAAGGGGGGGGGGGGGGGTCAGCCTGTTAGTGCTCAGACCATACACTGCATCATATTGGTCAATATCATATTGAAAGCCCGCAAACAGTTTGCTGAAGACAAGCAGACTAAGGACATGGATTACTGGAACCATGTCCAGTGGTCTGATGACACCAAGATAAACTGATTTGGTTCAGATGGTGTCAAGCGTGTGTGGCGGCAACCAGGTGAGGAGTACAAAGACAAGTGTGTCTTGCCTACAGTCAAGCATGGTGGTGGGAGTGTCATGGTCTGGGGCTGCATGAGTCCTGCCAGCACTGGGGAGCTACAGTTCACTGAGGGAACCATGAATGCCAACATGTACTGTGACATACTGAAGCAAAGCATGATCCCCTCCCTTCTGAGACTGGGCTGCTGGGCAGTATTCCAACATAACGATCCCAAATGTACCTCCAAGACAACCACTGCCTTGCTAAAGAAGCTGAGGGTAAAGCTGATGGACTGGCCAAGCATGTCTCCAGACCTAAACCCTGTTAAGCATTTGTGGAGCATCCTCAAACGGAAGGTGGAGGAGCGCAAGGTCTCTAACATCCACCAGCTCCATGATATCGTCATGGAGCAGTGGAAGAGGACTCCAGTGGCAACCTGTGAAGCTCTGGTGAACTCCACACCCAAGAGGGTTAAGGCAGTGCTGAAAAATAATGGTGGCCACACAAAATATTGACACTTTGGGCCCAATTTGAACATTTTCACTTAGGGGTGGACTCACTTTTGTTGCCAGCGGTTTAGACATTAATGGCTGTGTGTTGAGTTATTTTGAGGGGACAGCAAATTTAAATTGTAGCAAAGTGTCATTTCTTTAGTGTTGTCACAGTTTTGGGCACCAATTCACAAAAAGAACAGTGGAGAACTGAAGAACATACAGAGAAGGGCAACCAAACTGATACGAGGCATGGAGGAGATCAGCTATGAGGAAAGAATAGAGTGTAGCAATTGTGCACACAGAGATGGACGCGGTCATCCATTTTGCTCCAAACCCCTCCATCTTGTATCTCTCTCTTCCAAATCAGATTCCTCTGATTACCCCCCCCCCCTGTTGAGTGACATGTGGTCTGCTTGATGACAGAAATCACAGGCAGCAAACTCATTGGAAGGGCGTCATGGCTATAAACCTCACTAGCTGATGCCCCTATGTCTGCGAGACTCTTGCTGGAGAAGGGATCGTAAAACCATAAACCAAGCCCTCACAGAGCTTCAAAGACATTCCAGGTAGTCGTAAAAACACACATTTAAAAACTCACTTTTCCATATAATTTTATATCTTCAAATAGGACATAATTACATAAACATGGAGCACATATACAGAAGAGAAGAAAATTATATCTCCTTAAACCATCCAAGCAGGTATGTCATATTTCATATCTAGCCGTTCAGCAGATGCGTCTGCATATTACTCTACTAGTGGCCAGGCTGCTAAATGCACCGAGAATAAGTTATGAACCATAACATCAACTGGGAGAGTTTTTGGTTCTAGCTTGGGTATCCGCCACAACACCCCTCCCCAAATGAGGAGATTGGTTCTCTGCTTTAAGGAGACACCCTGCTGAGTTCCTAGAAAAAAGCTGAGCTAAGCTGAGTTGTGCAAAGTTGAAGAGTCTCCCTTTTAACATCGGAACTAACTTTGGGAGATAAGGCATCCTTTTGGCTCTGAAACCTGATCTGCTTAACCCAAGGCGGACAGCAAGTACTTTATCCCTCTGAACTTCTTTCTGTTATGTCTTTGCTGTGCTATTGTTTTCTGTATATTTATTATATATATATATATATATATATATATATATATATATATATTGGCTACATCTTTTTCTGTAAATATTTTTATTGCACCCTTTTGACCTTTTCGTGATAAATCTTACTTTCTGAAAGTATTGAACTGTTTCTAAAGCTCTTTAACCTCCCTAGCGGTATTCCCAAGTGTAGCTCGGGGTAAAGTTTCAGTACCAAAAGCGGTAACCCCGAGCTACACTCGGGCTTACCATGCAGCGTTGCATAGGGAGTCCCTGCAGCGCTTACCTTGTCCTTCGCTCCCGCGATGTGTCCCCTGCAGCGTCCCCAGCCATCTCCTCCGGCTGATGCCGGCTTCCGTGTTCTGGTCCCTGTGACGTCGGGACGTACGGGCGCCGGAACCGGTGGCAAATTTGAAATTTAAAAAAAAATTTGTCATTTTTTTATTATTACATAGTAAAACATTGCTGTTTCAAAACATTTCACATACATTTTGTCTACTGCTTTGTCCTGTCCCCTGCCTGCATTTTGACTGTTCTTTTTGCCTGGAAACTTCCATGGCGTCCAAAAAGCGTCCCTTTAGGTCAAAAGCGGTTTTAGACCAGCTAGAGAACAGCGATAGTAAATCAGAACCACTTGCAGAGTTGAGTGATAATGATTCGTGGGGAAATTCGTCATCAGACACTGAAAACGATTCTGCGACTTTGCTCAGCGATGTGTGAACTTGGCGCTATATTTCAAATTTCAGTGTTTTTGGTTTGATTATATTAATTAATTACATTTATTATATCTTTTATGATTATTTATTAAATTCTAATTTAATGATTTTGTGTTTCAAGTTTTATCATATCCGGAATGTTTACTAGACTCTTGTTCGGACAGATTTCAGTGAGTTATTCCTAAATTACAGGCCTACAATAAAAAAAAAAATACATATTTCCATGCAAAAAAAGGTACCGCTTTCAGCATCAAAAATCTGAAATAATCCTACGGCAAGGGAGGTTAATGCAAACTAAGAATCCCTGCCTCTGAAGGGCGCTACTGTGTGTGTGTTGTAAACTCCGGTATATCTCTGCCTGCGGTAACAGTGGTATACCGACAATTATTCAAACATCATAGTGTTATTGCTGACGTTGCCGAGTTTCCTCTTTTTCTCTGTACAAAAAGGAGGTGGTGGCAGTGTGAAGGGTTAATTGCGTAATTAACCTGACCCAGTAACAATCGCTCTCAGGCTGCAGGTACACAGGTTGTGGTCCATTAGCTGGGAAATCTGTGTGCAGGGTGCAGCGGGGCTTGGCATTGTTACGCACGTGACAGCGCGGTTTTAGATTGGCTAGTCCTTCGGCCACGAGTTTGGTGAGAAGGGCTGGGGTCTGACGCCGCCATCGTCACATAGAAGAACTGAATTTATTCTTTCTTAAGAAAAGGAGATTAAGGAGGGATATGATCACCATGTATAATACATAAGGAGGGATATGATTGTAACTAGAGATGAGCGAATCGAACCAGGCGAACCGGAATTCGATACGAATTTCAGGAAAAATTCGATTCGCGTCGAATCCGAATATTTGCCTACTTCGGGTGCGCGAATCGGATTTTTCCCGATCAGCCGGCAAAAGTGTCCCTGCAGAGAGCTCCGCTATTTCTGACATTTCTCTGACAGTTCCTTCACATGTACAGCGGTTGAAACATTGTATCTATTAGTTTCCATTTAGGATACAGATGTTTCAAACGCTGTACATGTGAAGAAGCTGTCAGAGAACTGTCAGAAATAGAGGAACTCTGCACATACACTTTTTGCCGGTTTGGAATTCTTATTTTCATCCTACTTCTTCTTCTTCTTCTTCATCCTCAGAAGAAGAAGAAGAGGATGAGGATGAAGAAGAAGAAGAAGAAGTAGGATGAAAATAAGAAGAATTCCAAGCCGGCAAAAAGTGTATCTGCAGAGCTCCTCTATTCTGCAGATACACTTAGAGGAGCTCTGCAGATACACTTAGAGGAGCTCTGCAGATACACTTAGAGGAGCTCTGCAGATACACTTAGAGGAGCTCTGCAGATACACTTAGAGGAGCTCTGCAGATACACTTTTTGCCGGCTTGGAATTAATCTTATTTTCATCCTACTTCTTCTTCTTCTTCTTCTTCTGAGGATGAGGATGAAGAAGAAGAAGAAGAAGAAGTAGGATGAAAATAAGATTAATTCCAAGCCGGCAAAAAGTGTATCTGCAGAGCTCCTCTAAGTGTATCTGCAGAGCTCCTATAAGTGTATCTGCAGAGCTCCTCTAAGTGTATCTGCAGAATAGAGGAGCTCTGCAGATACACTTTTTGCCGGCTTGGAATTCTTCTTATTTTCATCCTACTTCTTCTTCTTCTTCTTCTTCATCCTCATCCTCTTCTTCTTCTGAGGATGAGGATGAGGATGAAGAAGAGGATGAGGATGAAGAAGAAGTAGGATGAAAATAAGAATAATTCCAAGCCGGCAAAAAGTGTATCTGCAGAGCTCCGCTATTTCTGACAGTTCTGTGACATTCACTCCATACAGCGGTTGAAACATTGTATCTATTTGTTTCCATAAATGGATCCATTTATGGAAACAAATAGATACAATGTTTCAACCGCTGTATGGAGTGAATGTCCCAGAACTGTCAGAAATAGACAGAAACTGCACAGAACTGTCCTTCTTCTCATCCTTCTCCTTCTTCTCATCCTTCTTCTCATCCTTCTCCTTCTTCTCACCCTTCTCCTTCTTCTCATCCTTCTCCTTCTCCTTCTTCTCATCCTTCTCCTTCTCCTTCTTCTCATCCTTCTCCTTCTCCTTCTTCTCATCCTTCTCCTTCTCCTTCTTCTCATCCTTCTCCTTCTCCTTCTTCTCATCCTTCTCCTTCTTCTCATCCTTCTCCTTCTTCTCATCCTTCTCCTTCTTCTCATCCTTCTCCTTCTTCTCATCCTTCTCCTTCTTCTCATCCTTCTCCTTCTTCTCATCCTTCTCCTTCTCCTTCTTCTCATCCTTCTCCTTCTCCTTCTTCTCATCCTTCTCCTTCTCCTTCTTCTCATCCTTCTCCTTCTCCTTCTTCTCATCCTTCTCCTTCTCCTTCTTCTCATCCTTCTCCTTCTCCATCTTCTCATCCTTCTCCTTCTCCATCTTCTCATCCTTCTCCTTCTCCATCTTCTCATCCTTCTCCTTCTCCATCTTCTCATCCTTCTCCTTCTCCATCTTCTCATCCTTCTCCTTCTTCTCATCCTTCTCCTTCTCCATCTTCTCATCCTTCTCCTTCTTCTCATCCTTCTCCTTCTCCTTCTTCTCATCCTTCTCCTTCTCCTTCCTCATCTCCAAGGGCATTTAAATTAAAGGTACAGTGTTCTGCACTAATTTAAAGGCTCTCTGAAGCCTAGAAACCCTTTTTATAAGTTAACTTCGTAGCGAATTAATTTGCATCGAATCGAATTTCTTCCTGAAATTCGGCGAATCAGCCGAATCGAATTTTTGAATAATTCGCTCATCTCTAATTGTAACAGAACCGGACGTGGACTGCACTAGGGTATTTCCATTAGACTCCTACTTCCCTGTCCGAACACAGATCCATGGACACCACCGTTGACCATACGAGACTAGACGTGACCAGTCTTGAAATAAATCAGGAAAAATACTGCTTTATTTTAACACAGACACAAGATATATATATTCAAGGGAACAATTCTCCCCTCCCTGCATAAGGACACAGGGCAGGGCAAACCAAATCTAGCAACAAGAAACACATCAGCAGACACCCCCCCCCCCACCAAGCCAATACACAAACACATACATCCCATAATAGTTTGCTCCCAAGCAAGACACACAATAGAACAATGGGATGCAATCACATAACACCAAACGATCCACAACCTCCACCTATCTCCTATACATGTCTACACAATATCAGGACATTTCACCCTGTACCCCTAACAGGCTCAGGGTGACTTACACATAAGTGGGATATGGGAAGCTGAGACAGGGGTCTCCCCACCCCTCCAAAGTGAGCTGGGTTCCATGGGCCCCCCCACCCAAAGTCACTCCCATCACAATGATCACCATGTATAATACATAAGGGGGGGGTATGATCACCATGTATAATACATAAGGGGGGGGATATGATCACCATGTATAATACATAAGGAGGGGATATTATCTCCATGTATAATACATAAGGGGGGATATGATCACCATGTATAATACATAAGGGGGGATATGATCACCATGTATAATACATAAGGGGGGATATGATCACCATGTATAATACATAAGGGGGGATATGATCTCCATGTATAATACATAAGGGGGATATGATCTCCATGTATAATACATAAGGGGGATATGATCTCCATGTATAATACATAAGGGGGATATGATCTCCATGTATAATACATAAGGGGGATATGATCTCCATGTATAATACATAAGGGGGATATGATCTCCATGTATAATACATAAGGGGGGGGGGATATGATCTCCATGTATAATACATAAGGGGGGGATATGATCTCCATGTATAATACATAAGGGGGGGATATGATCTCCATGTATAATACATAAGGGGGGGATGTGATCTCCATGTATAATACATAAGGGGGGATGTGATCTCCATGTATAATACATAAGGGGGGATATGATCACCATGTATAATACATAAGGGGGGATATGATCTCCATGTATAATACATAAGGGGGATGTGATCTCCATGTATAATACATAAGGGGGGGATATGATCTCCATGTATAATACATAAGGGGGGGATATGATCTCCATGTATAATACATAAGGGGGGGATGTGATCTCCATGTATAATACATAAGGGGGGGATATGATCTCCATGTATAATACATAAGGGGGGGATGTGATCTCCATGTATAATACATAAGGGGGGATGTGATCTCCATGTATAATACATAAGGGGGGATATGATCACCATGTATAATACATAAGGGGGGATATGATCTCCATGTATAATACATAAGGGGGATGTGATCTCCATGTATAATACATAAGGGGGGGATATGATCTCCATGTATAATACATAAGGGGGGGATATGATCTCCATGTATAATACATAAGGGGGGATGTGATCTCCATGTATAATACATAAGGGGGGATATGATCACCATGTATAATACATAAGGGGGATATGATCACCATGTATAATACATAAGGGGGGGTATGATCTCCATGTATAATACATAAGGGGGAGATATGATCTCCATGTATAATACATAAGGGGGAGATATGATCTCCATGTATAAATACATAAGGGGGGATATGATCTTCATGTATAAATACATCAGTGGTCCATATAGTGAACTCCGTGTAGAGCTATTCATCCTGAGGACGTCAGAGGACAAGGGGGCGCTCTTTACGTCTGGAGGAAAATAAATTTAATCTCCAAACATGGAAAGGTTTCTTCACAGTAAGAGCTGTGAAAATGTGGAATAGACTCCCTCAAGAGTTGGTTCTGGATTTTTTCTTAGATACACAGAATATAACTGGATATAACATTTATAGGTAAAGTTGATACTGGGAATATCCGATTGCCTCTCGGGGGATCAGCATTTTTTTTTTCCCAGCAGGAGCAAATTGGATCGTGCTTTGCTGTTTTTCTTTGCCTTCCTCTGGATCAACTGTGAGTATGGGATTATAGGATTATAACTTTTTATTTATTTTTTTTATGGTTGAACTGGATGGACTTCTGTCTTTTTTTCAGCCAGACTAACTATGTAACATGAAAAGCTATAATAAAATATTCACAAAAATGTGAGGGGTGTACTCACATATATATACCCACTCTCTCTCACAGAAGTGTGTGTGTATATATATTTTTATATATATATATATATATCTATCTCATAGTTTTGAAGAAGCTATCACTTTCATGCAAACCAACTAATATACACTTACTGGGATTTTTTTTTTTTTTTGTTAAAGACACGGCACACTACATTTTGGCCAATATTTATGAAGAAGTTTTAATTTGTAAGCTCGTAAGAGTAGGGCCCTCTTACCCCTCGTACGTTGTTTGTTGTTGTTGTACTGTGCCATGTATTGTCCCCCCTATTGTACAGCGCTGAGCAAACCCTTTGGCGCTATATAAACTCGTAGTAATAATAATAATAATAATTTTTTTATTTGATATGTTTTATAGCAGAAAGTAAAAATTTGTGGGTTTTTTTCAGAATGTACAGTCTTTTTTTTTCATTTTAAATAATAAAAAACCCAGAAGTGATCAAATAATACCAAAAGAAAGCTCTATTTGTGTAAAAGAAAAAAAATTATTAATTTGGGTACAATGTTGCAGGATTGCACAATTACCAGTTAAATTAGCACAGTGCCGAACAGCAAAAAAAAAAAAGCCTGGTCATGAAGAGGGTAAAACCTTTCTGAAGTGGTTACTCCATATTCAAACAGAAGGAAAGGGCCACACTCCAATGTCACAGCGCTTAAAAACTTTATTTGGGTAACACATTCAGAATTCTGTGGGGGGGTTTTTTCAATTTTTATTTATTTATTTTGTTTTTATTTTTTCTCTGTACTTTATTGTTTTTTTTTTTTTTAATGCTACACAAAATCCTTTTAGCATTATTTCATTAGTAAATACATTTGCCATGTTTTGCACCATGAACCTGCTTTTATCATCATTATAAATAAAACACAACCCCTTTGGTTGATAACTAGCTCAATTCTTTATACTGATCTCTGCATTCTTAAGGAGGAAGAAACAGAAGTATTGAGCCAAGAGATGGACCTTTAGGAGCGATGGGAATTTGGTGTTGGGAGGGTGCAGATAGTGTGGGAAGCTTGGATGTATTAAGCACTATTTTTAACAGCTGGTGTCCATGTAGTAAATGTACATCCTTATTTGGAGAACATGCGCTTATCTGAATATTTCACACATCGGTGAGATCACGGCTTTTCTGCATGACTTTGCTAATCAAAAACAAACCTTTAACTGTTGTGAATCCCTAAATCATAATATTTCACTGTTTTGTCTTACAAATCACTTTTACATATCAAAATGTTCTGATTAAAGATTTTTTTTTATAGTAAGTCCTCCACTAACCGTTTTGTATCTGCCACCCCCTCTGCCAATCCCTCCACTGGCCTCCATCCCTCTCTGCCAATCCCTCCACTGGCCTCCATCCCTCTCTGCCAATCCCTCCACTGGCCTCCATCCCTCTCTGCCAATCCCTCCACTGGCTTCCCATTGCCCAACGGATAAAATTCAAAACATTAACAATAACGTATAAATCCATTTATAACTCTGCCCCAAATGACATCACCAATCTGGTCTCCAAATATCACCCAAACTGTCCTCTCCGCTCCTCGCATGACCTCCTACTCTCTAGCTCCCTTGTCTCCTCCTCCCATGCTCGTCTCCAGGACTTCTCCAGAGCTTCCCCCATCCTCTGGAACTCTCTACCCCAGTTTATCAGACTATCGCCTACTCTGCTCACTTTTAGGTGATCTCTGAAAACCTATCTCTTCAGGGAAGCCTATCCTGCCCTCAGCTAATACTGGAATCTTCTACTTTTCCAACCAGTCCATCCCCCACAGTTATTACCTTTTTGTACCACTAGCCGCTCCCTCCTAGATTGTATTCTCCAAGGAGCAAGGCCCTCCTAACCCTCTTGTATTGAACTGTATTGTTGCTGTATTGTCTCCCGTTATATTGTAAAGCGCTGAGCAAACTGTTGGCGCTATATAAATCCTGTATTATAATAATAATAATAATTACGTATGTAGCACTCTCTTAGTTGGGTTACTAGGCCACTAAGCCCAGTTAGTTCTTTTGGCTCCTCTGTAATCATTGGAGCAGTTGTTGATTGCTTTGGGCTGTCTGGATCTCACAGGCTGCAAGTTTGACTGTTCTCCCCTGTTGTGCAGAGGTTTCTGGAATATAGTGGGTTGAGCAAGGTAAATGGGCAGACTGAATATTTATTGTTCTCCAGCCAATCCTTGGGGAGGTGGGCCCAAAAGGGGGCTGCAGAGGCAAGTAAATAGTCTGATATATACAGCAGAGGCGCTCTTCTCCTTGTTAGAGGGAATCCACATGTCTGGGTGAGGGTGGCTGGTGGATTTCAGATATTGTTTATGGAGGTTCCAGCTGTGGCCTAGCTGGGGGACCTGTTCCTAATGATCCATATTTTTTTTTAAGTTAGTCAAGGGAAACCTCCTCTAAGGAACTGGTTTGGAGAGCTCACTGATTGCCCAGTGGACGTTAGAAGTCTGGCTGTCCTGTGGCATTATGAGCAATCACCTCTTCCTCACTGAAGAGTGCCCAATGGATACCAGAAGGAGGTACCCAGTGACATTATGAGTACTGACCTGAGCCCTGGGTGCTTGTGACAATGTGTCTCAGGAGTGGAGGATCCAGTTATGCTGCTCAATGCCAGGATAAGGTCACCTAGTGCCCAAGGCGATGATGCCAAATGGCATATATTTATTTGCAAGTGAGTCTGCAAAGCATTGCAACTGCAATCGGTGGATCCCAGGTGCAATGCCAGGCTCCTGCAGATTTTCTCCAGCTCTGTTTGTACCGAGGTACAGCTTCTATTTATTGAGCTGAGGGAAGTATCAATGGACTACGAGAGTGGTCGTGACCATACTTGTATTCCATTAAGAACGACTAATCCGTCTGCCGTGGTGGCGGATGGGACTCGTAGTTCATTCATTCACAAATCTCTGTGAGTGAATGATGCAGCTGTGCAGGAGGAGCTCAGCATAGCTGAACCGATTTCAAATCGAACAGCTTTTGGAATGAGAAGAACTCCTCTTCTAAATGGTGCACCATGGTCCTAAAGATGGACGTTGCCTTAAATACATTGAGTCAATGAATCGGAACTAATAAGCAGCCACAGAGGTCAAAACGACTCCGCTGCATGTTTCTTCTAGGCCAGTAACTTTGAAATTACTGCAGCTGTTAGATGGGCAAGACGGCCAGGAAATACGCATTTTCAGAAGAAGCCAGCCATGGAAACCTCAATATTTCTTACATTTCCTTGAAGGCAGCCCTACCTTGTACACACTCAGGATGGTTTAACTTCTGCCTAGTGTTTCCATGTATTATCATAGCTGACATAATTGGCTGACCATATTGTGGTCTGGCTTTTATCAGGCTATTAATTGCAGTTTTTACGGCAGACCTGGTCACCTGGCCTTCCCCCTGAGGCCTAGTGATTTGATTTACCTGATATAATTATGTTAGGTCTGGGCATGTGAATTTCTTGGATTTGTCGCATTTGCAGCATTATATCTGAGATATTTTACTCCTTAAAAATCTGCTTGTCTCAACCAGGGTTCTGTGGAACACAAAGGTTCCTCCAAAGGTTGCTAGGGGTTCCTAAAGCTGTGGTTGATTGACCTCCCATTGATGGTGGGTGCCTGCATACTTGGTCAGTGCCATTTAGCAAAACCAGCCGCATGACTCCAAGGGGGAGATTTCATAAAATTGATGCACTCAGAATCTGGTGCAGCCGTGCATGGTAGCCAATCAGCTTCTAACTTCAGTTTGTGCAATTAAGCTTTGGCGATAAAAGCTGGAAGCTGATTGGTTTCTATGCAGAACTGCACCTGATTTTGCACTCTCCAGTTTTAATAAATAATCCCCCAACTGTCATTTTAGCTGTCTGTAAGGGTGAAGGCCTTGTTCACACAGGGGGTGGTAAAAAAACCGAGGATTGAGTTTTACGACCCTCCAAAAGGAGAACATGCAGCTGCACAGGACTGTACACATGCTGCGACCACAATGCTTTGCAGCAAAAATGATACCCCTTATTGTGTTTGGCGTGCAGTAATACCACCAAATACGACTTGTGAATGAGGATTTGCTGCAACCACCCTGCAACCTTTATAATGTACATGAATGCTGCATGGTGGTGCAGGCTTTTCAGGGATTAAAACAGGAGAGGATGCAAAATATTTCCTCTCAGCCACCTGTCCACCACCCTCGAACGCGATCCACCATGGACCTCTTTTCAAAGGGGTTGCAAGGGCTGCTGATAGTGTGAACAAGCATTTCTTCCATTGACCACTCAATTACAGGGAATGTCGCTTACTGACCCTAAAGAATATGTTCCCCAGAAACTGATTTCTTTTTTGTTTTTATATTCTATATATGTCATTAAATAAGGTACAGTACATGTTACAGAATTAATTGTACAAAGTAACATTGCACAAAAATATTGGTAACCTCAAAAGTAGTTTTTCCAGTGGAAAATAAACATGATTTATATTCTCGACATGGGATTAGGGTGCTGATAGAAGGAAGCCAGCGAGGATGAGGAAATCTTAGGATTGTTGACTTTAACGATTATATCTGGATAAGCAATATTAGAATACAATGGTAGGGTCTAGGAAAATGTGGGAAGTGGGAACTGGTCAGATCCGTTTCATAGGTCTAGCTCTTGAGAAGTGGGAAAAAAAATATATAAAACTTAAAGGGAGGAGGAGAGAGAAGGATTGGGTATGGATGGGAGACTCCATTACCTGATCATGGCTGTTTTACTTTAGTGGTTTTTTTATTGTGACCAAAAAAAACATGTCGTCTGAAATTTTCTGGAGGTGTCCTTGAGGAAGCTAGTAAGTTCTTCCATTAACATGATGTCAACTATCTGACTTCTGGGGGGGCGGGGGGGTCTTCCATAAGTTAGGAATATATGTTCTTGCTGCATTTATCTTCTAATACAGATCAAGATCAACCCTTTTGTAGCAGTTGGGTGACATGGAGCTGTGATGCAGTAGGCAGAAACCAGAGGATCTGCGGATGGAGTAGTCAGTGAACTGTTGGGTGAACCTGTATACATTGTCCCAGAAGTGGTCAGGTTTGGATCAGGACCAGTAAATATGACAAATATCTTCATTAGGTTTCCATTTCTCCAGCAATGAGAGGAGGTATTGGGATATGTGCGGTGAAGTAGCTGAGGTGTTTGGTACAAAAGAGTGAATACTTTGTATTCCGATGTTTTGTGGAGGGAGACAAAAGATGAGTTTTGAATTCCCAGGTGAAAGGCCATGTTCCCATAATAGGGAGCAAAGGAGAAAGTTTTGAAAAATGGGAGCTGAGCAGTTTTGGGAGTGGCATCTCACACCACAGTAAAGGGTTTTAAAGGAATCTCCATGAAGGATTGTAAAATGTCAACCCAGAGTTGGCACTAGTTGATACCAGTCTACAATCTTGCTCAGGTGTCCACATACTACAAATTTATGTCCGGCAAGGAAAGGCTGCCTTCAGTCTTAAGGTATTGAAGTATTGTATGTGAAGAACCCTCCTGACCCCCAGAGGCATGGTGGCACCTAAAGAGACGGGTGGGACAGCATTTCACCCCAGGTCTGAGTCCATAGCTAAAATGGGGAACTGGAATAAAATTGGGGGTTAGTCACTTTCTGTCTTTTTAGAAGTTTTATTGGTCATCACACACAAGGAGATGAGGGTTGGGAATCCCAGATTCCCAGCAGAACATTTACAGACTTTCCCAGAACCAAGTCCAGATTCAGTGTCAGAACCTTTAAGCCGACCTGGCACCACTGTAGGCAGTCTTTTAAGCTGGTTCACTGATTTCTCTCTTGTTGGTTCCAATGCCCTCTGTCCTGTTTCATATGCTTTCATGCATCCTGTCCCAAGAAATTTCCCATGCCCCGGGAGAAACCAGGCTTCATTTAAATTTTCTCCAGCAAGGTCCTCCTCCTGGGTCTCGATCTTGGCACAGCTTCCCCCATCAACAGGCAGGACAGCTTCAGGCCTGACCAGAACCACTTCAGGCCTATCCCAAAGTCAAAAACACATGACAGGCTATGGGCCTAATAGATTAGTCCAGCAGCACCTCCCCAGGCCTCAGCTTAGGGGAAGAGAGCAATCACAAGGCGTGCCCTAAACATTCATCTCCTTCTTGATGGCCTCCTGTATCACACTTGTGGGAGTGACTAATCAAACTCCATATACGTAAAAATTGTGAATTATAATGAATGCCGAATTTCTCAGTGAAGCTAAAATTTAAGGTAGGCTGTTTTTTTTTTTTTTTTTAAATATATTTTTACAATGATGTTTGTGCTTTTTTTATTTCCTAGGTGTTCTACATGCTGTCCTTACTTTTTATTATGTGGTGGCTAGTTCATTTCTTTTTCTACAAGAAATATTAAAAAGGCAACAAAGCCCATGTTGTTCAGGTAGATCTCCACCTCCCAGAAGTTGCCTACCCCTGGAGTAGAGAGATGGGGCAGCAGACAGAGCAGAGTCCTTGCCTTCTTTTGGTATAACTGTAATATGGGTGGAAAGGGCTTTGGGAAGAAGGTACTGTAATTGCCTTCTCTAACAGAGTTAATGGCTTTCAGAAAGTGGAAACTGTCTATAATAGGAGATGGTAACACCAAAGGTCCTGGACCTTTCCCATTCTGAGTTAGTTTAATGGCCTGCTCTAGTTCTTGTGCAGAGATTGGTGAATCCAGCTGTGGTGAAAATTATTTTGAAGGGGTTAAATGTTTGAGAAGGCTGCAGTAAATTATAGCACAAATGGAAAAATACCTGTGGTGGGGATTTTTTTGGGGGCACACAAACAAAAAAACAAGGAATTAATTTCTATATAAGATTTTTATATCTAGCTAAAAATGCACAAAGCATACAAGGGGTTAACAGATCTTACACATACTAAACACAGTACAGTTGTTGATCATACAGTCACCCATATAAGAATTGGTTTAGTGCTATAAATCTGTGACATAGAAATACTTCAGCCCACATACCAGATGCATTTTGCGACTTGCTCTTCTTCAGGACCACTCAAATGGACCATACTGTTCAAAGTAAAGGGAACCCTGATCATACAAAAATAATTTCATCCAATCAGATTGCAGTAACTTCCTTGGTTTTAATGTGTAATTACTGGCTATATTTATCCTTTTTTGGAGAAATTTATGTAAATTACAGGTTTAAAACCACACCGTGTAAGTAGTTCACCTACAGACCCAATAATGGGATGCCATGAGATTTATAGTGGTTGTAATATATTATTTTTTGTATGTTTGTTTTCTCCTTCCTAGGCTTTCATACAGCAATGCACTTGTATGAGCAAAATACTAAATGGTAACACAGCACGACAGAAAGGTCTGGATGGACCATTAGAGGGGCAACAATATTTATACTTTTTTTTTTCCCCTATACTGTTTTTGGTGCCTCCTTTTATAGGAAATCTTTGTTGAGCCAATAAATTATTATTCCACTCCAGTTTTAGAATCTCAAATACAGATCTTATTAGTTATTTTACAACTAAAAGCAAAACCTTTTTTCAGTGTTGGATAGGGAGGAGGTTTCTGTTTTTAGCAGATCGGATTGGATGTAGGAGGGTGTGGATGGACACATGTTCTATTTCATCTGCCTCATCAAAACAGACAGGTGGACCAGACTCGGAGCACCCTCTTCTGGGTCTCTGAACACACGCTCTGGTGTGATTTCCCTCTTTCAATCCTTCTGAGACAATTCCTCTTTTCCTTCCTTACAAGCTGTGTGAGTGCATTCTCCCAGGGAGATGGTTCCTAGTGTCTGATGAAAGGTCCTGCTCGATGGGGAGTCTCTGCTTCCCTCAGGTCTCAGGAAAAAATAATAGAACCTGCTGAATTATGGTCATGATGGGATCCATAGTGAATACAACCAGAAAAGACAGGTAATCTCAACACATACTGCTCTCTCTGCTTCTGCTCTCTATATTCCTCTCAAAATGTCTGAAATAATTATTTACTATTTTTCAGTGCATTCTGGGCATTTGGGAGGATCTCCTGAGGAGGGGCAGACTGACAACTCATGGGGCCCCCGGGCAATAGGGGATCATGGGGCCCGTCTCCTTGCCCAAACTCAAAAAAGCCTATGAAAAAGGTACCAGGGGCATCTCATGGGGCCCCCTACTGACCCCGGGCCCTCGGGCAGTGCCCAGGTTTCCAAATGGTCAGTCCGCCCCTGCTCCTGTGGTTCTCTTTTAAAAACGCTTCTAAACGCAAACGCTGCTAAACTGACTTTTTTAACCTACGTTTCCAGCGGTCAGAAGAGTTTTCCAAAAGCCCCATGTACAGGAGCCCGAAGTCTGGGTCAAGGACCAATGATCAAGTTTAGACCTGTAGCAAGGTGCTATACGGTTGTCCTTTTGTATTTACCACAGGTATTATGTGTTACTCCAAAACAGAAAAGCGTAGTAGTGGAATTCATGCAGCAGCCCCAGACTTTGTCAAACTTGGAAGATACGCCTCTGTTAGAATAGATGGCTTTATAGAGGGTTAAGGCTGCATTATTAAGGCTTTCCAGGTTTGGATTGTGGGTGTGTTGGTTTTTTCCAAGATAAACGAATGAAAACTTGTATCAAATATTTACCGAACAATTTCTTTACTGGTGCCAATCCAAGGAAGCATACACTTCCTTAAACTGAACCTCTCCAAGACCGAGTTTCTTGTCTTCCCCCCCAGCCCGGACACCACCCCCCATTGACTTCTCCGTCACATCCAACAACGCCACCATCAAACCCGCCCCACAGGCCAGAGTACTTGGTGTCATTCTGGACTCCAACCTATTCTTCCAGCCCCAAGTCCAATCTTTAACAAGCTCATGCAGACTCCACCTCCGCAACATCGCCAAAATCCGCACGTTCCTAACCCCAGAAACACTAAACAGCTCATCCACTCCCTCATCATATCACGACTCGACTACTGCAACTCCCTCCTCACTGGCCTGCCTCGCCGCTGGCTATCCCCCGCTTCAGTGGATCCTGAATACGGCAGCCAGACTCATTCACCTTTCCAACTGCTCCATCTCCGCCACCCCCCTCTGCCAATCCCTCCACTGGCTTCCGAATGCGCAACGGATCAAATTCAAAATCCTAACACTGACATACAAAGTCGTCCACCATACTGCCCCGAACTACATCACTGACCTAATATCCAAGTACCACCCAGCATGCACACTCCGCTCCTCATAAGACCTCCTCTCTAGTTCCCTGGTCTCCTCCTCTCATGCCCGCCTTCAGGACTTCTCCAGGGTGTCACCCATCCTCTGGAACTCCCTGCCCCAACCCATCAGATTATCACCTACTCTCCTCTCGTTTAGGAGCACACTGAAAACCCATCTCTTCAGGGAAGCCTACCCCACCCCCTGCTAGCTTGCCGACCTCCTCCTCCACTCTTCCTTCCACTCCATCCCCCACAGCTATCTCCTCCTGTGCCACCATCCCCTCCCTCCTAGATTGTAAGCTCGAAAGAGCAGGGCCCTCAATCCCCTCATGTTTTGCATTGTATTGTTATTGTTCTGTCACATGTTCTGTCCCCCTTTGTAATGTACAGCGCTGAGCGAACTATCGACGCTTTATAAATACTGTATAATAATAATAATGTGGTGGCAGGGGCGGACTAACAACTCATGGGGCCCCTGTGTCCTTGCCCAAACTCAAAAAAGCCTATGAAAAAGGTACCAGGGGCATCTCATGGGGCCCCCTACTGACCCTGGACCCTCGGGCAGTGCCCGAGTTTCCAAATGGTCAGTCCGCCCCTGTGTGGTGATAATATGGTGCCATGTTGGCTCCAGGAAAATGGGTTTTCTGGCATAGAACAATAAGTTCTGATTGTTTTGGTGAGTGTTAGATTATCAACTAATCCTAAAATGCAAACATTTATAGAAGAAGTAAGTGGAATAGTAGCAAGCAACATGAGCTCTATAGCAGGATAGTCCCAAAAAAAATATGAAGGAAGACTGCTTGCACTTGGGAGCATCTCTAGCAAGTAGTTGGCTGATCACAATAGATACTAGCAAGTGCAGCTGTAGATCTGTACAATGTAGGACCCTAAAAGTGTATTACCTGATCACTAGCTGAGACCGGTCTTGTGAAAGGGGACCCCTATATTTCCTCCTAATCATTATCTTCTAAATCCAGGACATTGCTTATTCAGGCCACCTGACATGGCTAATAATTTTCTCACCTTGTGGAAAGCGGTTTCATATTTTAGACAAAGGTTTAGAAATTTCCACATTTCTCAACAATGATTCAAGTCTAGTTGGCTGAGGGGATAACCGGCCTGGGCGTTAAATGCGTGTCTAAGTTACTTATATCTGAAAAAGTTGGAGTTGGAAGCTGGTGAATGCCGTTAAGGTCATCAAATGGCTCAGGGCTCCATCATTTACAACATCCTGTATAGTTTTAACACCAGGTTAGGTTAGGGTAGGTGCAGATAATAGATTTTATAGAACGGGTCGATGTATGTGGAGATTTCAAGCCTCTAAATTCTAGGTGGCTCAAGTCCTTTTAGTAGAACGCCTCTACTGACACTTCACTGTTTAGAGAAAGTAATCATTTATGGGCAAACACAAGTTGTCCAGCTAAGGTATTTGTAGAAGCTAGGTTCGCCAGTCCACCCTCCAAGGTTTTGTAGGACAGCCAGACATCTCCTAGGCACACCAACCTGCCCTGGATGAAAGTTTTTATGGGCATTGAAACAAAATGAGTTGACCCAATGATGGCGAAGTGGAATGCTCCTATAGATGGTTTTAAAGAATTTCCATGCCTCAAGGCCCGGTTCACACTAGCGCAGGCCGTGCGGCCCGTGTTTGCGCGGGCACAGCAGCCCATTCATTTGAATGTGCTGCTCTGCCCGGATTTTAAGCAAGGAAAAGGTGCATGCACCTTTTCTGAAATGCATCTGCATGGAAATAGTATGGTCTTTCTGACCATGTGGTTTCCGTGCGTTTCACACACACGTGGCAGATGCACGAAGGTGCAAGACGTATGATGCAGCTGCAGGAATCGCATTGATACCCACAACCAGCCCGCAGCATGCAGGCTAGTGTGAACCCTAGCCTAAAGTAGAATTCCACTCTAAACCGAATTCGTCTTAAAATGTCCCCTGCTCATCCCAACATATATGTTGACTTACCTGTGTAAAAAAAAAAAAAAAAAAAAAAGGATGTATTTACTTGCCTATTTTCAGCCAAGCTCCAGAACAATGACAATGGCAGGGACAGGGGAGCCTATGGGTATATCCATTCCCGGAATTTCCAGCGTTCTCTCCTCTTCCATGCAGCTGCTGCTAGCTGAGACGGGAGCCGAGGATGGCTAATATTTGGTATATCCATCTTTTTTACATAGGTTAGGCAGCATAAGTGTGAGGAAGGAGGAAGGGACATTTTTAAGATTCGCTGGGTTTAGATTAGAATTCTACTTCAAGGGTTTGAAATGAAATTAGTTGACCCAATAATGGGAAGATGGAATGCTCTGATAAATGATTTTTCAGAATTTCCATATGAATGAAATCTGTTAGGCCAGACATAAATGTTGCTTAACCAGTTCATCTCTTTGGACGTACTACGCCCCCTCCTCCTCCTGTGGTTCCTGGGCTTTCACGCTCTTACCGGAACCCAGGAACACAACCACCGGCTAGGAGAGGAAGAGTGCAGAGAGGCAAATCCATACCTCAATGTCTGTAAACCATGAAACCGGAAGTGATGGCCTTTCCTGGCCAGTACAGCCAAGGGGCACAACTAACCAAGCTGATCTGTACTGGTGTGAAGGGTAGGGGAGACATTGGGGTCTATTAAACCCTTAATGTTTCTCTAAAGAGTACCTGTCACCTGTCCAATGCTATCACATAGGGGTTTAATAACCCCTTGTGATAGCAATCAAGTAAAAAAAAAAAAAAGTTTAAAAAAAAATCAAATATATTTAAAGTAGTAAAAAAAAAAAAAATAGATGTAACCCCCGTTGCCCTGCACATTGTGCAAACGCAAGCTCGTGGTGTGCATGCGTATGTAAAACGAGGTCGCACCACACGTTTGACATATTGCCGCCAATGTCAGAATGAGAACAATAATTCCAGCACAAGAACTCCTAGTTAACTCCTAAACTGAAAAGCTGTAAAGGCTTTTAAAGCATCACCTATGGTGTTTTTTTGGCACTGTAGTTTTTGGCGGTATCATGGGCGCACACAATTTTAAGACATGGAATGTTTGGTATCTATTTACTCAATGCAACATCATCTTATCATCTTTTATATTCTACCCAAAAAATGGGTATTCTATTGTGTGTTTTTTGCATTAAAATTAATTCCACAATATTTTTTTCCCTGAAAATTTGCATTTATTAAACAGTTGTGCAAATATAATGTGACATAAATATTTGCAACGCTCACCTTTTTTATTTTATAGGGCCTCTACTTTCAGAAAAATATATAATGTTCTGGGGGTTTAAATAATTTTATTGCCAAAAATTTAGATTTTTAAATGTATGTGAAAAATAAAAAAAAATACCCCTGGAGCCAAACTGGTTAAGAAATTAAATTGGAAATGACATTAAGGAAGAGTGACATGAGAAGAGGTAGCTGGTGGTTTTGCAATCTGCTGATTTGGCAAGAACATGAGTGCAGAGAAGTGAAAAACATTACTTCCTTGTCTGGCTTTGTGCTTTTTAGCTTTTTTTTTTTTTTCTTAATTTAATACTTCCTTATTTTTTTTTCCCAGCCCATTTGCCCTTATCACATTAAAGAGTTATTCCACTAGAATTGCTATTTAAGATGCAAGTGGTATCTGCTGGGCTTTTATGTCAATAGCGGGCCCTCCCTGCCATAATTCCTGTCTGGGTATCCAGCTCTTCCTTCTTTCATTCTCCAGAACATGTACATTTTAGTGAAGGCAGCACAGTGGCTAAATGGTTAGCACTTCCTCCTGGCAGTACTAGGGTCGTTGGTTCGAATCCCAACCACAGCACCACCTGCCTGGAGTTTGCATGTTCTCCCTGTGCCTGCGTGGGTTTCCTCCGGGTGCTCAGGTTTCCTCTCACACTCCAAAGACATGCTGGTAGGTTAATTGGATCCTCTCTAAATTGTCCCTAGTATGTGTATGTATGAATGTGAGTTAGGGACCTTAGATTGTACACCCCTTGAGGGTTAGGGACCTTAGATTGTACGCCCCTTGAGGGTTAGGGACCTTAGATTGTACGCCCCTTGAGGGTTAGGGACCTTAGATTGTACGCCCCTTGAGGGTTAGGGACCTTAGATTGTACGCCCCTTGAGGGTTAGGGACCTTAGATTGTACGCCCCTTGAGGGTTAGGGACCTTAGATTGTACGCCCCTTGAGGGTTAGGGACCTTAGATTGTACGCCCCTTGAGGGTTAGGGACCTTAGATTGTACGCCCCTTGAGGGTTAGGGACCTTAGATTGTACGCCCCTTGAGGGTTAGGGACCTTAGATTGTATGCCCCTTGAGGGTTAGGGACCTTAGATTGTACGCCCCTTGAGGGTCAGGGACTGATGTGAATGTACAATATATATGTAAAGCGCTGCGTACATTGATGGCGATATATAAGTACCTGAAATAAATAAATACATTTTAAAAAATCCAGCAGGGATGAAAGGAGCCCTCATAATGGGCACAGCAGGGGTGCAGACCTGGGAACTCCATGCAGTAATTTCACTCCCAAAAGACAGGACAGACAGTCAGACTTGCCAGCACAACAAAAACTAAAATGTTTTATTTAATTAGAATACCTCTGTGTAAAAAAAAAAAAAAATTACTTTGCATTAATTAACAACAGGCCCTGGAAGGGAGATGGAGGAGAAGACAGCTGAATAGAATGCATATACCAGCACACAGCAAGCCATCAGAATATTTGGCACAAAGGAAGAGTGCTTCATCCAAAGAAAACAGGCTTTACTGGACAATACTAAGCTGTAATAATATTAATACAGCTGCTATCAAAAGCAAGCAAGATAAAGAACAAAGGCAGATCAGGTTTACTGTGTCAGTTATTATTAGCACCTAGTGCAGAGGATACATTTCTGAAGCAATGTTTACATATACTTTAAAGCGGTATTAAACCCAAAAGCAAACATTGATTATACTGCGGCTTACCAATTCTTAGATGTGCTGGCTGCATTCAGATTTTTTTTTTTTTTTTCAGGCTTTCTTTCTTCTAGTTTCATTTGGTGATCAAGCCAGCAAGTCTGTTGTTTTTCACAAGCTCTCCAGCATTCACTATACCTGGTCTCCCTGGACCCTGCATTCACTATACCTAGTCACCCTGGACCCTGCATTCACTATACCTAGTCTCCCTGGACCCTGCATTCACTATATCTGGTCTCCCAGGACTCTGCATTCACTATATCTGGTCTCCCCGGACCCTGCATTCACTATATCTGGTCTCCCCGGACCCTGCATTCACTATATCTGGTCTCCCCAGACCCTGCATTCACTATATCCGGTCTCCCCGGACCCTGCATTCACTATATCCGGTCTCCCCGGACCCTGCATTCACTATATCTGGTCTCCCCGGACCCTGCAGTCACTATATCTGGTCTTCCTGGACCCTGCATTCACTATATCCGGTCTCCCTGGACCCTGCATTTACTATATCCGCTCTCCCCGGACCCTGCATTCACTATATCTGGTCTCCCCAGACCCTGCATTCACTATATCTGGTCTCCCCGGACCCTGCATTCACTATATCTGGTCTCCCCAGACCCTGCATTCACTATATCTGCTCTCCCCGGACCCTGCATTCATTATATCTGGTCTCCCCGGACCCTGCATTCACTATATCCGGTCTCCCCGGACCCTGCATTCACTATACCCGGTCTCTCCGGACCCTGCAGTCACTATATCTGGTCTTCCTGGACCCTGCATTCACTATATCCGGTCTCGCTGGACCCCGCATTCACTATATCTGGTCTCCCACAGTACACAGAACATGGAAGTGCAATTATTTTAGTAAATATAAACTGCTAAATAACTTTTCTCATCAGCAGTATAGCAGTCTTGTGACTTCTATCAGGGTCCAGCTGAGCACTGGTTAAAGCTTGTAGGAGGCGTTTTCATTCTTCTCTGACTGTCCTATGAGGCTGCATAACCCCTGACCCTCTGTCTGGACAGTGGTGATTGGCCCTGTGCTGATCACATGTACCCTCCCAGAAAAAAAAAACTCTCTAGCAATACACACCAAACTGAGCATGTGAAGCTTTCCCCCCAAGGCTCTGTGGAGACAGTAGAAGGGGAGGATCCGAGAAGACAGGACCAAACAGCCTTTTTACACAATGCAGAGGATTGACCCCTTAGGTTCCACAGTGAGTATAACAAGCATGCATTACTGCACATACAGACTGATTGTACTGTTGTGGGTTAGTAATGCTTTGACACTAATAGGGAGTGAATAAAATGACAGCTTTTATTTAGTAATACAAAATCTTTATCCCAAAAGGAAACCAAATGTTTGCTGTACTGATTATCAAATGTGAGCTGGAGTTTGGCTTCAATTTGTTAGTGATTCTAAATCTGCTAATTCCTTTAACACTGCCCTACACCTTCCCCCCCCTCCTAGCCTGCCTAGACTGGGAATGCTGCTGTCTGCTGTAGCTCCTCTGCTCCTTCATCCAGAGTTGTCGCACTAATACAGGAGGTGTGTTACTGGCCAGATCACCAGGTACAAAAAAAAAAAAACAGAGGAGAAAAAGCCAAAGAAATGAAAATGATTGAACCACCTCTAATGATTGGTAACCTTCAATATAATGCATTTTTGGTTTTGGGTTGAATACACCTGCAAAGTCCAAACTATACCGGCCAGTGTTGTCATACAAGATTGTGTAGGACTAAATAAAAGCTGATCATATTATTCACTCCTTATCAGTGTTAGTGTCACTAAACCCACAAGAGTACAATCAGTCTGTAGATGCAGTAAAGCATGCTTGTTATACTCACTGTGGGACCTAAGGGGTTAATCCTATGCATTGTGCAAAAGGCTGTTTGATCCTGTCTTCTCTGATCCTCCCCTTCCACTGTCCCCAATCCATCTCCTAATTAAACAGAGCCTTGGGGGCAAGCTGCACATGCTCAGTTTGGTGTGTATTACTAGAGAGTTTGTTTTTTCTTGGAAGAGTGCATGTCATCAGCACAGGGCCAATCATCACTGTACAGATAGAGGGTCAGGGGTTATGCAGCCCCAAAGGAAAATTGGGGGGAGAATGAAAACTCCTCCTACAAACTTTAACCAGTGCTCTGCTGGACACTGATAGAAGTCACAAGACTGCTCTAACTGCTGATGAGAAAAGGTATTTAGCATTTTTGTATTTACTAAAATAATTGCATTTCCATGTTGTGTGTACTGTGGCAGACCAGATATAGTGAATGCAGGGTCCGGGGAGACCGGATATAGTGAATGCGGGGTCCGGGGAGACCAGACATAGTGAATGCGGGGTCCGGGGATACCGGATATAGTGAATGCGGGGTCCGGGGACACCGGATATAGTGAATGCGGGGTCCGGGGACACCGGATATAGTGAATGCGGGGTCCGGGGACACCGGATATAGTGAATGCGGGGTCCGGGGACACCGGATATAGTGAATGCGGGGTCCGGGGACACCGGATATAGTGAATGCGGGGTCCGGGGACACCGGATATAGTGAATGCGGGGTCCGGGGACACCGGATATAGTGAATGCGGGGTCCGGGGACACCGGATATAGTGAATGCGGGGTCCGGGGACACCGGATATAGTGAATGCGGGGTCCGGGGACACCGGATATAGTGAATGCGGGGTCCGGGGACACCGGATATAGTGAATGCGGGGTCCGGGGAGACCGGATATAGTGAATGCGGAGTCCGGGGAGACCGGATATAGTGAATGCAGGGTCCGGGGAGACCAGATATAGTGAATGCAGGGTCCGGGTTTAGTAACACTTTTTCAAGTTTATCTAATCCCAAAACCAAAAATGTATTGTATTACTTGTCCTTAGTGTGGTGACTGCATTCATTTTTCTTTTTTTCAAGTTTCTTTTGCTTTATTATAACCTGATAATCCTGCAAAAGTCACACTCCTGTTCCTGGGTGGCTACGTCACTCCACTGTATCTATGGAGGGAGCCATGGTTGATCCCTAAACATATCCGTAGCTCTTAATCTCTATTGCATGGGGGGAGGGCAATTCATAGTTTACAGAAGGTGGCAAGGAAGGAAGATAGATAATCTTCAGTTCAACTCACAGGAAGTGACAAGGACATCACATTTCTGGCAGGATCAACAGGTATTTTCTGAAGAAGTTCTAAGCTTAATAAAAATAAAAACTAATGCAGCCACCATATTTATAAACTATAAGCTGCAATATATTGCAGTTTTTTGTTCTTGGATTTGGTTGCCTTTTAAAAAGTAACGTCAGGCATTCCTGCACTGCCATGCTTGCTAGAGCTCATCTTTCATATTCATTCTGAAAATTGCCAGGAGTAAGGGTGCTTCTCATTTGAGGCTATGCCATTATTGGGTTCACACATTTTTCTTCTTCACCACAGCATGCTACAGCTTAGGTGCTCTTATTTGTTTTATATTTGTGATACTAAACACACACCATTTCATTTACATTGTCACTTCTATTTGGATGATGGCACTGTAAATATTTTAATTAAAAAAAAAAAAAAATCTAAGTACCTTTTTCCTAATCAAGATACAGCTGTCACATGACCCAGCTCTTTCCCAGCCTATCTGCAGGGAAACAGTGGCAGGAGGAGCTTCTAGTCCTCTCCTACTGGTCACGTTTAAAAATAAAAAAATAAAAACCTTTTGGAATACAGCGTAAAAATAAATAAGATCAATTAACAGTTTTAAATATTCATACAAATATATATTTGAAATCAAATATGTATTTTTTGGCAATAACATGGTGTGGGTGGATTCCTGCCAGGCTCAGGCTGTGTCTTGGATTAAAAGGTAGGTGAAGCCTTCATTAACCAAGATGTAATATCTCACCCCTATTGTGTATAGCTGGTTAGTGGGCATGGAAGAGAGAGGGAGTGGGATGTCATTTTATCACTGTGTATACCCCACGTGTGACTCTATAGTCACATGGGCTGCTCAGATGTGATAGGAAGGAAATGCCCAGCATAGAAACTCACTGAAAACTGAGCATGTGCAAAGCTGCCCAGCATAGAAACTCACTGAAAACTGAGCATGTGCAAAGCTGCCCAGCATAGAAACTCACTGAAAACTGAGCATGTGCAAAGCTGCCAACACTGCTCTAGCTGCATTGGGGACATGGACAGAAGGGGAGAGATAGAGAACAGCAGGATCAACCAGGTTTTTTGCAAAGTACAGAAAATGACTCTCATAGTGGCTGAGTATGAATAGCATGTAATACAGCATTTATTGATAGTTTTTTATGATGTAAGTTTAGTGGCTTTTTAAATCACTGCTCTTTCCAATGCCACCCAGCGGGGTCCTCCTTGTTGCTGCTCCTTCACAGCCTTTCCTTTTTTTGTTGGTGGACTACTGCCCTGTGTCCTTATATTTTTTTGGATCCAGGCACGTAATACCAAACTGCAAGCAGAACAGGACAACCATTTGCCCTACTTTTCTAGGGGTCAAATCTATGTGTAGCCAGAGTCTGGCATGTCTTGAGTGGCCACAAAGGCCAGTTGACTAGGAGAAGAAAGATATCTGCCCAAGGGGTGCATAAAATATTCTTGAGGTTCACTCAGATCTGGATTGATATGTACATTTCTTTTGCAGCCTTTTTAAAAGGCAAAGTAAAATTATTCCTATGTGTTTTCTATTGTGTATTAACCTATTTTGGTTATAATTGCCTTTTAAAGCAGAACCAGAAAGCAATAAGCTAGGGGTAGATTTCAACAGCTGCAAATGTGACATTAAAGTATATGTCAACCCTCGCCTTGTAAAACAACCCATTCAGTTTAGAATAGAAATGAAAGGCAAAACGTGTATAGATTAAAAAAATGGGAAAAAAAGGTATTCATAGTTTTTTTTTTTTTTTTATAATAAGTGATCACATTCCCTCTGTTCTCAGCTGCATAAGAGGTGAGGGAGGAGAAACAGCAGCTCACTGGTCTTCCCAGCAAATGGCTGTGTAGGGGGTGTGACAGACCAAACCAGGACAAGGACTTTTGGAGGAGATTGCAGGCTTGCCTTTTGCCTACTAAGGGCCCTTGCATCTGAGTGGGCTCTAATCTTTGGGAGGTGTGTGCCTGGGGAACCTTTTGGAGTAGTTTTACTTTGGATTCAAGTTCAGGTCTCCCTGAAGCACACAAACTCTGAGAACTGAAGGACCAGGATACAGATTTTGGGTCTCTGTGCCCAAACCAGCATTGACTGCTTCAACCCCCCTTCAGACTCAGAGCAGATGTTAATATAAACAACTCAAAACAACCTGATGCTGAGGTCTCTTGCTGTAATCTCTTTATTAAGGTGTGATGTGTGTACTGTGTCTTTGTCCTATTGTTAATTGAGTTGCCTATTGTTTCTGTCTGTTGGCTAGTCCTCCTGGAGGTTCCTACATGATGGGATTAGTCTGGTATGAGCTTTACCTCGATATCTAATCAGTGTGGGATGTTTATCCTAATGTGCAATATTTGTTTCTATTGTTCAGGTGGGGACTGCCCCTATTTCTGAAGTGCATAAAAACCTGTATCTATGTTCAATAAAGTAGTGCCTATGCTAGCGTTGCCTAGTCTTGGGTGCGATGCCCAGCTATAATACCTTGGTACTGTGTCCCAGCGGCAAGGAAGCAATTCTTTGACTGAATCACCCAATTGGGGTGACAGATGGTCCATCACCGGGGCGGGGTGGGGGGGAAGATGGTCAGGACTAGTCTTATCATTTGGAGCAGAGCAGGCTGAGTTGTCAGCACAGCTAGAGAACTGACCACGCTGTGCTCTCATACTTAGTGTGCTCAGTTTTTATTAGGAAAGCAGAGGGACTGGCAGGAACACCAGGGATTTCACACAAAGGAAGCAATACAAAGAGAACTTTTTTTTCATACAAATAAATGATACAGCAAGCACATACAGTATCAGGAATATAAAATGTTTCAACTAAATTTTCAGTGGAAGTAAATATTCCTTTTGCGTGTTGTGTTTTAAACTAGTGGTAGATTTGCCTGCAATGAATGTGGTGAATCGCATGAACTGCTTTACAATCTGCTCCCTTAGTTTGTAGTTTATACACATCTATAAGCCCTAATGACACCAATGGTGGAGTACTATTCCTCCCAGTGACACCAATGATGAGGGACCATTCCTTCCAATAATACCAATGATGGAGCACTATTCCTCCTCCTACTGACCCCAGGTGCTATGTAATGGTTTTATTCTGACTTACCACCAAGTGTGAGGCTTTTTTTTTTTTTTTTACTCCCACTGGCCACAGTCTGGCCCCTCCCAAAGTCTAAGATTCTGTCCACATAACAGCGTTTTAAATCGCGGGCAGAGTCTCTTCAATTCTGCCCACGATTTCAAATTGCACTGTTGAAGTATGAAATCACTCAGCATGTTTAGGTGCCATTCATTTGAATGCCACCTAAAAAGGGTGGGGCAATATTGCCGCACGGTTTTTCTCTGCTATTGCATGATTTTGTTTGCGCAATCGCAGCACGTTTGTCGTGTGCGCAATCGCGGCAAAATTGGCACCTGAACATGCTGATGAGCAATTTCACATTTTGCCAGCGTGTTCTGAAATCCCGGCCAGAATTGTGGTGATTCCACCAGAGATTCAAAACACTGATATGTTTCTAATGGATCCTAAACTGGCCCTTTGTTTGGAAACCTCTGGTCTATAGCGGTGGTGAGTGATGACTGCTGTGACATAGTTAACTATTTTTTTTTATTTATTTTTTTTTAGTTTGTCAATTTTTCAGTCTCTGTCTGGACCATGCCAGTGTATACTGCTCTTCTCCATGTTTACGTCGATTTGCGTGTCTGCTTTTGTTTCATATTATGTTTTCTTCCCTATATACTGCAGGAAGTAAAGGAAATTGCTAGGATTTCAGAAACAATCCCACCTTCCTGTCCTGGATCGGGTTTTCCTCTATGTAGAGATCTTGGTTTCAATGAGTTCACCATACCTGGCAGGCAATCCTTTGATTGTGGTTGTTGGAGAAACCCAAACTCTAATGTTGCAAATTATCCCCTGGGGTGTCTCAGATTGATGTATTGACACATATTTGAGCTCCTTCTGTTCTTTTGTGCAGCTTAAAAAAATAAAAATAAAAAAATGAACCGCTTCACAACAGCCCTATAACAGATATACTGCTACAGGGCAGCACGGGTGTGCAAAATCACGTGTGTGTGTGTGTATATCTGTGTGTGTATATGTATGTATGTATGTATGTATGTATATAGTGTGTGTGTGTGTGTGTGTGTGTGTGTGTGTGTATGTATGTATGTATGTATGTATATATATATATGTGTGTGTGTGTGTGTGTGTATGTATGTATGTATGTATGTATGTGTGTGTGTGTGTATATATATATATATGTGTGTGTGTGTGTGTGTGTATATATATATATATATATATATGTATGTATATAGTGTGTGTGTGTGTAATTTTGCATGTCTGGGTAGGGGGCACGCGTTCCCCCTACCCATGCCGCCATTCGAGGCTGAGGCTGTCAATCACTGGGTCTTGGCTGGTGATTACTTGCCAGCGCCCGGTGATTGCCGACCATCTCTGACGGAGGAGAACTGTATGTAAACAATACAGTTCTCCTCCCTGTCAGCTCATGCAAACTGCTGTGGATGGCTGTGCACAGCACAGCCATCCAAAGCAGTGTGATTACAGAGAAGCACACACACAGAGCTTACAGTGTCACAGCACACAGTTAACCCTTTGATCACCCTCATGTTAACCCCTTCCTGCCCTGTGCCCTTAGTACAATGTCAGTGGTCTTTTTTTAGTACTGACACTGTATTGATGTTACTGGGGATGTCATTGACACCAAGTCAGTTCCCCCCAGTGTCAGAATGCCCACCACAATCCTGCTGTAAGTCACTGATCACCACCATTACTAGTAGAAATTAAAGAAAAAAAAAAAAAATTCAGTATATATACCACCATTTGTAAACGCTATAACTTTCATTTAAACCAATTAATTTACACGTATTGGGATTTTTTTTAGCAATGATGTAGCAGAATATATTTTGGCCTAATGTAATGACGAAATGTGATTTTTTTTTTTTTTTTTTTAAATTTTTACTTGTCATGTTTAATAGCAAAAAGTCAAAAATATTTTTTTTCTCAAAATTGGCACTTTTTTTTATAGCGCAAAAAAATAAAAAACACAGGCAATCAAATACCACCGAAAGCTCAGTTTGTGGGAACAAAGGACATCAATTTAATTTGGGTGCAGCATTGCATGACCTCGCAATTGTCAGTTAAAGCAATGCAGCACTGTAATGCAAAAAATGGCCTGGTCAGGAAGGGGCTGAAATCCTCTGCAGGGCAATTGGTTAAAATGAGTGTGTAATATGATATAACCAGAGCTGCAAGTAAAGGTGATTGTCAATATGTCCGCTGTCCATGTGACCTGCCACTTTCTAGAAACCCCTTGACATCATGATCAAAAGTAACCCTGAAAATGGTGCTGGAGCTGGGAAGGGGAAAAAAATGTGGGAAATATTTGGGCAACAATTGTCTTGGGAAAAGTGCTCAAGGTGTGTAGCTTTATAAGAAATTTTTGCCTTTCAGCTTTTTAACCATCACACTGTCACGGGTTCTTATCGGGCTGCTGGGCTCCTTTAGGGCACATGTGTTGGCATAATGCAGAACCATTCATTTGCATGGCAGCCCAAGGCACCTTGCAGACACATGCGTATTGGTGTGTTGCCATGAACTGATTCTTGGCAGCATGGCGCACTGCAGTACATAGTTACATAGTTCTGGCCGGAAAAAGACAAAAGTCCATCCACTTCAACCATTAAAAAAAAAAGTTATAATCCTACACCCACAGTTGATCCAGAGGAAGGCAAAAAAAAAACCCAGCAAAGCATGATCCAATTTGCTCCTGCTGTGAAAAAAATTCCTTCCTGATCCCCCGAGAGGCAATCGGATATTCCCTGGATCAACTTTACCTATAAATGTCAGTATCCAGTTATATTCTGTGTATGCGGGTGCATTGGAGCTCCGTTCAGACTGAATTGCACCACGATGCACCAATATACTTATGCATTGCTGTAAAGCTCTATAGTGTGAATGGCCCCTACGTTTGAGAAGATGCCATGTGTTTGAATTTGGGTACTGGAGGTTTTCAGCTCTCTTGGCCAACTCTGGGCTTCTAATGTGCTGCTGTTCTTTTAAGAAAAATGGGGATACAACCAGGTTAGCTGATCTCAGTGTATTCATTGCTATATACATTTATCCCACATTGGGAGCTCTGACAGTGTAGCATTGGGGACCGCAATGTGCAGAGTTGCCTTGATGCTGTAAAGTGGCTTCACATGTATTTGCAAATATATGCCACAACCTCTGCTTTTAACCTAAATATACAGTTGGGTCCATATATATTTGGACACAGGCACAATATTCATACTTTTGGCTCTCTATGCCTTGAGAATAAATTAAAAATGAAACAATCCAAATGAATTTGAAGTGCAGACTTTCAGCTTTAATTCAAGGGGTTGAACATAAATATCAAGTACAAATTTCAGGAACTGCAACCATTTTTATACACAATCCCTCCATTTTCAGGGGCTCAAATGTAATTGGACAAATGAATATATTAATAAATAAAATGTTCATTTTTAATATTTTGTTGAGAATCCTTTACTGGCAATGACTGCCTGAAGTCTGGAACCCATGGACATTACCAAAGATTGGATTTCCTCCTTTCTGATGCTTTGCCAGGCTCTAACTGCAGCTGTCTTCAGTTCTTTGTTTGTGGGACTTTCTGCCTTTAGTTTTGCCTTCAGCAAGTGAAATACATGCTCAATTGGGTTGAGATCAGGTGATTGACTCGGCCATTGCAGAATATTCCACTTCTTTTCCTTTAAAAGCTTCTGGGTTACTTTTGCAGTGTGTTTTGGATCATTGTCCATCTGTACTGTGAAGCGCTGTCCAATCAACTTTGCTGCATTTTGCTGAATCTGGGCTGACAGTATATCTCTAAACACTGCAGAATTCATCCGGCTGCTTCTGTCATCTATCACATCATCAATAAACACCAATGACCCAGTGCCACTGGAAGCCATGCATGCCCATGCCATCACCCTGCCTCCACCATGTTTTACAGATGATGTTGTGTGCTTTGGATCATGAGCTGTTCCAAGTCTTCTTCATACTTTTTTCTTCTCGTCATTCTGGTACAGATTAAATTTAGTTTCATCCATCCAAAGAATGCTTTTCCAGAGCTGGTCTGGCTTTTTTTGATGTTTTTGGCAAAGTCTAATCTGACTTTTCTATTCTTCAGGCTTATGAATGGTTTGCACCTTGTGGTGAACCCTCTGTATTTGCTCTCGTGAAGTCTTCTCTTGATTGTAGACTTTGACAATGATACACTCACCTCCTGGAGAGTGTCCTTCACTTGTCTGGATGTTGTGAATGGGTTTTTCTTTACCATAGAGAGGATCCTGCGATCATCCACCACTGTTGTCCTCCTTGAACGTCCATGCCTTTTTTATGTTTCTGAGCTCACCGGTGCATTCTTCTTTCTTCAGAATGTACCAAATTGTTGATTTAGCCACTCCTAATGTTGCTGCTATCTCTCTGATGGATTTGTTTAGTTTTTGAAGCCTTACAATGGCCTGTTTCACTTGCATGGACAGCTCCTTTGAACGCATGATGTAGGTTCACAGCAATAGATTCCAAATCCAAATACCACACTTAGAATCAACTCCAGACCTTTTACCTGCTTAACTGATTAAGAAATAACGAAGGAGTAGCCCACACCTGGCCATGAAACCGCTTTTAATTCAATTGTCCAATTACTTTTGGTCCCTTGAAAAAAGGGGGATGGCTACTCTTAGAAGCTGTAATATCTAAACCCTTCCTCCAATTTGGATGTACATACCCTCAAATTAAACCTGAAAGTGTGCACTTTCAGCCCATATCCATTACATAACTAAAGCTTGAATACGTTTTGGTAAATACCTGAAAAAAACTAAAGTTGCCTCTGTGTCCAAATATATATGGACCTAACTGTATAACTCATTTAACTGGACTTTTTGTGCTGAATAACTGGATTGTGTACTAATTGATTTTTTTGTTTTATGTTTTGTTCTGTGTATTGCTCTGCTCATGTGCACATTAGTTCCACATGTGATTAAGAGTTGTATCAGTCTGTTGAATGGCATCTGACCAAACATGCCCTAGATATGTGTGTGCCTGTATCACTGTGGCAGGGATATTTAAAGTGTAAGCTCTTTATGGGATTGACGGGGTGAAGTCATCGGTATCACAGCAGTTGGGTAAGGGGTTGCAGCTGCACCCATTACAGCTCCTTAGAAACAAAAAAAGCAGAGCACGTGGGAAGGAAGGGAAAATATTCCCCTTAGCAGGGCAGAATAAGACCCACAACAGAGCCCGGGGACACTTCGTGAGCTGCACTTGGTTATGTGATGTTTATTTGGGCGGCACTTTACCAAGCACAAGGGACATAGAAAAAGAATCCTGTAGCTAGTCATCATTTGCACTTCTGATGCAAGGGACCTTTTATTACATCATCTGTCTTCCCAGAAGGCTCTACTTTATTGTTGGTGTTAAAGTAGATATAAACTGTAAGGCTCCATGTGCACTGCAGCTGATAAAATGATTTATCTTTGTCTTTTTTTTTTTTTTCTTAATCACAGAAACCTGACATTTTAACAGAGGTGTGTATAGACTTTTCATATCCACTGTGTGTGTGTGTGTGTGTGTGTGTGTGTGTGTGTGTGTGTATATGTGTGTATATATATATATATCTGGTGCACACAGAATCTGGTGCAACTGTGCATATAGTAACCAATCTGCTTCTAACTTCAGCTTGTTCAATTAAGCTTTGACAATAAAATCTGGAAGCTGATTGGTTTCTGTGCAGAGCTGCACCAGATACAGTGCACCCATTTTAGTAACTCTCCCCCACTGTGTGTATATATTATATATGTTTTTTATAATATTAGGAAGGCTTAGAACTCCTTTCAGATTTTTTTTTTTTTGTATGCTGTTTTTGCCCCTGCGGCGTTGATTCTTTGCTCAATTTGCTCTGATGGCAATTTTGTCACTGGGGTTGATTTACTAAAGGTAAATAGGGATGATGACGTTGCAAGGATCTCCCCCCCCCCCCCCCAGAGCTTGATGCATGAAGTAACAATTTACATTGCAAAGATTACCTGATCATGTACAAGGGGATTCATTTAAAAGAAAAAGTATCAGTGCTTGCACATGATTGGATGTGAGCTTCACCTTTACTAAATCAACACCACCGAGTCAGGAATAAAGGAGAAATCTTCCAGTGGGCACACTTGTTCTAGTAACAGCCGTCTTAAGAAGGAATTTCCCCTCACTTTGGAAAGATTTCCTCTTGCTTCCTGTTTATGCTTCAACATGGGAAGTAACACTTGGTTCACATCTTTGTGAGTGATACTGCTGCGGGACCTGCACAAATACCTGCAGCTGTACCACCCACACATAGGTAAATGCAGGTACCACAGGCAGGTGACATTATTTTAATGGCACGCCACCAACACTGGAAATTGCAACTGGTTTCTGTGCAGGCTGCGATTTCCCAAATAGTGCAGGGACTTCTTCCCTGTGTGTCCCGGGGCATGGGAGTCTATGCAAATAAATGGGCTCTCGTGCCCGGACAAGTTCCGGCCCACATGGCTGCACAGATGTTAACCAGGGGTAAAGGAAAATCTCCCCATTGGGGTATGGAAACATTTTTTTACTAGTTTTAACCATTCTCTACTGTATCCAAAACACACAAAATGGTTTTTGTTTAAAAGTGTTCCTAAACCCAGGCCCCTGCATCCACTATATCTGGTCTCCCACAGTACACACATGGAAATGCAATTATTTTAGTCAATATAAACTGCTACATACCTTGTCTCATCAGCAGTTAGAGCAGTCTTGTGACTTCTATCAGTGTCTGGCTGAGCACTAGTTAATCTTGTAGGAGGAGTTTTCATTCTCATTTGTCCCATGAGGCTGCACATTGACCCTGTGTCTCGACCGTGTTGACTGGTTCTGTGCTGATCACAGCATGCACCCCCCCCCCAAAAAAAAAAACCTCCAGCAATACACACTAAACTGAGCATGTACAGAGTGACTTCTAGGGCTCTCTACTAACAGTAGATGGATTGGAGACAGTAGAACCAGAGATTCAGAGAAGACAGGATCAAACAGCCTTTTTACACAACACAGAGGATTAACCCCTTAGGTTCCACAATGAGTATAACCAGCATGTTTTACTGCATCTACAGACTGATTTTACTATTGTGGCTTTAGTAACACTTTAAACTTACCTAGACTGACTCCTCAATGAAACACAAGCAGTTTCAAAGGATCACATTTCAAATGTTTTTTTTATTACAGAAATTGTTCAATAACTTCAGTTTTTCCTTCATGTAAAGGCAGTGCCAGTGACAAATAAATATACATATTTATATATACATATGTACGGAAGGCAGTGCTTTTATAGAGCTCCACTTTCAATGTAAGGTCATGGAGGAGCTCAGTTTAAATTTGATAACTTATGTTTGCGCCACAGTTGCAGTTTTAGCTCCTCCTGAAATTTGCACAATGTGAATCTGTGATGAATAAAGAAAATGAGAAGTCTTGGATGGGAGTTGGCATTCTCTGACTCTTGAGATGTGACCTAATTCTCGTCAACAATGCCAATCAAGGTGAAGCTGAATAAGGGGTCCCAAAATGAATATGGGTCCAAAGAAGGAATATGTAAACAGAAAAAGAGAATCTGCCCCTGCTGATTAATTTTCAAAAGGTACAGGCAATGGGGTCTGTTGTCCTGATCCTTGCTTTGTGAGTCACTGATCAAAAATAGGCTGGACAGTTTTGTATGTAAATCTCTCTAGGTTAAGGAGGCGGCAATTTGCAAAGGAGAAGAGGGGCTGGCTGTTTGCTTGGCAGATCTGCTACGCAGCGTTTGTTGGCCGAGCTGTAATGTCATGTCAGCTTAAATTTAGGGTGGATGGCACAAATGATCTTATTTCCGCCAGTCTGGGGATGGTGTGTGCGGTGTGTTGGCCGCTCCACACAAAACGGATCCAAGAGCCACTTCAGACTGGAATGGAAGGGAGAGGCAAGAACAGCAGCACTATACAGAAAAGAGTCAATCAAGATCTTTGCTTAGCAAACTCATTTCAGGGGCTCAAACTGGCCCCCTTCATCAGGGCTTGACTTGGGTAAAGAAAATCACAAGGGCTGCAACCAGCGGTGTTTTTAGGTTTTATGCTGCCCTAGGCAACACAAAAACCAGCTACCCCCCTCTGCGGAGAGAGCCAGACACCAACCAACACCACCCCCACCCCCCCACCCAAGAGAGCCTTCCACTACCACCAACCTCCATACACTGGTCACCCCACTCCCCAACCTCCCCTCAGCAAGAGAGAGAATGGCACTCGCCTTCACAGCTCCAGCCATCCCCTAGAATGAGAGTGGGGCTCTGCATATACTGTCAAGCAGCCCACAGCCTCTCTCGGATCCCACCTGGTCCCCATGCTGTGTGTGTGTGTGTTCCTTCTTCTGTCCCTTCTTCCGAGGAGCAGTGCTGCGCCCCTGAAAATTGCCGCCCTAGGCAAATGCCTTGTTTGCCTTATGGTAAATACAACCCTGGCTGCAACAACTAGCTGCTGAGTGTGCCATCTTTACTGCATTCAATATAACATTAATCTAAGATCAATCCCTGATGAAGGCAGGATTGAGCCCCTGAAACGTGTTGGCCGTACAGACTAGTTTTTATAAAAAAAATATATATTTTTGAACTTCAACACTTAAGTGTAGTGCTCCTGTACTTATAAATCCATACTACAGCAGCTTTAATGACCGCAGTCTCAGTTTCCTGATGAATCAGAGCTCATTATTTTAGGGAGAGGGGGAGTTCACAGCCGATGTGTTTCCATGTAAAATGGCCAGCAGGTAGGTTTTAAAGTAGGCAGGGTTACTTGTCCGGCAAGTGCTTTGAGGCAAATGTCCAACTATATTGCTCGAATTACGTTTTAACATCATTTAATATCTAGAGGGGAAAAAAAATACAGTTCACAGGCAAAACGTTTTCCGTTGATGTGGAAATATTCCTAATCCAGAAGCTAAAAAATGACCAATAAATATGGCAGTGACAGTTGAGTTACACTTCTGCGGCAGTTAAAGTGTACCTGTCATGGAAATATCAGGAACGAAAAGGTTTTGTGGGTAAATATTTTTGAGAACGCATCTTCTCAAGCTGATCTGGCAGGTTTATGTAGAGCTGTAGTATTCAATAGAGTGGGACTGAAGTCCGGCTGTAGTGCATAGTTCTTGTTGAGTTCTAAGGCAGTTTATTAGAGTGTCCATACATGAGCGCAGCAATTCCTAAACCATGTTGTCATCCTAGGCCCTTCGCTGGTGGGAGTGTCCGGCCCCTGGGCTGTTTGGGGTCAGGTCCCTCACTATCTTGCTCAGTCCAGAGATTTTCTCTTCCAGTAAATAGTTCTTTTTCTCTGCTGTTTGCTGTCTTTGCTCACTCAGCTCCAAAGCTTTGATCAGCTGTGAATTTTCAACATACAAATCTTTAATCTTGGTTTCTGCCATGGAGTTCCTGGTGACCTGGAAAACAGATTGGGTTTAGATGCAATTTATTCGGCTCCATGCACATGGGGCGTTTTAATACCTTTTTAATAAAGCTTTGTAAAGTCACGTTAAAAACAGAGTTTTTTTTTTTAGTGTTTAGCCACGTTTTTTTTGCGTTTGCCGTTTTTAACCTTTTTGTTACCAAAAAAAAAGTAATTTTTGTTGGTTCAAAAACGGCGGTTTACCGTGTATTACCATATTCTTCAGCGTTAGAGTGTTTTTACAGCTAAAAAACTCATCTAGAAGCCCACTAGTCCTGGGTTTTTTTCCAGCCAAAAAACATTAATTACAGTCTGTGTGTGTATAGACACATAGGATAACATACTGGGGAGTTTACTGGATGTAGAAAAAAATGTCAAAAGCCAAAAACAGCTGCTGTAAAAACGTCCCGTGTGTATGAGGACTTACAAAACCATTAACCACTTCAAGACCGGACACTTTTACCCCCTTCCTGACCAGGGCAATTTTCAGCTTTCAGCGCTATCACGCTTTGAATGACAATTACGCAGTCATGCAACGCTGTACCCAAATTAATTTTTTAGCATTTTTTTGAAACAGATAAAGCTTTATTTTGGTGGTATTTATTCACTGCTGGGATTTTTATTTTTTTTGCTATGTAAATGAAAAAGTCCAAAAATTTTGAAAAAAAGTGTTTTTTTTAATAAAATTTTGCAAATAAATAATATTTCATCATAAATCTTTGCCAAAATTGATTCCGTTATCTTTTTAGTAAAAAAAAAAAATCCAAATTAGTTTATAACAAAAATTATAATTTTTAAACATTTTTTTTTACATTTTTATTTTATTTTTTTATATTATTATTTTTATTTATTTATTTATTTTTACATACTGTCACCCTAGCAGTACAGTGTCACCATGGTGACACTGCACTACTTGTGGGGGGTGAAGATTTTTTTTTTTTTTTTTTTTTTTTTACACCCATATAGGATGTAAAAGCAATAATTTCTCTTTCTCTCTGTGTGCATTCATGCACTCATTGAGAAGTACTGAGTGAGCTGTGATTGGTCACAGCTTGTCACATGGTACAAGCCTGTTGTGAATAGCCTTGTACCATGTGACCTCTGTGATCATTCACAGATTTCACACGTAGTAAGCAATGATGTCACAAGTGACATCTTGCTTACTACTTTGCATGTGATCACTGATTGGCCAATCAGTGATCACATGATCGGGACCTCGTACAGAGGTCCCGTCCAACGATCGGTGTTTCACTGTGTCCGGAGGACACAGCGGGCACCGGATCGCGGTGCTACGCACTCCCAGGGAGCGCGCACAAGCAGGGTGCGGGGAGGCCGTTTATAGACGGCCACCCGACCTTGCAGTGCCACCGTCCGGCCGTTTTATATACAACGGCCGGTCGGGAAGTGGTTAAAGAGAACAGTGTAGCAATCATTAAAATGTAGCTTAGGCTTTGAGTAAAAAAAATCCCTCTGTTAGAATCCCTGCAATGGTCATAGATAACCCAAACTTTGTTGCAGTCTTATCTTTTTGTGATTCTGAAAGAATAGCTGTTTGTGTCCATGTGCAGAGTGAATCTGTATGGGAGTGATTTTATAATTATCAGTCAGCTGCTGCACCTGCAAGGCTCTAATGAGGAAAGTGGTGGGATCTGCATCCCTTCAGACGTGATTTCCCTTTTGGGGGTATCTCACCAAAAATGACATTTTTGTTGCAGGGGATGCTCAAAATCTGACTTGTATCTTAGCGCAGAAGTCTGGTGAAAATCAGTGAGCCAATCACACAAGTAGGAAATGACATTTCTGGGGTCGTACTGTTCACCATCTGTATATAGAAAGCCTCCAGGTAGCCATATTGCATTTTACAGAAAATTACAGGGCTGCAGATTGTAATTGAATGTTATTAAAACTACCTTTCCTTTTCAGATATATGTACACACCAGGGGTGGACTGACCATTTGGAAACTCGGGCATTGCCCGAGGGTCTGGGGTCAGTAGGGGGCCCCATGAGATGCCCCTGGTACCTTTTTCATAGGCTTTTTTGAGTTTGGGCAAGGACACAGGGGCCCCATGATCCCCTATTGCCCGGGGGCCCCATGAGTTGTCAGTCCGCCCCTGGTATACACACACACACACACAAACACACAATCTCACAGAAGTGAGTCTCCACCCCTCACATTGTGTAAATATTTTATTCTATCGTTTCATGTGACAACACTGAAGAAATGACACTTTGCTACAATGTAAAGTAGTGAGTGTACAGCTTGTATAACATGTAAATTTGCTGTCCCTTCAAAATTACTCAACACACAGCCATTAATGTCTAAACCGCTGGCAACAAAAGCGAAAATGTCCAAATTGGGCCAAATTAGCCATTTTCCCTCCCCAGTATCATGCGCCTTGTTAGTGTTACAAGGTCTCAGGTGTGAATGGGGAGCAGGTATGTTAAATTTGGTGTTATCGCTCTCACTGTCTCATACTGGCCACTGGAAGTTCAACATGGCACCTCATGGCAAAGAACTCTCTGAGGATCTGAAAAAAAGAATTGTTGCTCTACATAAAGATGGCCTAGGCTATAAGATGATTGCCAAGACCCTGAAACTGAGCTGCAGCACGGTGGCCAAGGCCATACAGCGGTTTAACAGGACAGGTTCCACTCAGAACAGGCCTCGCCATGGTCAAGCAAAGAAGTTGAGTGCACGTGCTCAGCGTCATATCCAGAGGTTGTCTTTGGGAAATAGACACATGAGTGCTGCCAGCATTGCTGCAGAGGCTGAAGAGGTGGGGGGGTCAGCCTGTCAGTGCTCAGACCATACGCCGCACACTGCATCAAATTGGTCTGCATGGCTCTCGTCCCAGAAGGAAGCCTCTTCTAAAGATGATGCACAAGAAAGCCGCAAACAGTTTGCTGAAGACAAGCAGACTAAAGACATGGATTACTGGAACCATGTCCTGTGGTCTGATGACACCAAGATCAACTGATTTGGTTCAGATGGTGTCAAGCGTGTGTGGTGGCAACCAGGTGAGGAGTACAAAGACAAGTGTGTCTTGCCTACAGTCAAGAATGGTGGTGGGAGTGTCATGGTCTGGGGCTAGTGCTGCCGTCACTGGGGGGCTACAATTTATTGAGGAAACCATGAATGCCAACATGTACTGTGACATACTGAAGCAGAGTATGATCCCCTCCCTTCAGAGACTGGGCCGCAGGGCAGTATTCCAACATAATGACCCCAAACACACCTCCAAGATGACCACTACCTTGCTGAAGAAGCTGAGGCTAAAGGTGATGGACTGGCCAAGCATGTCTCCAGACCTAAACCCTATTGAGCATCTGTGGGGCATCCTCAAATGGAAGGTGGAGGAGCGCAAGGTTCTGATATCCACCAGCTCCGTGATATCGTCATGGAGGAGTGGAAGAGAACTCCAGTGGGAACTTGTGAAGCTCTGGTGACCTCCATGCCCAAGAGGGTTAAGGCAGTGCTGGAAAATAATGGTTGCTAGCAGTTTAGACATTAATGGCTGTGTGAGTTATTTTGAGGGGACAGCAAATTTACATGTTATACAAGCTGTATACTCACGACTTTACTTTGTAGCAAAGTGTGTCATTTCTTCAGTGTTGTCACATGGAAAGATACAATAAAATATTTACAAAAATGTGAGGGGTGGACCCACTTCTGTGAGATACTGTATGTGTGTGTGTGTGTATGTATGTGTGTGTGTGTGTATATATATATATATATATATATATATATATGTGTGTGTGTGTGTGTGTGTGTGCGTATGTATATTTATGTATGTGTGTGTATATACAGTGAGGAACAGAAGTATTTGAACACCCTGCGATTTTGCAAGTTCTCCCACTTAGAAATCATGGAGGGGTCTGAAATTCACATTGTAGGTGCATTCCCACTCTGAGAGACAGAATTAAAAAAAAAATTCAGGAAATATCATTGTATGATTTGTAAAGAATGTATTTGTCTTGCACTGCTGAACATAAGTATTTGAACACCTGAGAAAATCAGTGTTAATATTTGGTACAGAAGCCTTTGTTTGCAATTACAGAGGTCAGACGTTTCCTGTAGTTCCTGACCAGGTTTGCACTTCAACAGGGATTTTGGCCGACTCCTCCACACAGATCTCCTCTAGATCTGTCAGGTTTCAGGGCTGTCGCTGAGCAACACGGAGTTTCAGCTCCCTCCAAAGATGTTCTATTGGATTTAGGTCTGGAGACTGGCTAGGCCACTCCAGAACCTTGATATGCTTCTTACGGAGCCACTGCTTTGTTCTCCTGGCTGTGTGCTTCGGGTCGTTGTCATGTTGGAAGACCCAGCCACGACCCATCTTCAATGCTCTGACTGAGGGAAGGAGGTTGTTGCTCAAAATCTCACAATAAATGGCCCCATTCATCCTCTCCTTAATACAGTGCAGTCATCCTGTCCCCTTCTCAGAAAAGCACCCCCAAAGCATGATGTTACCACCCCATGCTTCACAGTAGGGATGGTGTTCTTGGGATGCAACTAGTCCTTTTTCCTCCAAACACGACGAGTGAAGTTTAGACCAAAAAGTTCTACTTTGGCCTCATCTGACCACGTGACTTTCTCCAATGCCTCCTCTGGATCATCCAAATGGTCATTGGCAAACTTCAGACGGGCCTGGACATGTGATGACTTAAGCAGGGGAACCTTCCGTGCAATGCATGATTTCAAACCATGACGACGTATTGTTCTACCGATAGTGACCTTTGAAACTGTGGTCCCAGCTCTCTTCATGTCATTGACCAGCTCCTCCCTTCTCTGGGCTGATTCCTCACCTTTCTTATCAGTGATACCCCACGAGCTGACATCTTGCATGGAGCCCCAATCCGAGGGAGACTGACAGTCATCTTTAGCCTCTTCCATTTTCTAACAATTGCTCAAACAGTTGATCTATTTTCACCAAGCTGCTTGGCAATTGCCCCGTAGACCTTTCCAGCCTTGTGGAGGGCCACAATTTTGTCTCTGGTGTCTTTTGACAGCTCTTTGGTCTTGTCTAGAGATGAGCGAAGTATTCAAAAATTCGATTCGACTGATTCGGCGAATTCGTGGAAAAATTTTGATTCGAGTCGAATATATTTGCTGCGAATTTAACTTATAAAAGGGTGTTTCTAGGCTTCAGAGAGCCTTTATATTAGTGCAGAACACTGTACCTTTAATTTAAATGCCCTTGGAGTCTGCTGGGGAAGAGAAATAATACTGACAGTCAGTATGACATGCAGATGAGTGCCGTCGATCTTAGAATCACCGCACACTTCACTCATTTGGGCAGTCACGGGGCCAAAACCAGAGTGTGGAGCCACAGTGTGGCGGTGGAGGCAGCAGCAATGGGAGGCCATACAGCACCCTATGACAAAAATGGAAACCACCAGCAGTGTGAGGAGACCTGAAAGTGGCACATGGCAGAGTGTGGCGATGGAGACAGCAGCAATGGGAGGCCGTACAGGGACCCATGACACACTCTGGACCTGGCAGCAGCATGAGGAGGCGGTACAGGGGCCCATGACAGATTACGGGCCTGGCAGCAGCATGAGGAGTCGGTACGGGGGCCCATGACACACTCTGGACCTGGCAGCAGCATGAGGAGGCGGTACAGGGGCCCATGACAGATTACGGGCCTGGCAGCAGCATGAGGAGTCGGTACGGGGGCCCATGACACACTCTGGACCTGGCAGCAGCATGAGGAGGCGGTACAGGGGCGCATGACAGATTACGAGCCTGGCAGCAGCAACTTGGACAGGAGGACGTTCAGCTTCTGCACCGTCGGGTGCGTGCTCGCAAACTGTTGTCTCTTGGAAACGGATTCCAAGAAAGACTGCTGACGGAATCCGTGAAGAGGAGTAGCAGGAGAAGGAGCATCTGGAGTCGGAGCATGAGGAGTCGGTACGGGGGCCCATGGCAGATTACGGGCCTGGCAGCAGCAATGGGAGGCCCGTAATCTGCCAGCACCCTATGACAAAAAATGGAACACACCAGCAGTGTGTGAGGAGACCTGAAAGTGGCACATGGCAGAGTGTGGCGATGGAGACAGCAGCAATGGGAGGCCGTACAGGGACCCATGAGAGACTCTGGACCTGGCAGCAGCATGAGGAGGCTGTACAGGGGCCCATGGCAGATTAGGGGCCTGGCAGCAGCTATGGGAGGCCCGTAATCTGCCAGCACCCTATGACAAAAAATGGAACCCACCAGCAGTGTGAGGAGACCTGAAAGTGGCACATGGCAGAGTGTGGCGATGGAGACAGCAGCAATGGGAGGCCGTACAGGGACCCATGAGACTGTGGACCTGGCAGCAGCATGAGGAGGTGGTACTGGGGCCCATGGCAGATTACGGGCCTGGCAGCAGCAAGGGGAGGCCCGTAATCTGCCAGCACCCTATGACAAAAAATGTAACACACCAGCAGTGTGAGGAGACCTGAAAGTGGCACATGGCAGAGTGTGGCGATGGAGACAGCAGCAATGGGAGGCGGTTCAGGGACCCATGAGACACTGTGGACCTGGCAGCAGCATGAGGAGGCGGTACAGGGGCCCATGGCAGATTAAGGCCTGGCAGCAGCAATGGGAGGCCCGTAATCTGCCAGCACCCTATGACAAAATGGAACCCTGGGCTGGGGCAGGCAGAACCGCCGTATCTTTATCACGGTTTTCCCAGGCCACCAAATGGCGACGCTGCATATGCTGACGCAACGCTGTAGTCCCAACATGGGCCCCCTGGCCACGCTTGACTTTCTGGCCACATAGTCGACATACGGCTACGTTTACTTCCTCGGGCGGCTTGACGAAAAATTGCCACACCGCCGAGTAGGAAACTTTGCCCCCGCTACTCCTCACTGGCTGACTGCTACTTCCTCCGTGCACACCGGCACCACTACTGGCCGTGGTGGTAGGCTGCAGTGGAGCTGGTGCTCTACTCCGTGGCTGTTTGCCTCCACTGACACTGCTGCGACCCTGCTGCCTCCTGGCAGCAGCAATGGGAGGCCGTACAGGGACCCATGACACACTCTGGACCTGGCAGCAGCATGAAGAGGCGGTACAGGGGCCCATGGCAGATTAGGGGCCTGGCAGCAGCTATGGGAGGCCCGTAATCTGCCAGCACCCTATGTCAAAAAATGGAACACACCAGCAGTGTGAGGAGACCTGAAAGTGGCACATGGCAGAGTGTGGCGATGGAGACAGCAGCAATGGGAGGCGGTTCAGGGACCCATGAGACACTGTGGACCTGGCAGCAGCATGAGGAGGCGGTACAGGGGCCCATGGCAGATTAAGGCCTGGCAGCAGCAATGGGAGGCCCGTAATCTGCCAGCACCCTATGTCAAAAAATGGAACACACCAGCAGTGTGAGGAGACCTGAAAGTGGCACATGGCATGAGACACTGTGGACCTGGCAGCAGCATGAGGAGGCGGTACAGGGGCCCATGGCAGATTAGGGGCCTGGCAGCAGCTATGGGAGGCCCGTAATCTGCCAGCACCCTATGACAAAAAATGGAACACACCAGCAGTGTGAGGAGACCTGAAAGTGGCACATGGCAGAGTGTGGCAATGGAGACAGCAGCAATGGGACGCCGTACAGGGACCCATGAGAGACTCTGGACTTGGCAGCAGCATGAGGAGGCGGTATAGGGGCCCATGGCAGATTAGGGGCCTGGCAGCAGCTATGGGAGGTCCGTAATCTGCCAGCACCCTATGTCAAAAAATTGAACACACCAGCAGTGTGTGAGGAGACCTGAAAGTGGCACATGGCAGAGTGTGGCGATGGAGACAGCAGCAATGGGAGGCCGTACAGGGACCCATGAGAGACTCTGGACTTGGCAGCAGCATGAGGAGGCGGTATAGGGGCCCATGGCAGATTAGGGGCCTGGCAGCAGCTATGGGAGGCCCGTAATCTGCCAGCACCCTATGACAAAAAATGGAACCCACCAGCAGTGTGAGGAGACCTGAAAGTGGCACATGGCAGAGTGTGGCGATGGAGACAGCAGCAATGGGAGGCCGTACAGGGACCCATGAGAGACTGTGGACCTGGCAGCAGCATGAGGAGGTGGTACTGGGGCCCATGGCAGATTAGGGGCCTGGCAGCAGCTATGGGAGGCCCGTAATCTGCCAGCACCCTATGTCAAAAAATGGAACACACCAGCAGTGTGAGGAGACCTGAAAGTGGCACATGGCAGAGTGTGGCGATGGAGACAGCAGCAATGGGAGGCGGTTCAGGGACCCATGAGACACTGTGGACCTGGCAGCAGCATGAGGAGGCGGTACAGGGGCCCATGGCAGATTAAGGCCTGGCAGCAGCAATGGGAGGCCCGTAATCTGCCAGCACCCTATGACAAAAAATGGAACACACCAGCAGTGTGAGGAGACATGAAAGTGGCACATGGCAGGGGCATGATTCATGGCGGATTTAGTCAGTTGTGTCAGGAACTGGTGGTTTGAAATCCAGACTAATCCACGCCTGATTCATTTTCACAAACGTGAGTCTCTCCACACTTTGGGTGGACAGTCGTGTCCTCCGCGGAGTTACAATACCTCCTGCCGCACTAAACACGCGCTCCGATGCCACGCTACTGGCCGGGCATGACAGCCTTTCAAGGGCAAATTCAGCTAGTTGGGGCCAAAGGTCAACTTTCGTTGCCCAGTAGTCAAGGGGATTGTCTACCTCGGTTGGCAGGGTGCTGTCCAAGTAGGCCCAAGCCTGTTGTTTGAGGTCCTGCTCCAGGTCCACCTGATGCTGCTGCTGCTGCTGCGGCTGGTTAGTAGTTTCCTCACTGCGCTGGTGAAGAAAGCTACTCATCATCGACTGCAGACTGAGGCAGCCGCTGCTGGTGGAGCTACCACTGCTCCTACCACCCCACCCCTCCCCTGCTGCCATGGCAGCGGAACGCGAGCGCACAGGGCCCACAGTGTCTGAGGATGGACGTTGGCGCACAAAGGCAGAGACCAACTGACTACATAGGTGGTTTTTATAGTACGTTATTTTGGCCTCCCTCTCAGCAGGTGTGAAAAAGGCCACCATTTTTGAACGGTAGCGAGGGTCCAACAAGGTGGACAGCCAAAAGTCATCCCTCTGTCTGATGGTTATTATTCGGCTGTCGCTACGCAAGCAACCGAGCATGCTATGGGCCATTTGTGCCAAGGAATGCGAGGGACTCCCTGCCTCCATCTCCACAGCATACTGCCACGGTGCGTCTGGGTCCTCTGTCTCCTCCTCCTCCTCCTCTACCAGATGCTCCTGCTCCTCCACTCCTGTCCGCTGAGTGGAAAAACCACCCATTTCACTCAATAATTCCTGAGCACAAATGTCCTCCTCTACCTCCTCCTCTTCTTCCTGTCCTGCCCCCACAGGGGTCATGTGGCGTTGAGATCTGTGCGCCACGTCTACCGCACCCTAACCAGCCATTGTTAACAGCATTTGTTCCAGGACGTGCAACAGAGGAATGACGTCGTTCATCCCATAGTCCTGCCGACTCACGAATAGCGTGGCCTCCTCAAAGGGCCTGAGCAAGCGGCAGGTGTCACGCATGAGCTGCCAATGGTTGACATCGAAGTTACACAGGGGAGTACCTTTATCCGCTTGTAACATCAGGAAATCGGTGATGGCCTTTCGCTGTTCGTAAAGGCGGTCTAACATGTGTAGGGTTGAATTCCACCTTGTTGCAACGTCGCAGATCAGGCGATGCTGTGCAATTCCGTTCTGCCGCTGCAGCTCAAGGAGGGTGTGCTTTGCGGTGTAGGAATGGCTGAAATGCATGCAAAGTTTACGTGACATTTTAAGGATGTCTTGCAGTGGGATGGTGGATTTTAGGAACCGCTTGACAACCAGATTGAACACGTGAGCCATGCATGGCGCATGGCACAACCTTCCTTGACGCAGAGCAGACACCATGTTCTTTCCGTTGTCGGTCAACATGGTTCCGATTTTCAGTTTGCGCGGAGACAGCCATCTGTCAATTTCTCTGTTCATTACACTGAGAAGTTCCTCCCCTGTGTGACTACGTTAACCAAGGCATACCAGGTGCAGCACAGCGTGACACCGTTGCGCCCTGCACATGTGATATGCCGGTCGGGTAATGGGACTTGGCACGGGGGTGGCGGCTGAGGACACGGCGGAAGAAGAGGTGGTAGAGGCGGACATCTTTTGTGGACCAAGGACGTGCAAACGTGGAGGCAAAAGCGGCGTGACCTGTCCAAGTTGCTGGTGCGGCTGTGACGGCACCACGTTCACCCAGTGGGCCATAAATGACATGTACTGTCCCTGACCGTAGTTACAGCTCCACACGTCGGCGCTGCCGTGCACTTTGGCAGAGACCGACATGCTCAAAGACTGGCCCACCATCTCTTCTACATGTGAATGCAGGGCTGGCACTGCCTTTTTGGCGAAGAAATGACGGCTTGGCACTCTCCACCGCGCCGCGGCACAAGCCATCATTTCTCGGAAAGGTGCTGAGTCCACCACTTGGAAAGGGAGGGACTGCAGCACCAGCAACTTGGACAGGAGGACGTTCAGCTTTTGCACCGTCGGGTGCGTGCTCGCAAACTGTTGTCTCTTGGAAACAGATTCCAAGAAAGACTGCTGACGGAATCCGTGAAGAGGAGTAGCAGGAGAAGGAGCATCTGAACGAGCGGAAGATGCCAACGAGCGACAACTCCCCTCAGCAGAGGTGTTGGAGCCTTGACTGGCTGATAGAGGGCGATTGACGTCGGGTGACGGAGCAAGTAACGGAGCGGGTGATGGAGCGGGGGCTGGGGCAGGCAGAACCGCCGTATCTTTATCACGGTTTTCCCAGGCCACCAAATGGCGACGCTGCATATGCTGACGCAACGCTGTAGTCCCAACATGGGCCCCCTGGCCACGCTTGACTTTCTGGCCACATAGTCGACATACGGCTACATTTACTTCCTCGGGCGGCTTGACAAAAAATTGCCACACCGCCGAGTAGGAAACTTTGCCCCCGATACTCCTCACTGGCTGACTGCTGCTTCCTCCGTGCACACCGGCACCACTACTGGCCGTGGTGGTAGGCTGCAGTGGAGCTGGTGCTCTACTCCGTGGCCGTTTGCCTCCACTGACACTGCTGCGACCCTGCTGCCTCCTGGGCAACCCACCGACTGTTTTGCTCGCTGCCAAGCTGCCACCCTCTTCTCCTGATGATGCGGAAGCAATAGCCTGATGACGACGAGGCTGCCAAGTGCAATCAGCCTCATCATCATCAATTAGGGTCTCCGCCTCACTACTAGCCCCTTCGGCTGCGTGTGGGTCAGGAGACAGACCTGTCTCTAGACCGGCTACCGAGCCACTCTCCT